>NC_142717.1:29018592-29344273 GCF_055471065.1 Atractosteus spatula | reverse complement strand
TGGGACAGGTCACAAACATAAGAGTAATTATTTATTTTTCTTCTGTACCTTCATATTCAGGATTCCTCCTTTATAAACCAAATGAAAATAACATAAAAACTATTTTCAATAAAAAACAATAGGTCAAAAAAAGATTTCAGATGTATTTTTTTCATTTATTTTAATCTATTTTCAATAATTAATGCATGAAAGGGCTTATTTTTAATTTCTCATTCCTGAAGCCCAAAAGGTCATGATGAAATTCAATGCCACCAAACACTTTAACGTTCTAATAGTAAATTGCAGTCTGGAGGGTGTCATTTAGTATTCTGGTTTATTTTATATATTTATTTTATTTATTTATTTTACGAAAAACCACATTTATATGTAAATTATATCTAAATAATTACGTCTGCAAATTAATTAGGTTTGTATAATACATGCCGAGTTAAGGCTGGTTTTAACACTTGCTGCCTCCACATCCTGAGGAATTTGTAAAGGCAAAATGTCAAGTTTGTTTAGAACTTGATAACAATTTTCATTTGTGGAATAGTTTACTGGAACACTGGAAGTCATTTAACATATATATAATAAAGTAACTTCCTACCGGTCTGAAGATATGAATATCCTGGCTTCTGGCTACCAAATGGGAACTTTTTGCAATGCAAGTGGCCGTTTCTAGTTTATCTCCTGTCAGCATCCATATCTGAAACACAAAACAACTGTTACATATGTGAAGTCATGCAGCAAAATAACTGAAAGCATTGGAATAGTACACTTGCTGGAGTGCTTGCATCTGTTGGTCCCATGTCTACATTGTGCATTTTTCACAGAGTGACAGATTTAAAAAACAGGACAGACAGGAGTTCAAGGACAGAAATAACACTTTTAACTAGATAACTGGCATAATGGGAGATGTACATTAAAATCTAAAATTCCTCAAAAGGAATCCACAAATATGGTGGAATCTCAAGCCATCAATGGCAGAGCTAAGAGAGAAAGACAATGAGATTCTACTGGAAAGAGACTGAGAATATGGCGAGTGGGAATTCACAATGACATAAACCAGACCCCACATAACATCCTGACTTAACAGTACTGCACTTACTGTGAATGCTTTATGAAGAGCGTTTTATCTCCTTTACCTCGTAATTTAAGATCTCTGGAGAAAAGCTTTGCGAAAAGCTGACTAACCAAAATCAAGCTCACTGACATATGAGGTAAACAGGACACAGGATATGTGTTAGAAAATCCTGCATATCAGGTCAAATCCATGACCTGTAACTACTTAAAGACATGAGGTAGAAAGTACCACGTAGGAGTTTTGTTTCTGTGCGATCTCTAGAGATGAGTAGCTTGGTTTCTGCTTAGAGTTAGAGTTTAACATCTGTTTGACAGACAGTGGTAGACGTGTTCTTTTTCAATGTAATAAAGAAGAGCAGAAAACAAATACAACTAATGTACTAATCCAGTAGTTAGAAGTAAAAATGTGACTAAATTTGGACAAGCAAAAAAGAAGGGAAAAATATAATGGTTTAGGGCTGTAGCTCCTCGTATAGGCTCAGATTAGGGGCAATGACACTGCCCCCCCCCCCCATTCACACACACTTTCAAAGTAATTCTGTGGTGCTCTGATGTCCACTGGAATGACAGTCCGCCTCTTTGAACATGGCTATGACAGTGGTTCAGTAAAAATGCTTTTTGGCTTCCCAAAACCCAATGTCCAACTGAGGTCATGCAGTGACATCTTAGAAATAACCAAAGTGTTGTGAACAAGCTTGATGTTTCTCTGTAAAGCATTTATTATCATACTGGTTTAGCCTGAACCATTTTACTAGCAGTGGACTCTAAAACCTGATCAATGTATGTAGTAATGTCATTATGCTCCTTCTTTCTTCTATAAAATTTGTACAGTATATGTGGTGATGAGTATTTGACTTTGATTGGAAGTGCTCAAAAAGACCTTTCAGACAAAGACATTGGAATAGGCATAAAACAAAGTTGCTTGTAGAAGTGAAACATATATTAGTTATCTCAATAACTATCTTCACCACCAAATATGAAAACAAAAAAGATGCTCTAATGAATTCATTGAAAGTGATGGTAACTTCTGTCATATAATAGTGTAAATCATTATTAAAATATTGTGCAAATGTAAGATAATGTCGAATGATGCCTTATCAATCTTCAATAAACGAATACATGACAAAAGAAATAAGAAATCCTGAAAGAAAAAAAACATTGTTATATTTCTACACAACAGTGGAAATAGAAATATAATTTGTGAAAGAGGAAGCTCACTTGAAGATTGAAGAGACTCCATATTAAAGATAATTCAAATAAACTGGGTTAACAAATATTCCTCTACTGTTTATCTTCGCTTATTGATAACAGCAGTCATTCTAGATAAACACTACTTGAAAAGTAATAATGCTTCATTTAATGTACATTAAACCTACAAATGCATACTAATTTATTGTTGGTTTATGGTATGCAAAAGAAAGCTTTAATGCAATGCTAACAAGGCATTTTTTGGACCTTTATTCCAGCGTTTCTCAGCATCTCCAATGTAGGCCTGACGTCTGCCTGCAGCTGGTCTTCCACTCCAGTGACGCACAAAAGCTCCATCTCTCTCTCCAGGCTCTCCACCACAGCAGCTACCTTCAAACTGCGGTCGTGTATACTCAGCTTGGCCTGGTTGTATCGATTCTGCAGCAGATGAAATAAGACAAAAAACACAACTTACTGCTGTTAGTTTAAAGAAACTATTCATATCAAAGATTTGGGTATTTATGGTGACCCCTTAGAGCCCTCCTCCGGATGATAAGGGGAAACAATAAATAAAAATGCATCTGTTTAACTGATGTTATTTTTTTAAAATTGTACAATGTATCTGCAAGACCAGATTTTTAATACTACATACATACAGAAAAAAAAAAACGTCCTACAGTGATGGGTACAATAAAATGTCTAAATATTTTTAGTGCTGCTTTGAGAAAACACTGAAGGCAAGTATTCGAATCCTGAAAGGTACTGCTGCAGTTGAACCAATGGATGTCTCCAACACTGCATGGACAGCAGAAAGCTCAAATTTAAGATGGAGAGTATTTCTGCACACATTGGCCACTGGAGTCTGAAATTATGCAGCTATGTTATTAGTATTACAATAACAGTGGAGTTATTTTTTTCAATACACTACTGAGTTTAACATTGCATATTTACTGTTATTTTAAATACAGGATGATATTAAATTTATAAAAGTAAATCCTATCTTACATAATTACAGAAGGTGTTACAATATAATGCAATTAAATTAAGCTGAGCACACTGATTATACGCATACGTATACGTTGTTTTCTTGCAAATTTAGTCTTCTAATTGCTTTTTAAAAAATACAACTTATTATTATTAGTATTAAATAATAATATTATTTAATACTAAGTTCTGACAGGCCTTCAAATTAGGCAACAGTTTCTTACATATTTGTTTCCTCTACTGGACTCGATCCAGGATGACAATGTATGATGACAATGGGACGAATTCTACCTTGTATTTTTTGAGAGCAACAGAAATGCAAAAGAGAGAACTGAGCCCTCAATTGTACGAGATGAAGACATGTATAGTACAATCCGTAAATTACAAACTGAAGACATCTAGGAACCATGTCTGAGTTCGAACTGGTAACCTCACATGGCTGTAAAGCCTGTCTATCATTTGGTGATGAGACTTTACTGAATAAATGACTTGGAAGCCCATTTGTCAACATCTTACAAACAGCTCTCCCTTTTTTGCAGCTAATATGTACATGAAATTAGTCCATCTACAAAACATAAAGGGTGATTGTGCTTACCTCAAAGTCTTGGTACTGCTCTTCTGATAAAGACTTTTTTGCCACCACAAGAGTTCTCAGGCCTTCTCTCGCCATGTTCCCACACTTGAAAAGACATGATAAAAAATGACACACAAGAATAACCCAACAACATAGTTATCTGAGATTCCATCTCATAATCATTAAGACAGTCAAGGTATTCAACTGAAAAGCTCCAACAGTTGAACACCTCTTTTATACTTTGTGTTATACCTGTGTCCTACAGTAGCTTCAGGTTTTAGTGATTCACTGTACTTAGTGGGACAGAGAATAAAGGAAATTCACATTTCTGTAACAAATTATGGGCAACGGGAGATCAGACTTTAAAATCAACGATTAAAACTCTCTCAACACGTCACATATCAGCTGTTACCTCTGCAAACGTGACTCTCTGTTTAGGATTAAAATAGTACAGTATGTCTGCATAAAGCATCCAAAACAGAACTGAGGACCAAAATGTTGTCCAGAATACTCCCAGAACCCATATTAACAGCTGCCTCAGATATTTAAATAGTACAATACTGTAAAACAATCAATGACTAAAATATAGCTGTAGGGTAATTTTAAAGGACACAATAAAAGGTGATCTGCAGTTTATGTTTTATATAAAAATCAGATCCACAGAAACTGCTGTACCAAGTCTACTGTATATTGACATGTCCTTATATCCCTGTTGAATTGAAATGGGATTATTACAGTTAATCGTACATCATTAACACCATAGCTATGCTTATGACATTTTATGTCGCCTCATGGGAGAGAAGTTTATTCAGGTCACTAATTAAATAAAATTGCCTTCCAGCAGATATTGACTTGGAAATATTGCCAATACAATCATGAACATATGCACATGAATCTTTCGATAATCCTTGGCTTCCATAGTCAGTGTGTAGATGATTGCCTTTGCTTATTAAGTGTTCATTATGTATAAAAGGCATGGGCAGTAATAAACCATTGAAAAAATCATTGCACAATACAAGCAGATACAAAATGGGCCATACACCACATTGTGAAGCATGCACTCATACAGTGCGATGGGATCTACTCTGGAATATGATTTTTTGTTGCCCTCTGTTAGAATCATCATTATAAATGTTGGTCCCTGACATGGAAAAGAAATGTGTTCATTCGTATGTAAAGTACGTAATTTTATCAAAGACTGTTTCTGTACCAATTGCAGTAATGTTGAGACAATTAATTTCAACTACATAATAGCTATGCACCCATATAATTATGTGATACTTGCATCATATTACTGGTCTTATTATTGATGTTTTTTTTCCCAGGCAACACACAATTAGCTGAGTGGATAAATTGAAAGCTTTACAATTTCCTTACCTCTTCCTCAAGCCAGTCGTTGTACTGTACAATGCTTGACATGGCAACATCAGCCCCCTTCATGTAAAATGTTATATCTCCCGTAGCTTCCTCCTGAAGAGCAAGTCAAGACCAAAAGAAAGTTGACTTTTACAAAACAAAACTCTTAAAAACCATATACTCTAAAAACAAAAAAGGCGTCATCAAAGCACGGCACTGGTTTGTACATATCCTGTCAGGTATGTCTTCATTTTGGCTTCCCTCAAGGATCAGTAGGAATGAAACAAAAAACAAAATCACACTAAGGATGTTCCTAGGTATAGCTCTTTGATTGGTTTCATGTTATAGAGATAATCTTTGATTAGTTATGTACACTTTTTTTAAGTAAGACTATAACAATAACATTAACAAACATTTCAGGAAAACTGATTTTTTAAAAGAACAAATTAAAAATATAAAGACAACAACATTTATCATTTGTTTTCCAGTACAGTCTTTCTGAATTGCACCATTGGGCTTAAACAATCACATTAAATTTAACCCAAAAAACAGAAAAGCATAAACATCTTACTTTCTTACCACTTAAGTACTGTAACTGCCTGCAATGTATCTTGCACTGTGTATTTCACTGAATTATAATATCACAGAAACCACAGGATTTTTTAGCAATTATGTATGACTTTATAATGTAATTGTTTAATTAAACTGTAGTATTGTATTTATTAAATTGTATTATTAAAATGTGACATGGGTAAAGAAATTACCAAATAAATTAAAAATAATACAACAGCAAGAACTGCAGTTTTCTGTCCAGAGGTCATTTAACATAAATTGCAGGAAAAACACACATAAACCTACTGAATTATGTACTGCCTACAAACTGACAATGGCTTTTTTATTGAGAGATGAATAACATAAATAAAACAGGAAGAGATTTGCTAGATTTCTGAAAAGATTATAAAACCCCTTACCCTAACAATGATCCCCATTCTTTTGCTCTCTGATGTAAATGGGAAAATCTGCAGGATGTAAAATGTGAGGATTTGTCCACCAGGGGTCTTCAGCTGCATGGAGGTCAGATCTCTGTTGACCAGTATGAGGCCTACGCTCTCTGTCCACTGCACCAGAGCCACCTGAAGAACATCAGATTTCACAGGGTCAGGGGTCAAGCACACACCCTTCAAAAACAGCCAGCCGGCCACGCAGTTCAAGGGGGCCAAAGGGGCACCTGGTTTCTCAAAAGCTTGGCCCATCACACACAGCCATGCGAAGCATCTCCAGATTTCATTCACCAGCAATGCAAAAGCACCGAGTCAAAAGGGGCTCCCCATGCAGTGACTCCCTTCAGCCAGGACAACGAAGGACCTGGCGCCTATTTAGTTAAGAATGAGAAGGTTTCAGTTTTATTCATTTTTGTGGAAAAACAAAACACTTAAAAGTCTTTGCATTCACAAGTATTAATATTAAAAGCAGTATAGTCTGGATATTTTTCTGTGAAACATTAGTCTGAAAGCCTTACGTATATGTCTGCTTTCTGATACAGTGCAAATGATACTAAATACTCATCACAGTTGTACAATAATATTAATCTGTTCATTTTCTAACTGTTTGGTCAAAAACAGGGTCGTGGGAGAGTGAGAGGCTATCCCAGCTAGCAATGGGTGCAAAACAGGATACACCCTGAATGGGATGCCAGTCAATCGCAAGGCACACACAGATACAAAAGTGCACAGACACATACCAGAGCTAATTTTCCCAGAAGCCAATTAACCTAACAGTTTGTCTTTGGAAGGAAATTGGAGCACCCGGAGGAAACCCACATGAACAAAAACTCCACACAGACAGCACGCCAGGAACTGAACCCAGGGCCCCAGCACTGCAAAGCAGCAATGCTAACCACTGTGCCTCCCTACTACGATATATATAAGTTCACTACAAAGTCTCCTTTAATTCCTTTAATGGGGGGTCTATGATAATTTATCTGTAACCCAGCCATCTGATGCTCTGTCTGACTCCAATATAACCAGCAACTAAAAAAGAATAAAATAGCTTGAAAATTAATCATTATTTTAATAAGTACAATTATCATGAATTAACTACTACTATGAGGGGGCTTAAAAAAGGATAAAGACTTTGATGAGATTTATGAGACTACAGAAAGCTAACATGTACACAGTCCTGGACAATGATACAAAATACCCATGCTATCGACAAACACAGGTCTGAAGGGTAAGATTGGGGTCAAATGACAAGCTGCAATTTATGTCATGTCTGCATTAATATCCTTAAAATGCAAGATTAGTTAAATATGTACCTTTAGATAATGTGTTTGCCTCATAATCTATTTAAACGCTCAGTGTTGCACTCAGGTTTCTAATGTACTAAAACGTATTTATGGTCAATAATTAAAACGGAAAAGCATGCATTAAACTGCTCTCTACTTAACAGATCTTAACTAATGAGATTAGCATAATGAATGGGGCACTTTATGAGTCTCCCCTCATAAAGTAGCATTTTTGCTGACAGCAGCTAAATATGACAAGGTTAGAATTATAAGCCTTTCTTGCTGAGAATTTAATCATTCATTAATCCCCGGTAGGTCCAAGCTAACATTTCTAGACCTCTATCTATCAAGGAAAAAGGTAAATATTTTATTTTGTGCACATAATAAGTCTATGAACTAATGGTCTTTTGGCTGTGGCTACATTTAACTAAAACAACCATTTTAGAATTTTAAAAATATTTGAAAACACTTCAAGTCAATGGCCACATTATTTATGCTATGAAAACCGTCATGGCTTATGTTGCTTATCGTATAATAAACCACTGTACTGTAAACTCACACGGTAGGGAACTAAAAACAATAACTAAGACTCAGAATCTTCCACTCTCTCTCAAGTTTAATTTTACTATTAGATTTTTTTTTAGTTGTCAAATTAATTTTGAAGTTTGCATACAATAGACACACAGAGCAATAAATATTACCCAAGTTCATCATTAGAGATGATCTTTTTTCCCCCATTTTCTGCTCAAGAGAAATTTCCGCCCAGTATGCAGTATCAGCTGCAAATGATTCAATACTCCAAAGGTTAATTTTCAATTTGCACAGTGAAAGGTTACTATTACATTTTGACCTGCAAATTGTATCTTCCTGCTAATACCCTATCATTTCATTTTGTGTCCCTTTGTAGTTTGGACTTAAGCATGCTATATTTGGTGACTCACATCTGTTTATTATTTAGCTCATGCTTGGTTACACAGCCTGTCTGAATTAGAGGCTTGCAGCCTTGAATTTTCAAGCTACAATACCTGGCCCCAGAATCTTTTTATCAGTCTCTCTGGACCTATTAAAGTCATGTTAACTTTAATAATAACTGCACACGAAGAAGAACTAAAAAAGAAGTTCTAATGGTGACCATTTTAATAGTAAACAATCCACTAACTTAAGTGATCAAACGTGAAAAAAAGTACTTTCTTGTTCACAAGAGACCAGTATCTGCACAGAATGGCTATCTTTCACATTTTTTTGGTTCTTAAAATTTGATTTTTTATGAACTGTATGTTGAAATCTTGAACATTTACCTCAGAAGGGTATAGAGAAAAAACAAAAGCATACTGTAGCCTTCCTACAGCTCAAAATCAAATTGAAGCAACATACTATATTAATATTTGAGTACAGTTCTGAAGCATGGAATTTCTCTTTTGGACTGTAAATGCAACAGACTTTATCAATGCACCTGCAAAACAACACGATGGTTGATGGTGCAATCTTCTGTACCACCCTAGTGCTCAGTTTTAAAATTGCTTCAGATCCTAGCCCTAGCCCTAACTCCAGAGCTCCTTAGCAACAAGGAAGCAGACAATTTCACAGACTGGAAGGAGACTTTGTTAAAGTATTGTTGCTTTATGATCTTTTTTCATATCACTAGTCTAAAAACTGTTTCTTGGCATTTTCTTTTATGAAAATGTAGTTTGAAAAAAAAGCATATTTATACAGTTTGAAACCAAGGAAATAAATGTGTAGAAAGTAAACCGGATAATACAAGGATTCGAGTTTTTGAATGAACGTTCTGGTTTAAATGCCAGTGAACAGATTTTGGTGTTCACTTTATGGTCCACTGAAATTCACGGTACTCTTTAACCTCACAAGTAATTTGTAAACCACCAGTCTGAGCAAGACACAGACTCAACAATAAACGGAGTAAGCATTACATATAATGTTTATCAGTGCTAAGACTTCCAGAAAAGAGCCCAATGGACCAATTTTCTAAAATAATCTTGCGAGAAAATGTTGATCTCAGTTTGCTCTTTTTCTATTAACTGAAATTGCATGATTTTTTATTCTCACATATTAAAACTCTGGATACAGTCTTCTACCTCACATTGAATCGTATGAATTAGGATAAATATAGCACCGTTTTTCTCTCGCTGACATATTCTACACAATTTAAGCTTTTGTTAGAGATGGGATTTCTTCAGGTAAAAAAAAGTCTAGATGAATGCACTCATTAGGCCAAACGTATTGACAGCATTATTAAAGGATGCCATCTAATTATCACTTAGTCACCCTGACTACCCACATATATATATATAACATCTATAATGAAACAGAGCATAAATTGGAAAACCATGAAATGGAATTTCTGTATATATGCACATAATTTACTTAATGAAAAATCATGCTGTGAAGGTGACATATTAAGATTTAAGATTTCATTTTGGGAAAATGTTCCAATTTAAAACAAAATCCATTGTGATGACAACATCTCCTGACAAGAAACTGTTCAGCGCGTGACACACAGGCTTGCCCATTTCTGTGATGTGTGATCTACAGTAAATTCAGCATTACAGGGGTAATGCTCCTCAAAGAACTGTCGCGCGTGAACTTGGGAGTCAGCCAAAGTGCACTGCAGAAGCATTTCCAAGACACAGCAGAGAGGATTACAGCTTTCGAGGACAAGGTGGCCCATTCCATTGAGAAGTATGCAATCTATATAGTGATACAAAACCATTGAGGCACTGTGGAGTTATCACTAGACATTCAAGCTGAAAAGGTTAAAGGAGCCAGGGCTCTGTGACAGAGAGCTGCTTGTTGGTGTCTCTGGCTTGTATTGTCCCTGGAGTTGGGGTCCTGAGAAGACTATTCCATAAAACATTTCTGGAACTGGCAAATATACTAATTAAGGACAGAACATTATGCAATAATGTATCCTATTACTAGGTGAAACCCTTGGTCATCTATGTTACTGCTTACAATGGGACAAGGTGTGTTCCCAGGCTTTTAGTTGGAGAGAAATCATCAGTTCTCTTTACTTTGTATAAGAAGGCATTTTACCACTAAAGAAAATTCAGCTTCTTAAACAAATTTCATTCCCTTTTAAATATGATGCAGCTCTAACTGGTTACAATGCAAGCTCACATGTACAAACTCTGAGGATATTCTGGCCACTGGTGGCACTAGCCGTCACAACACATTAACAATACCACCCAGAATCAAACACATGGTAGGACTCAGTGATCTGAATGAGTGCCTTGCTGGTTGGGACTGACTTAAGAGCCTTTGCACTTTCACCTGTTGCACTTAGTATGTATACACAAACAAGAAAACAATATTGTGCTTTATGAAAGTAACATTATGTCTAAGGATACCAAATTGTCCCATTACACTGCAGAGAGGCTGATAGAACCCTGTTTTAAGGTTGTTTCAAAATGAAAAAAATGTCAAATATAAATAAGAAACAATTGCATAAACAGTCTTGCTCTTCTGATATTCCTGTTTTGAAACAAAATACATTGTATAAATACAATGCCAATAATAAATATTGCAAAATGTTAAACCTTCATATCTTTGAGCACACTTTTTTCCCCAATATTAAATAATAGTCATTACGTTTTTGTAGGCATATCTTAAACATGGTATTTACTGTATTAATAATCTGCTGTCTTGTTTACACCACAGATAAAGTAACACTTTTATTAACAAAGACGAGTTATATTGTGATGCTGGTAATTCAGAGATAATATCAATTCAGGAAATTAATAAATTACTCTCAGTTTAGTCAGTTGACATGATAAAATAAGAATAATCCTCTAGCTGCTTGTCCTTTTTTAGCAACACTATTATACTCGTCGAACGTTCATATTAGGAATACATAAAGTCATACATTTTTATTTTGGCAAAAACAGAAACAAGTGGATGAAGTGTTATTTACAACAGCCACACTCAACAGTTGTTTTTATTTATACCTATGCAAGACAAAATCCATCACAAGAAACACAATTATTAAGGAACCAGTCAATTCTTAGACATCTTCAATTAATTACTAATAAAAATATGTAGCGTATGAACTTTTAGCCTTTTGAAAATCCCCTTAAACAAAATCCTTGATTGTATGGAAAAAGCACTTGTCAATTTTAAGGAAAATCTATGGGTTATTCATTCTCCTTAGGTCTCCCGAGGTCGTGGCTGTGATGGTTTATGTCATTGACAATGATTCCCCCTTCTCAAATACATTGACAAAAGCCCATGATTAGTTGTGCCTGACTAAGCAGTTGCTTCTGCATTTGTCAACCATCCAAGCCCACCTTGAGCACCTTAGGCTTGAATCGTTGTGTTTCTTTGGCAGGATGTGTGTGTGATGTACACCTGAAAGGCTATATTAATCAGAAAGTGCAGTAGCAGTCTGTCTAAAAAACGACTATCTTGTCAGAATTACTGTATGAACCACTTGCTCTGTTGTCTTCTTTTTTTTAAGTCTCCCACAATTATTCAGATAATCTCAAACTGTAAAGAGCCATTACATCCTTGAGATAATAAATAGCTAGTTCGCAAGACTACGCAGTCATTAAAGGGCATGACCGATCATTCCCCCTTGACCATACAGGGCCAAAGGTCCTCTAAGGGCCCTGTTCACAGCATGCCTCCAGATCACCAGGTCCTGCGACCTTTGCACTTGAGTGCCCTGCCCACTTAATCTCCTTTTATGATCCTTCATTATATTAGGTCAGCATTGTCTTTCCGCAGTTGAAAAATTGATGATTTTTTTACTCAATGCTCATACACTTATGACAATTGAGCGCTGACACAGTTATGATTCTGTCGATGAGCCCAGCTGTCCCAGAGGCCATGTGCCTGCAAGGTCGCACAGCTGCCGCTGAAAGGTCTACTCCTGCTGGATGCTCCCAGAGACAGAAAGACAAAAAATATCCTACAAAGAAAGAAACCCCCTAAAACAAAAAAAAGAGAATGGAGGACCCTTAAAATTATCAATAGGTTAATGAAGGTTTCTTTTCGTACTCGTCTTTTTCAGTTTTTTTTGTGAATGGCACAAGAGTTAGGTGTTTCTGGGATTTGCTTTCAAAACACTAGCAGAAAATTTCAGAACAGATGAAGAGAGAAAAAGCTTGTCGTTTCTCACATTGTGTATTTTTATTCTTTAAAAAGTTAAATACAATGTGTAAATGTGGATAAGCTACACATCTTGCTTTTCTATCAAATTTGAATGCATTTAAATTGTTTAACACAATATCCAGCTTCAAGAACCTTCTCTGCATGTGGTTATGGGTGCTCATCACTGTGTAGCAAGAAACAATTTACAGTGTAAGAACAAAAGAAAAGGGTAAACAAGAGGAAGCTATCTGACCATTCTGGCTCGTTTAGCAGTTTGTAACTAGGCAAATCAAAAATGTTGTCCAGCTGTTTCTTAGAAGTCCAAAGTTTGAGCCTCAGGGACCTGGCTGTGAAGGCTGTTCCTGCTACCCACAACTCTTAGTGAAAAGTAGCATTTTATATTTTCTGTCTCAAATCAATTCCCTTTAAGATCCCAACTATGACACTATGTTTGTTTCACTAAGTGTGAACCAACTCTCTGTATTCATCCTATGTAAACCTTTCAGGATTTTAAACACTTGGATTAAGTCTCTTATCAATCTCCTTTGTTGAGAGATTTAGTTCTGTTAATTTGTCTGTGTATGGAAATTCTGCTGAGACCAGAAATCATACCTGCTGCTTTTTTTAAACTCCTTAGGTTACAATGTCCTTTTTGTGGCATACTAAATGGAGTTTTTGATATTGCATTGCAAAACATGGCAAAATATGACTTCCCTTGAGTTATCCACACAACCTACTGTATACCCAAATATTTATTATTTTTGATGGGGATATAGAAAAAAAAAGATGTAAACACTCAGATTCCTTTAATGTACAGTATAGCTTAGCTACCTGCAGTATGCAATATGCATGTTACTACTTCTTGGGTGAACCACATTTAATATTATCACCGCAGTGCAGGACTGCTTGCATCTGCCCAATTTGAGGTAACACCACTTAAGGTGACGTGCTGCTCCCTATTCATTTTTGGAAACAATGGTATGTGCATACAGTAGCGTAGATTCCTAAAGGCTTTAATGAGAGATTGAACCTTTTACAAGTGACGCTATCAGGAGCTTTCTGGAAATCCAAAAAACACGAAGAATTTTTGTTCAACAAGGTCTTCGCTTTCTATACTCATGATGGTTATCTAGACATATCTAGGCTATGATTTTGTATATTTCATCTACGAGCGTCCTTCTGGTTTAGCTTTCGCTATAATTTCCATGACTTTACCACTAACAGAAGCAAAACTGATAGGTCTATATTTTCCTCGTTCAGTTTTGTACCATTTTTAACACTTTTAAAACACCATTTTTTCTAAAGAACTGGTTCTTCCACATCTCTGAACTTTATTGTCATCACATCTTTAAAACTCTTTGGTTTGCCTAAAACATTAGGACTGGTAATCTCCCTGTCTAAGTGAAGTGTACTCTATACATTTGAACAGTCTTGTGCATTTTCCAATTGTGTCTACAGGGGAGGTCCTTGATTACAGAAGCTTAATATTAAGTGCATCTTGAACATTATCAACAACATGCCAGTTACGATAAAGTTTACAGGTTGTTTAGTTAAGTTTAATAAATGTATGTGCATCAACATTAGATAGATAGATACTAGATAGATTATAAAAGCAATTTGGTATTCTGAAACATCTGTATATTACTGAACCGTAAAGTGTCTTATTTATGTGAGCAGAACTCTCTTTTTAAACCTCAGACACATCATTATTTATTATGCAACACATTTTTATTTAGTATATGCTAGCCTATTAGGAACTGGTTTGTTGGTCTGTATTGTGAAGTCTGTGCAGCAGAACTTCTCAGTGAAGAAGTAGAGAAAAAAATGAAAAACATTTACAAAAACATAATAAACATGCCAAAATGACAAGAAAACCAAGAATATCACGGCACTCAAGTTATGTTGAATAAAAGATAATGCTGCTTATTAACCAAACCGTGTTATATCACTGATAAAGGTTAACTGAAAAAAAATATAATTTGAACGATCTTCCTAAATAAAGCCCCAGGGTACAATTTTCAGAGCACTTTGTTCAATAAAAAATGCTTTCAAAACAGTGCTCTGGTGATTGGGAAAGCTGGCCACATCTGTCAATGTAAATGCAGCAAATTTCATTGAGGTAAATAATGAGCCATTTGCATTATTTTCCTTAGGCATCAGTGATCCACAAATATCTACTGAAAATAGCTCTTTAAACAAATTATGACAGGGACCTTCAATGGTGCTGACCTTTCTTGACCCCTATATCTTTGATATTTATAGCACTCTTTCTAAGACTTTACCTGATAGCAAAATTGGCTGTAAATTGTGGGATGTAGAATCACAGTCCTGGTCATAAAAGCCACAAGTATGGGATTAAACATAAAGTTAAACAGGCATCAAGTTTTCTTTTTTACCTCCCCATGATCCATGGTGATGTTATCTCACCACTTAAGAAAGGAAAAAATAAGATTATACTATAAGTTATCCTCAATTAGAGCTATAAATCTAGTAAAAAAGAAATGATATAATAAACAAGTTTGACCTTTTTTCTGAAAAATACTTTTAGGCTATAACAAAAGAATGTCTTTGATACATGATTCACTAGCAGCATGCACTGTTTAAAATATGGAAGAATAAACTTAATATTAACTTCATATCATAAGTAAATGGCTCAGCTACAGTGTTTTCTATAGGTATACATAAAATGATCGAACTTTGAAATAATTCCAAACATAATCAGAATAACACAATTGAGAAATTGATAATCACACCGTACCTTCTTCACACAAAATATTGAAGAATTATTTAGGTCAGAATGTCGTGACCAACTCTGTTTAGTTATACAGTATGTCATGGCCGGAACACACATAAAAACAGCTCAATCTTCTGAGTGTGTAACAGGTTCCCCAATGACACTTTCAACAGGCTACAGTATATTTAAATATTGGATTTTATAACACAC
The DNA here is from genome assembly GCF_055471065.1 of Atractosteus spatula. NCBI lineage: Eukaryota > Metazoa > Chordata > Actinopteri > Semionotiformes > Lepisosteidae > Atractosteus > Atractosteus spatula. The sequence goes on along the minus strand of NC_142717.1, from coordinate 29,328,775 downwards.
GTTTTTCAAAAACAATTGTTTTAACAAAGACCGGAAAGTACACTGACTTTATGACACATCCGTATATGAATCAGAAAATGCAATAAAGAACAGTAAGCTTTTCAAGCAATGTAAAAAACAAAATCTTTGTAAACGTTGTAAAGTTGAACATTTACTTAAAATGTGCCTTAAAGAATTTACATTTGTGTGACACTATTCAGGCCTTAAGAGAACTGTTCAAGCGTTCTTAACCAGAGGCTGCAATCTGATTCATCCAAAAATTCACAAACAGCTCACTTGTCTAAATCTCATAAAGCTAGTTTACAATCCTGGTGTCAAAATCTCATTGATTCGGCGCCAACTGCTGAAGACTTGTGTTCTATGTCATCAGTTTAAATCCATAAACTGTCAACTTGGGCAGAATTTGAATGGAAGAAAGAAGAAGAAGAATTATTTAAAGGGAAATTATAACTAAAGGAAAATTAAACAGATCAGGGTCATAATGAAGGCTAACAAATTAAGACACATTATGAAAAAACTAAACAGAACACGGAAAAAGGAAGGTTTAGGCAGGTAAAACGATTTCACTGAACCTTTACAATAAACCCTGGTAAGCTACTCTGCCATAAAGGAAAATAAACTCTTCCTCATCTTCACATGATATATGATTCCTCTTGGGTGCTATTTCATTTTTTTCTCATTGGATATGAGTAGATAAAAGATACTTTTATTTACAGTATGTGTTTCATTAGGTGCTTTTAAAGTGTTTGCAGCATTGACGCACAGACCTGAGCAATTTCTGGACAATATTCCACCACTCTTCCTGAGAAACTGTAGTTGCCTGGTAAAGCCTCACCAGTTATGGTTGTCCCCTGTTAATAACACTGGTGACTTTCAAGGACCTTGGACCATTAGGTTGCCTTCAATTTGTACCAAACACAATTTTGTGTTAAAGGTGATTTCTCCCCATATTATCTTTTGCCCCTCACTTCCACCGCCCCATCAGTTAACGTGAACAAACTAGCACCATAATGTTCACCAAAGACATCTCCACATTGTCTCCCACCAGGCCTATCAACAGCAAAAAAAACATTCACAGGTGATTAAAACACTCCACCAATGTCTAGTGCCAACTTAGACATTCTTTGACCCAAAGAATATGGTAATTTAGGTTTTCAGCTGTCAACATTACTTCCGAGCAGCCTCTGAGGAATGATATCATTTTCATGCAGATGATACTGCCATTATACTTAATTTCTTGCTGGAATTACTTGTTCTATTGTCATTGCAGTTTGAAAGTGGTCATACAGATGGATCAGAGAGATGTGAAGGTTCTGGGTGAGTGTGGAGACTCTCTGCCTTAAAAGGTCTGGTCTGGTAACTACAGAGCTAGTTTCCTTTCGACAAGTCCTATACATGCTGGAGTAAAACATTTCAGTCTCCAAGCAATGTATCTCACAGACAGGCTACCTTCAATCATGCAGATAGCAGCTACTGTAGGCAATCTTTAATATGGACATGGTGTAAAGTAATTTTAAATAATCAACTAATAAACTAATTTTGTCTATTTTAACTCAACACACATACAAAATACTAAGTATTTTATAATTCGTTTATGAAATCACATGACTTGAACTCAGTATTGTGGTATCACTAAGAACATTATTATTGCATCTTCCTTCAATCTTATTCTGCCAGTACACAGTCACATTCTGCAACATACTGAAGTTCAGGTGAAACTGAATAAATCTGTTGTTCAATTACTACCATTTTTACTACTGTTTCCTGAAGGCTTTCATATTGCCATGAATTCTAGCAGCACAGCCATGAAAACAAGGCATTCAGTCCAGTGTGCTTGTAGGCTTGTTGCTGCTAGGCAATCCTAGGATCTCACTCAGATTTCAGTGTGCAGACATAAGAGATTCAGCTCCCCTAACCCATCTATTTTTTTTAGTTAATTAGGATGTTTTTCTTTAAAGTGTTTTCAGGGGAATGATTTCCTTCTTTTTATACCATGTTAATCAATATTATATGCTATCCTAAATGAAATACTTCATGATTTTATTAAATTATTTGATTTAGGCTGTTATCCCTTCTGTACAATTTATCAGCTACTGACCTCGTCTGGGCTGGAGGCCTGGTAGGTGCGGTTCTCGTCGCTGAAGTCCTGGTCTGCTTCGGCATACTCCGGCTCGCCGCTGACTCCTGTTCGAGACTCATACACCGGGGTAACATTGTGGCAAAGGGCAATGGCCTTCACTGCCTCGTGAATCCGGCTGCTCACGCTCTTCCGTACTTTCGGTGCTGACTGCTGGACTTTACGGGATGGCGTGGAAGTGTTACTGCTTCCATTGGACTGACCGCTTACCTAAAACACAAGAAGCAGAAGCCAATAATAACCATCATCATTATCGGCATCGTCATCATCGTCAGCCAAAGCATCTCAAAGATCTTTACGCATAGAAAGGGACTCTGACTACCAAGAAATTATAACCCCCACCTGGGTGACACATGGCAGCCATGTTTCAACCAGCAAGCCCACTACACAGCAGATTAGATGCAAGAGTGTGAAAAGACTTTACCAATTCAATTAAGGGAGGCTACTTTGAGGAAGCTTGAAGTGGAGTGTAGCCCAGGCAAAAAAAAAAAACATCCCTACTGCTTTGAAAAGTCCCTTGGGACTGTTTAACATCCATTTAACTGGGTGGCACCCCCTGCTGCCTCAGTCACCTCGATAGCCATACTGAGGCAGTGGTTTTGTAATTCTGGTCCAGAGGGAAAAGTGTCACCTACTGGTCCACCAGCACCCTTGGCATAAGCTACTGTATATAGGCTCCTTCCATTCTCAGTGCCCAGGCTCAGACTTGCATAGCTTCTGAGATCTCGTTAACTCATGTTACCAGGTGGTAATGGTAATGGGTATGAATGGGTAATGGTAATGGGTAAGAATGATATAACACTGGGAATCTATTTTTACACTACTGTTTAAATGAAATCACGGTTTCAAGAATTTTGTTCTTTTAGTGCCTTGATTAAAAACAATCCTTTTATGCCACTTCATGAAGATTTACAAACAAAATCTTGAGTTACATCTTGGCATCAAACTGACCTCTTATTTAACTGCCTGAAATTAAATTTAACAAGCAAAAATCCTCCAATAACAATTATATACCCTGCCACCAGTCAAAACCCTGACATAATTGTTTTTTTTTATTTTATGTTCCATTTGGATTATGCTCTAATTCCTAAAGTCATGGCACACATTCAGAAAAGAAAGCACAGCTGACAGCTCTTTCTTTGAGGTGGAGAGCTTCTATGCCATTGTAGACCTAAGTGAATTTTATTTGCATGCGATTCATAACAAAATGGTATACTAGAAGAAAAAAGACGACACCTAGTCTTTTCATGTCATACAGTTGTTTGAGGCCTTTTTTTTCTCTTTTCCTCCCGCAACAACCATCAATTTAGCCCTGTGGTGTCTGGTAGGCACCATACTGACCCAGCTGTATTTGACAGAGTTTATCTGCTCTACTGAAGCAAATCATTTTTGATGATTAACCTCCTACTCGAGGAGAAGTCCTGTAAGGTTAAGATGTGAAATGACAACCTTTCCTGATCCCACCAGAGCTATCAGACACTTTACTGTTGGCTCCAGACTACCGCAATCCTCCTTTTGAAAGCTTGGCTTTCTCATTCAGCCCCCCCCCCCCTTCTTTTGCCTGTCTGGGTGTGCGGCCCTCTGAACCGTGAACATTCTGCCCATCAAATTACAGTGTTGTCTAATAAAAGGTTTAACTTTTCTACTCATCTGCTTCAGCCTTTCAGCTACTGCTTTAAGCCTTCTGCATTTGCATTCTACAAACACCGATGCCATTACGCCGTCAAATAAATTAAGCCGATTTACTCTTCTGAATTATGTTATGTTTATTGATGCTTGTATAATTTAATTTCACACAAATTCCATTAAAGATTATGCCCTCTGTCACAAAATGCTTCCAGTGGGGAAATATAATCAGGTTATAATAGATTTGTGTGTTGCATTACAGTGGACCTACTAGACTATTGTCATCTTAATAATAAAAGAGCACACAAACAAGGGGATAAAAATCAATGGTACCAAAGCACTACCGTCACACTGTACTAAGTGACTGGCAGTTTTCATTACCAGAGATTAAAGACAAGACACCAGCAGATGTGTTTTAGTTTCGAACAACTGCTGGATGTTTGCTGAGTCTGTACAATACCCATTTCTTAATCTCGGTCTCCTTTTAACAAAACTACATAGCCAAGGTTTAGCTATCATAATTGGACCCAAGCACACAAAAAAGAAAGCAAATTATCTACAGAGTTCTAACCCAAAGCTCCTTGTGGTTACAAAATCTGATTAAGAAAAAATAAGTCTGATTCTTGTTTTTTCTTTTTAATACGCACTCTAATACAAAAATACTGCAAATGGAGTTTAAAATGATTGTATCAACAAGTGAATGTATAAAATTCATTCAGAAATACTGTACCTCAGATGACTTTCTTTGGAAAAAAAAATGTAATTTCTCCCCCTACATACTTTCACTACCTATTGTGGACCCCTATATTCTGTATGTTAACTTTTTAATGTTTTTTTTTACTTTGCCGTTCAATCTTGGTAAAAAAATAAATAAATTATTTTAAAAAAACATCTCAAATTCTATATAATCAATGTGCTGTACAGTGAACTTATTATGATGAGTTTTATTTTCAGCAGTATTATTTTCATGTGCAATGATCCGCTATTAAAGAACTGAGTACAGTAATACTGTATATATATTCTTTAAAATAAGCCATTTCAAATTTTGTCCATCTTTTTTAGTACTTCTATCAGGATTGAACAAAACAACACATTTAATCTGTCCAGAAGTTTGAATGTTTTTCTTTTAAAGCTTTCTGGTAATGCAATTCTGAATGAGAATGAAGATACAGTAGGTGCAAATGAGTTGCAGAACTCCAGCTGAGCCTTACTGCGACAGTGTTCGACTCTCAAGAACTGCTACATGCAGTCAATAGCATCTTTTATCACAACGGCATATTAGAGCATCTATACAGCACGTAAACTATTTCTTAGGTATTTATTTTCTTCTGGAGTCTGTCACAATGCACAGAAGGAGACACTGTAGCTGGCAAGAGTGTGTTACCTGGGCGTATGACTGTATGACATGACTCTGAATTTCATCCATTGTGTCTGTTCCATAGGATACTGTGCCCAGGTGGAGACGCTTGAATATCATCTCATTCTGTGTCAATGTCCCTGCAATTCACAAAAGAATAAGTTAGTAGGCAAGTTAGGTCAGATCCAATGTCTCTTTGAAGATACTTTGTTGTTACCTGTACTTTACTAACTGTGCCACAACATAGTTCAATGTAAGGTATACTGTATTTGAAAATTATGTTCTCTCCATAAACAAAAGGAAAAAAAACTGAATAATTGAGCACTGTGCAGTTTTGGAAAAGGGAAATTCGTTTTAAGAAAAAAAAGCCTAAAAGTCTATTCCCTGAGTGATAGCAGCTGTTACTAACAGCAGACCTCCAAAATTGTGAGCAGAGGATGTCTGGGGTTTTGTGGGGCAGAGTGAAAGGCAGCACACTTGTTATAGAAGACTAGGATGTCTTTCTTCTTTATACTGAACAACTCCACTCTAGCAAGCAAGAAAATCCCACACCCTTAGGATAACATGTAATCACATCTTTTAGTGCTGTTCAAAACATCTGTTAAAAAAGGTTAAGGGAGATCCCTTTCTGTTAAACCATTAAACCAAAAAATATTCAACTACAGAAATTCTACATTTAACACATTTAAAAATAATGTTTATATAAAAGTAAAATAAAAAAAACAGTCTATCATCATAAGAAGCTGCATGCAAAGGTCTTTGATTTCAATACATTTTCTGTAGTCAATTATATGTAAAGAAGGTGTCCATGAAAAATGACTTTTTTAGAAGCTACAAAGCAAATCCTTCAAAACTTAAGACAAAAGGTTAAATAATACAGTTTGTGAAAAACTTTTAGCCTTTTCAAAAATTTGACAACTTTGCAATTTAAATAACATTGAACAAATTCAGTATTGAGTACATGAAACTACAGTACAGTATGTTCTTAAAACACAGGCATTGTGGTTCTTGTTATGTTAGTCTCTTTCTGAGCTTTCATTCTGCCCTTGTGTAGTTTGAGATCAGTGGGAAAATACACTATATAAATTGTGTTATAAAACAGAATATGACGACTGACACAAATCAAAGCAAACTACTGTAGCTTATTAAACTAAATGGACAAGATTTTCATGATCAGCAAAGGGACAAGCTTTTCAAATTTTTCCAATATTATTTTCCAGCTGTTTACTTCTATACTCATTCTATTTGGAAATGCCAGCCCCATTAACAAACACCAAGAGAATTTGTAGCTGAGATTTCTCACTGACATCAGTATAATCTCTCAGTCAGCAGCAGGTTGCAGGAAGCAAAGCTATGCCAAAAATTGAGGGGACCCTGATGTACTAAAGCCCACCCAATCCCAGTGCTGTAATACTTAATAAAACTGGGTGGAATGGTTGTCCGAATACATATTCAGTGTCACACCGAAGGAAATTCTCAATGGTGCAAAAGACCTGGCTTTTGACTAAAGTCTTTGCAAAGCACAGTTCCAATGAAGGCACTACAACACCAACAACACCACCAAAAACAAAACTTAACATTCTTCTTTTGTTAGAAGAAAACACCAAGCCTAGAAAAACATAAATGAATATCACAAGAAAAGAACATTTAATTACTGTGTGGGTTTCATGAGGGTGGGTTAACACTTGACAATTATAACTAGTAACAGCTATTCCTATTACTAGTAGTACTGGATTCATTGGCCAAAATATATTTTACAAAATAATAAAAAATAAAATATAAAATCTTCGTCCAGAATGCGAGAACAGATTGTACAGGACACAGGATGTATTCCATAAATTTTAAAAATGTCTGCGCCCCAGTCTCTTCCCACTCTTCTGGTGGGATTACTTTCAGCTGAAGTTGTACTGAGAGTAATGGCGCATGAGGAGTAAAATATGTGTTGCAATGGCTCCACCAGTTGTCAAGAGGAGTTCTCTGGGAATATTTTTGGACAGGAGTAGTCATGAAATGCCATGAATGCCATTAAGTTGTGAGAGCAATATTACTATCAAGGAACAAATCGAAAACCCACAATACGAAAACTGGCACAGTAACTGGCAACACGTTCTGATTACATATCTTGCCAAATGTAAAACCACTTTTGGAATTTATTAGCAATTTTTTTTAAAATAAAACTACAGCAAAAGGGCTTTAAGTGATTATTATTTGATATGCTCATTAAAAAGGAAATACTGCCAGCCTTTGAAGTCCAGAACAAGATTTGTAAGATAATGGAAGACTTTTCAAGGCACATTTCACTGTATCAAATTCAAGTGTAATATTATATCCATGCTTGGCAGGACTTGCTGGGATCATTTATTAAACTACACAGAAAAAAATAGTCAGGGAAATGCATTGAATTAGGGGACACTGATTTTCCCTTAGACACATTCCAACTTTATTGTCTTGCAAATGTAGTTGCTTGGCACAATGACAGCTTTATTGAGACTAAGTCAGTCCCCTCCGCTCTGAAGGAGCCATTCATTACCTTCTATATAGTGTTGAACAAGTTTCTTAAATGAGCTGCATACCTTTGTATTATGTTTTGACTTTGTCTTTATTTACCTGTTGTGTCTGTTTATTACACGAGATTAATAGGCCATTTTAATATCTTAAAGGGTATACAATTTTCGTTACAGTGCCTTTCACCCTAAATTGGTTTTTAAAGGGAGTTTTTTTCTTAATTGTAGCACTTAGGTTTATTGCACATTTTCCAACTATTCCATCTAAAGGAAGTACCCGTCCGCATGAAGTCCAATTGTTTTAAAACAAATTTTAATTATCCCATTACAATTATCTCTGTGGATTTCCTGAAGCATTTTTCAAGTAATATTAGTAAAAGTACTTCTTCCCCCTGTAAGAAAAGCGTCTCATCACGTCTCTAGACTTCCTGTTTCCCTATGTACCCCTGTGTCTACAGCAATAACACAATGATACATATTTACAGATATCTGAACATTGTCTTCAAATGATTTTTCCTCCTTAACAGTGGAATATTTCCATCTGCCTACAATTTTAATTATAGTGTATGTTTTAATTTTTAACAGCGCTGTGAAGAGTTGTTACAGTCCAGTATTACAATGTGACTTATTGGAATGATATTGGATATTCAGTATTGTATATTGAGCAAATAGATCTCAAGTGAATTGAAGTGTGGTCTAACATATTCCAATCCGTAAAGCTTGCACCCTTCTTACAGATGCATCGATCAGACCTGCTGTTTTGAGCTATGAGGAGACAGTACACCTGACTGAACATGTAAAAGTCATAGGCACTGAACAAAATGTGTCTACTTAGTTTAACTTCTCTTTTACCATGTTCACTTGATATTGAGGAAAAATGTCCCTTTCATCATTAAAGAACACAGGACATTTTAATGTTAACTCTGAAATTGAAATTACTTCTGAAATTAATTATAACAGCAGTAAAACATTCCACTTGCTTTACTATAAATCAGAGAAACCTCATGTTTTAAGTAAATAACACCTTGGCACAAAACTTACTAGAGAACTGTTAACAGTTCAAACTAAAAAAATATGTTAAAGGTATAATCTGTGCTTTAAGTCTGCAAATTACCTCTGTTCAGTGATAGTTCTGAAATACAGGTCTGCTCATGAAATCTGAATGCTACACTTGACAAAGACACAATTATGGTCTAGCAGGAACCAAATATGAAGTTCTCTTTGGAAAACATTTGTGTTTCCCGACTGGAGTGCTAGTTCATATGATGAAAAGAACACAAAAATACTAAAAATTCTGAGTTTCATATTAGGACAAAATTCAAAAGAAATTTTATATCTGATTTTGATTTCCACATCATAACTAAGAAATCCACATTAAGATTTAAACAAGCTCTTGTTACAGTAATTGCTAATGTTCTCAAAGCTCACTCAGAGAGTACACAAGCTAATAAAAACAATAATATTGTCAAGAACAGCTTTTACAATAAGATGGATCTGAGTTGAAAAACAGAAATATAATCCAAATAGGAGGTCATGTGAATGAAATGAAAACAATAAATCATTATATACTTGTTTTATGTTGCAGTTTTTTACAATATTGAAATACTCCTCGGTCTTTCTTTTCATTATCACATAGCTTATTTAATATGTAAGCACATGGACATTCAAGCTGTATTTAGTACGCATGAAAAACTTAAAGATTTGACAAAACAAGTAAACAAGTAAATGAGTACATGGAAAGAAAATAATAGCACAAATTGTGACTCAAACGTACCATAAACACATTAAGATACCCACTCTAACTTTGAAGCTTAGAAATTTAAGGACCACACACATGCAAACAGCACCTGGTGGGAAATAGAATCTTCCCCCACTCATGGAAAATCAAGTTTTGAAATGGCCAAAGTAATTCAAAGTGGGGTCAAACAGCCCTATTCACGCAATGCATCTGTCATCTTCAGCTGTTGCAATTTTTTTCCCCCAAAGAGTTTAATTGGCATGCTTTGTACACAGCAAAGTGTGCTCAACTTCATTTTCACAGCATCTTTCAACCTATCTACTGGCTAATCAAAAAAAGAGATCATAGGTATTATTTATCTACAATGACACTAAATCATTATGACTGTTATTAAACAGACAAAAATGCTAAGCCTCTGTTCCCTTTCAGTGGGGACATCACGGTTCCTAGATTTCACAGAGATGTTTTCAACAGGCAAATATTACCCTTGTTTCTAGCTCTTCTGGCTCACTGGAGTTCCTCATTCTGTCTCTACTCTGAACTGCGGCATCTAACACTCTTTTAGTATTACAGAAACATCTCTGTGAACTATTAAAGTAGCTGATCTATTGAATTTAATCATACCAGCTTAAACACTGAACCTTCTGGCAGTTTCTGCCGAGAATACTTATTATGAGCAGACAGTGACATAAATATGGATGTGCTCTATTTTAAACAAAATAATTAAGTTAAAGAATGTTACTGAAGGTGGGTAGCAGTGTGGGGTGGTGTAATACATTATTCTGTGCCCTTTCTATACACACCAGGTAGCTAACACCTCCTTAAAAAATCTGTTTCTCTCCAAGACAAAAGTATCTATCTTAAACATTTAAAACATTTATCTGAAACACTCAACAAGTTCCATTCTCATTAAGATTCTTTCTCTCTCTTTTCCTTAGGATGCAGAGAAAACCAGGGGATCCAATGTCTTTCTAAAGACATCAGATGTAGAAAGATATCTGAAAGCCTCCACTTCCTGGTTTTTAAAAGTCACAAACCAATTGTTTTCTCTCAACTGGTCAGGGTACTGAGGTTGGCAGGTCATTCCCCATAGCTTAATGTGGAATATACAGTAATTCAGACAAGAGCTGCTCTTTTCTGAACCTGGCTTCCATCATTTGGAAGAGACATTATTGTGAAGTTAGTATCACCTGCCAATATTTCTTACACTTAACAAACTGGTGAATTACGCTGTTGGAGGTGGAGTGGGCTAATATTTATGTCTCTGACTGCACTGAGTCACTAGGAATGCACTTTCTTAGTTCCCGAGAAAGTTCCAATGCCATCCAATGCAGTGCCATGCACTTTCCATAACCACTTAATTTCTAATATGAATACGAATACTTGTACGCAATGTGATGTACCTGACACCAAATGAGCAGTATAAAATTGTGGGCCACATTACATGTGTATCCCTTTTTACCCTCTTATGGTCTAAAGTTACTGGCAGTCACAATTATGTGGACGCCTGGGCAATTTTATATAAAATTATATAAAAGCATGCATTCTTACAGCATATTACCTACTTGAATAAATACTATAAGCTTATATAAAAAAAGCCTGGAAGGGAGGCACCCATGGGGCCATGGTCCCCCACAGATTTATTCTCTCCCTTTGGCAGCTTTTGTTTTCCTCTTCACCATGCCCTGTACTCTACTACGCTTGTATGTGAACCTTGTTGCAAAGAGTACTATAAAAAATAAAAACCAATCGATCGACAGGGAGAATGAAGACATTGCATCCCTTCCTCTGATAAGTGCACTAGTTAGTGCCATTCACCATTCACCACTCAGATTTGTGCAATGTATGAAGGAGATTTTGTGACTTACCGACAGGATTTGCTGTTGCACAGCATGCCAAGTATAACTTGGCAGGCTCAAGTTTACCCAGCAATGGTTGGTAAGTTGCTTGGCAGCAACTGAAAGCCTGGTTACGGTCAACTAATGACAAAGCTCAGACCTGAATAGTGCGTGGACTAAAGGGTCTGACCTATATCCCTATCAAACAGATAATTTTCCTGTAATTGTGCAGCAATTTTGTCACATAAAAATATATATTAATAGCAAATTCTACTTTGGTCATTGTCTGTAAAGAAAAATAGCGGCACGTCTGGGTTCTCTACCTAATCATGAGAAACAGAAAAAAAACAGCTCAAAATAGCCTCTAGAAATAAAAAAAGAGGATCCTGAGTTGTTGCTGTTGCATGGCCTTACATGGGAGGTATAGAAAGATTGCAGGCAGATACGCTTCACTGTAGTGATACTGTTTACTGATCTGATTCTTGTATGTTGAAGGACACACTGGTGATCACTGTTCACTTGCATAGTGGGAAAACACTGTTACTTTCCAAGTAAAGATTAGAAAAGGAACACATTTCATTTACTTCAAAATTATTCACTTAAGCTATTGTATCACCAAAATCCTGAATTCTTCCACATCCTATGAATTTTGTATTTAGTGACATCTTAACTATGCAAAATCCACTGTTTTGAAAATGCTGTTTTGGTTAATATTTGCCTTGTAATTAGATACAGCTAGATTCTGTGAACTCACTATTAGATTAGTAACCTACCCCCATTCCTCATCTCAAGGCCTATCTTGGCGTAAGACATGCTTCAGACACCGTTTTGTGCAAACTGAAAAAAGGACCTTGTCCCAAGCACGATGCATGTCAAGAATCATGGCTTCTCCGACACCTCTGATGGACAGATTTTTAAAGCATTGTCTGAAATAAAGATTCTCTGCTAACAGTGTGACATTCCAAACCGATAAAAGCATCCAAGCTCAAAATAAATCTCTGCCTTAAAAGGATGAACCCAGGGCTAAACCTTGAATTTTGTGTGTTCTCAGTGGAATTCCTCCCTTTAACAATGGCATTTTCAGACGCAACCAGTGAGAAGATTAAAATCCTCCCTGCAGATTAAGTACAAATTATCTGTCTCTCTGTTTCAGCACCATTTGTTCATTTATCACAGAACGTCTAGTATTTCTGGTCAGTGTCAATATGCTCCGCATCCTTGCAGTTAACAGATGTCTTCTCTTGTCGAATGAATTACTTTATGTTTCATGCACCGGTGGCCACAGATGTGTCACTATAGCAACATCATTAATTTCAGATCTTACCGGAAACATGCTCTCCAATCAAACCTAATTATACCATATTGCTTTCTTGTCCAACAATAAGGAAACTATAATGTAATTATTGGGACACTTCATTTTCTATTCTGCCGTGGCAAATGCAAGAGCCACAGTGATGGACGCTTCTTGTCAAAATGCGTATTGATGAAGCGCAAACCCAATTTGCAGTCATAAGGCAACTACCTTCCAATTATGTTAGTGACACGGCATTCCTCAGACCCAACAACTCCAATTCTTTTTCACTTTCTGTGTGGTTAACCTACTACACTTGACAAACAGGTAATAACAGACTTGTCTCTGTGTCCTTTCCAATTGTTCCCCACATGAAACCACTACTGCAGGCTCTTTTCAGAAAGGCACTTACTATAATCATTTTTTGGCATATATTTGATCATATATAAGGTCATACATGTGCATCAGGAACTCATTGGATCTTGGTTGCTGCCCTCTTTGCTGTGCCAGAGGGCTTACAAGCTTGTGAAACTCTGAAGCCTGTGTATGCAGCCTTCCTATCCTTTTCATTGTGTAGCTATGAGAATGCATACTAGCATCCAGGAGACCTGATTTCTAGTTCCAATCAAGACATCTGAACAGACTGCACCCTGCTTGTTGACAGAGGATCTGCAGCAAGTTGCTAAATGCTCTGCCTGTACCCACTCTCCAGCAGGAGTGGGCTGTGTGGGTGCTGTGTCTCAAAAGTAAAGAACACAGCCCCCTTTAAATTGGCATGCTCTTTCATCTCAACGTGTTCTATGAGTGTACTTGAAGCCAGGAGACACAGGGCTATCAGCAGCTGTACATCTGCAAATACACAAGGGTAGGCTTTGTGTAAAGCAGTTTCTTGTTTTTTACTAAAATATCTAACTTTTATGATAAAGCAAACCTTAAAAAGTAAATAAAAAAACGGATATACAACTAAACAATTAATTTAAGATAATCACTCTCTCTCATTGTATTTTTACATTCATACAGGGGTACAGTGAAATTAGAAATGGACATTTGTTTTTTTCTTGAGATAGGAATAAACTGCATTAAATGGATTCCTAACCTGATTTCTCAATAATTCTGATAAGTCAATTTTTTAACACTGCATTCGGATTTTCCATCCAAAAAAAAACTAACATTTCTTCTGAAACAAAACAATCATCAGTAAAACCAACGACAGGTATGGGTGTTGACCCACATTCACGCTTCCCACCTGTTTTGTCGGTCAACATATACACCAATCGTCCCAGCTCTTCGGGAATGGTGCTTGTTCGCACCACGGTGCCTGGAATATTTTCATCCTTCATGATCATCCAGCCGTATGCTGCTTTCCCCATGTCCAGGTTAACTCGCAGGCTGTAAGGAGTGACAGACACAAAGGACCGAAAGAAAGATTTAGTTTCAAAAAGGCTATTTGTTCAAATGTAAAAAAATAAAGTTAAAATATTAACTCAAATATTAATGTGAATGAAACCTGATATGTCTAGAAATGACCATTGATATGAGTGGTTGGAGTAGGCAATAACTATGGCCGTATATATTTTGTGGGGATGAAGATTATACAGTAGGATGCAAGACAGACTTTCACAATAATAAGAAGAAGAGTGCAATTTTGTTCCACAACACCTGGGTTTTATCAGCTCGGTGTCAGAGCAGATCATAGACATATGAAACTTTGAAAAATTGCGGGATCTTTGTCTTTAGCAATAACAGCAATGTAACATGTCTTTAAATGGAGTCTTTTTGAACGGCAGTATATATCATTTCAAGCAGAAGGGGATCTAACTGTGGCCAAAAGGTCAGATAAAACTCAGGAAGGATATCATCAATGACAAGGGATTTATCTTCTGTCATGTACTGCTGCCCTTTAACTCAGACAGGGGTGCATCTCCAGTACTGCTACCTCTTCAAGAGAAAGACTAGGTAGAAACGTCATGTACCTTCTGATCATACTGAGTGCTCAAACTACTGTACATAATTTAGAATAAAAAAGGTGGGGTTTATCTGAATTAGATCTAACATCAATACCATGTGCTGATCTGGCAAAAGAAGTTGCCAAAAATTGTTTTTTTAGGCCAATTACAATTAAATGAATAATTCTGATAAGATATACATAAAGATAATTTGGTACACCTTGGATATTTAATTATTTCCCAAAAGGCTGAGTTCCAATGCAGTGAGTTGTTGATCATATTCCAGAAACGCCAACTTGGTTTCCAATTGACACATTTTATTAAGATGAGATTTATTTGGTTGTGAGGCCAACACTGCAATTATTTTTAGTAAAGATTTTAACCGCATCTTGGGACAATGATCATGTGACAATTAAAATCCAGACCTGTCTCATTTTGTAACAGTATTGTATTAAAATGCTAGCAAGCAGCCAGTGAAGATTTTTGTGTTCATATAAACCTGATAGCTACATGGGTTAAATCTCATCATTATATATCGCGTTAAGAAAGCTTCAGAAGCACAATAACAGTCAAGTTCTTGAGTAATTTTTATGTTGAGTAAAAAAAAGTAAGTTCTTTGATGATTGGGTACATGTCTTATACCTACTACACCTACTGTACTGTAGTTAAGACATACAATGCCTTAATGCTTTAATGCCAAAGAGTGCGTGTTCATCTCCTTAAATTCTGACCTGTCAAGAATATGATTCATGACACACGCCAGAATCACATTAGCCTCACTGAGCTCATGCAGGGACTTTGTCAAGTGATTAAAAGAATCTGGTTTATACACCATTAGAGAAATATGCTGAAAAAATGAAAAACAAATACCTGAAATATTTAGCACCAAATGTTTTCATTTTCATTACTTTATCATGCCCTGACCAATACAGACATTTGAAAAGTTGTTCACAATATAATTAACATACCTTTTGTTTATTTCTCTGGATGACTGTTTTCCAGTCTGCCAGCTAGTAATACTTATTAGAAAACAGTACAGCCAGGCCTTGACCATGTTCCTGTTGCTATTCTTTTAGACTATTTGCTAGCCATTAAGTTGCAATTTAAATTGTGCATACACATATTTATCTGTGCTGCTGCAGTACGCTTTTCTTTCTCAAAGTCACTTGCATGTCCACAATACAAACCCTATACCCGGGGGATGATTGCATATATACTTTTTGAAAAAGAGAGACATGCTGTACCCAACCTTACTTATTTACAAAGAGAAAAGGAAGATCAATATCCTTGTACAGAATACAAAATATCAACATTTTACCATTTCTCTTCATTTCATACATATATGGGCATACACAGTGGTTACCAAAAGTATTCACCCCCTCTTGAACTTTGCAACATTTTATTGTGTTACACTATGGAAATATATTCTACCGATCATTCTAAATTTACTAAAAATATAAATTTATAATTATGTGTGCAATTAAGTTGTTTCATGTGAGTTTAGGTTAAATACTCCTATCTCTAGGAGGTCCCAAAGTTGATAAGTACAGCTCCCAGCAAAAAAAATAATGAAAGGAAGATGAAAAGCAAATCCATGATAGGGTTATTGAAAAGCACCAATGACCGAAAGGGTATAAGAGAATTTCAAAGGCACTGAATATCCCGCAAAGCACAGCAAAGTCCATTATAAAGAAATTGAGAAAATATGGCACAACTCTGATACAGGGCATCCTCAAAAACAGTTTTTGTATGAGAAGAACACTAGTCAAGGAGGTTACAAAGGGCTTAGAAACTAAAAATTACAGTCTTCCATGGATTAGATGTGAGAAACTGTGCATAAGACAACAACTGCCTGGGTGCTTCACAAATCTGGGATTCATGGGAGAGTGGCAAAAAGAAAGCCATTGTTGAAAAAAATCTCAACAACACTTTGTCAGAAGGCATGTGGGAGAGTGAAAGAATATTTTATTGTTGGATGACTCCAAATTTACCTTTTTGGCCTCAATGCTAAGCACCATACGGTCCCCATCCAACTTGAGTTAACTTAAGCAATTTTGCAAAGAATAATGGTTAAAAATTGCAGTGTTCAGATAATATTAATGTACAAGCAGGTAGAGACTTATCTTAAAGGACTCATGGCTAGACTAAAAGGTGCCTCTACCAAATGGATTTGACTTAAGGGGGGTGAACACTTAGGCAATCAGTTATTTTTTTGTTTTATACTTATAATTTATTTTTTATATTTATAATTACCTTAGGAGAATCTGTAGAAATTGTTTTCACTTTGAAATTATAAAGTGTTTTGTGTTAATCAATGGCAAAAAAAAATACCAAATAAATACAATATGATTCTATATTGTAACACAGTCCTGTTCTTTATATTTTCTCATCGTTCTCACTCATGTTCTTGGGTTTGCGTTTCAGTGCTCATCCTGGACCCACAATCCACTGGGTTGTCATTATCAGTGGATTTTGAGTACCTGAATGTGACAAGCACCTGACCTGATGAACAATGAAAAACCAACAGTACTGTGTGATCCAAGGTAATGTGGGTCTGGAAGTGCTGGTGGCTTCAACCTCACATTACCTTGGATCACACAGTACTGTTGGTTTTTCATGCCATGCATGCGAGTGAATAGCGTGTGCATGTAATTGATACCTGAGGATATGTGATGTACACCAATTTTAGTTGGTAAACACAAACTTTTTTGCTGTTAAAGAAGCTTCAAAGCCATAAAATGGCCAGACGGTTAGATATGGGATTGTGCCAAGTCCAACAAAAGTGATTAATGACAGATACAGTAAGTTCTTCAAAAATCAATTAAAACTTGCTATCTCCAAATTTTTTTCAAGAAAGAAACTTGCATACAGTTACAGCAATCTTTAGAAACATAACCTGTGTTTAATAACCCTGTCACCTTTGATCAGGTCTATTACTTTGGTTGAATCTCATTTCTAACACTGGAGGTTTGTATATTGGTAACTTTCTTTTTGGTTTGAATAGAATGATTATATTTATGATTGAGGGTGACAGCGCATAGCTGCTGGAATTCTGTCTGGAACTGGGAACTCCAGCTCTTACACATAAACAGCCCTGAATCATACAGGCATACCCTGGTCATAGACGTATAGATTAATTGTATTAGTGCCACTAGTAGTCACATAGCACCAGTGTGGTTCATATTCATCCAAGAAGTTTGAAACCAGTCACATTCCTGAGTTCAGGTTATCTTTTTACATAGTTAAGTGGCCATGCTTTGTGACTATGTTGCCTCCTTGGAGAAAAAAAATTAGGAGAATGGCAAAAAGAGAGAATAAAGGAGCAAAAAAAATAATGAAAGGAAGTTACAACCTTTCCATAAATCTTTCAATTTACCAGATGTACTTAAGGTTTTATTTACCATTCCCTTTGCAAATGCTTTTGTCCCTAAAACATTAAACTACCTGGCAGTATTTGGACCAAACAGGTCTCTAACTTGAGGGCTAAAGTCACTGCAGGGCCTTTAGACTTGTTTAGGTAAGTATGGAGTTGTTATGTTCTCTAAACTATACCACAGGCCACCTCTGGAGCTGCATTACCTTTCCACCTGTGCATTAATGTTATAAGCACATATATTGACTTAACTGGCTGCTCCTGTATGGATATGTTGGTAATTATATTTCTGTATGTATAGATGTAATAATAGAGCTGTACACCTGTGTGTAGACTGATGCCAGTACCTGATAGGGATGATATAGGAGAAGAGCAGGATGAAGCGGAACAGGTTCCGGTACCAGGGCCCAACAAAGCCTTGCAGAGCCACCATGACCACGGACAGGACCACCTGTGCCACAAACAGGGCCTTGGTCAGGCTGTTCAGTTCCAGGTCTAACAGGCCCACCTGGAAGAATTACAAAACAAAATATCAGGAGAAGAACAGACTTCAGTTCTCACCGCACCTGGTTAAAAATAAGGGTGTCTGGTCTTCTAGTATTTTTTGCACTAATACCTCTCCACTAGCCCCTTCACTACCAGTAATGGAGCAGCTCCCTGGTTTTGGGCTTTCTGATGGTCTTCCCTTGGCCAGGTGGGAAAAGTCAAAGTTCTGAAAATACTGACCAACTCAAACTGTTGTGTTTCATGTTCACTTCAAAGATTCTCCCTGTGCTGGCATGGGCTTTCTCTGGGTGTTCCAGTTCCTTCCCAAAGAGTGTGTGATGGATTTGCATTCTATACAGGGTACAATCCCACCTTGCATCCTCTTTTTAACAGGACAGTCTCTAGGTAGCCATGAACCTTAACTTGGTTCTCTTTGTCTGATAATGGATGGAAGAATGTATGAATATTAGCACTCCCAAGACAAAAGTATAGGCAACTTCATCATAAAGAAAAGATCCTCATATGACTGAAGCTGTTCTGAATTTTGGTATTAGTTAATCTTTTTTTTTTAAGAAAGTCATTTTTTCCCACATGAAGTGACAGAGTTGCTTGCCAGTGGCTATTTTTTTCACCTGAAAGAGTGGATGGCAAATTCAGTTGAAGTACAGAAGCGGAGGATTATCTCTACAGTGTATACACATATTGTAGCATATTTTGTTGCTTTTAAGTTGAGCAGGAATCCTTTTAATATTAATGGACATCTGTTACTGTAGTGATTGGATTTCAACTTCCACCATCCTTCTTATGTACTGTATCTATTGAAGATGAGTAGAACAATAGCAATCAAAATGCTTTACATTGGATAAAACTGTGGATGATATAGTATTTTTATTTTAGTTTGTTTGGGGTATCAAAACAGCGGATGAGACCTCCATACAAACTGGACAAAGCTCCTTTATTTTATAAGTATAATCATACTAGTGTGGGAGGTTGAAATCCAAATTATTGCACTAGAGTGCTCTTTTTTAACGCTACCAGATTTATATTTCATGAGCAAGACATAACCAGCTATAAAAGGCTGTAACTGCTGCGGTACTCTCACTTTCCTATGTAATTAATTTCACAAGATTTACTTTTCTTGAAAAATCCCTTTCAGTGTTTCATTTAACAATAATCTAAAGCAAAATAAAAAATCAAAGATGTTATTTTGTAGGTATACTAATACACTAAGCTAGTGTGGAAAATTCTTTCAATATTCAGATTGTTTGTGGTACTAGCCCATAACCATAAAATGCATTATTGTAGAAATCTCTGAATGTAAAGGCACACTGAAAAGTTCCCATATCCAAATGCTTTCTTTCTCTGGTCTAACTTTTCTTTTATTTTTCAAGTGTGTGTCTCAGCCAATGAAACATGTGGGAAAATTGTCAAAAAGGATTTCTTTTTCCCTGCCAAAGCAACCAGCAAACCTCCATCACAGTGGGCCTTTTATCTCCGGACTGCGTTCGCAAAAACAGTAAAACATAACATTTCCCTAAATAAAGAAACAGTCTGAAAAGAAGACTATATTTAAATAGTTCAGAAAAAAATCAACATTCCTGAGCATGGTCTGCTCCTTCCCTTGAGAACTGAGGGACACAGCAACGAGATTTGCTGATTTATCAGCTGTGTTTAAAAAGTAGCACAGCGAAGACAAATATCTTCCAATTTCTGTCGCCTCAACTACTACACAGTTTATGCTTGAATTATTGAGAAAAATAGGTTTGGGGGGATTAAAATGAAGAAAAATTAAGCTAAAAGACATAGAACATGTTTGAAAGCCCAGATCTCTTTGCGTTGACAAAGGCAGCCTAACTTTTCAGGCCTCACTGAGGATCAGATGAAGTCATTATTCATTCAGTCAGGAGGGAAAAAAAAGACTCAATTACCTCAACCTAAAGATGCTATCAATGAATGCAAAGTGCATATTTTACTCTATTCATCCAAATCCCATTAAAAGTGAAAGGAATGATTTAATCTGGCTTTCTAGAGTTGGTCTTTTTTGTAATAAAATAAAGAATGGCTGTCTTGCAATATGCATAACCACTAACTCAAACTGCTCCTCTGTATCGTACCATAGAAAAGCTGTGAAATTTTAGACAAAATATTCAGGAACGGCAGACATGGATTTGCCTGACGATGTCAATAGCTCAAGGGTAAAAATAATTTGTCACAAGGGTGAAATCACTCTTAACGTATACAATTTATTATTGTTCCTTTTACGGACTGAAAAGCTGCTATGAATGTAGCAATCCCCTGCATTTTCAAATATTTTAGCTGAGACGAAAGTGAAAATCAGAAACAGAATGGACCATGATATGAACAACTTTTGCTTTACCTAAGAAACGATGGCAAATTGAGTCCTTGTGTTTGTTTCTAAATTAGCAATATTGTTTGTTTCTAAATTAGCAATATATGTATATGTTTAACATTTGACCTTAAATGGATTTAAATCACATTCTATTTTAACATTTTAATTTTTGTAGCACTTTTTCCCACAGAATCATTGTGAGAAATACAACAGTTGTGAAAGACAGCTAATTCATGTGGAATTCCAACTCAGTAACTGGCCTTTTGGGGAATGTATGTACTGTATGTGCTGTATATATAAACATGCTATATTACCACATGGATTGAGCCAGCAAACAAAATAGCAAAGAAAGGCTGCTAAGAATGTACCAAATAAGATTCATTTGGATCTTAATGACAGCTGCAATACAAGCAGTGCAAATTGTCACCTTTTTGAGAGCTGGAGTAGACATACTCACGAGACAAGTGTGAAGTTAGCAGTGATTAATTGTGGGACTTCTGACAAAGCTCTTGCTACTTATGTGCAAGTGCACTGGTATGTCAAAGTCCACTGCTATAACATTAAACAGGATACTGCAAGGCCAGATGGTGGAGTTCCACATTAAGGTTTGTGAACCATCTTCAGAAAAGTTTGCTCCTAAAAGGTCAGGCTAGATCACATTGGGATACACTAGGATGGAGGCTAAAAAATGTTGCAGTGTCTGTGGGCACCCACTTTAGAGGAGTTAACCAAGAGAAAGAGAAATACATCAAACCCATTTTAGTGTGCTTTATACACATTACAAAAAATTGTGCATGATATTGACCTTTGTGTTACAACACAGTTTGCTTTATAGTCCTGGATTAATATTTAGGCTAATTAGTGCACACTAATTACCGTGGTAATAGGATAACAGTGCCAGTTGAGGAAGGTGCAAAACAGTAAGCTCCAGCTGATTTTCCTGACTCTTGGATCCAGATTGCTGTGAGACTGTTGCCTCTCAAAATCGTTTTGCTTCCAGTAGGAAAATGCACTACAAATTATTATGACATCAAATATATTGACATCAATACAAACCATATCTTGCTAAGATAGGAATGGTACTATGTTCTTACAAATTGATAACAGCATCAAAATTTTACAGTTTCAGATAAAAATATTTTTTTTTTTACTTAATCCAATTGAATTTTAAGTGCTTATTGATTGTTATTGAAGATTTACTACTGCCCATATCTTTTCTTCTACAAATGCGTTTGCCTTTGAGAAGGATTAAGTGCAATTTCAAAATTAAAAAAACAAACACCTTTGTGCTCTGTGGTTGCTGCATCTTACATGTCAGATTTTTTTCATAATTATAAGAACAATATAAGACTTTCAGTTACTTAATGAATTCTGATATATGCATTATGGTAAATGTGACTGACCTGTCATTTGTAAGCTGTGGCAGGTACATTTTTTTTTATCCTCAACACAAAGTCTGAGTTTATGGTGCATTTAATGCCTTTTCCTACAGCTCTATTAAGGAAATAACATAGCATCTTAACCTACAGATTTAATGTGGGAAAAAATGAAAACATTACCCCATGAGAGCAATTTGACAATTGGATGAGGATATCAGTCCGAATCACGCATATTTATGTAACACTGTCAAAACCAGATAAGAAGACTCAACTGAACATGACTTTACAGACATTTTTATTGTTCCCACCATTATAGAAATCTTTTCCTGCCCAAGAGCAATGTACTCCAGATCTGAACTCCCACAGCTGAACGGCTCTATTAAAGTCAAGCAGAAGCATGTAAACCTTGGTACTGAAAAGGTTAATTGTCCCTTAAACGTCAGACATCCCCGCTATGAATATTTCTTTCAGCATAGGAAGCTATCAATTGTAAACACTATTTTTTATTCACCAGACCACCCAGGTATTCAGAATAATTACTTCAATAACTTGAGCTATCCGATGACAGAAGGAACATCAACATGCTGAGACATTCAAACAGTAAAATCTTTAAAGAACAGCTCCAATATTAAGGTTTAAGTTTCAAGTGGTAAGCCCCCCCCCCCCACCATTGTAATTTTATAACTGCGTGCCTGTACACTCAGAATTACAATAAGTTGGTTTCCATCAGTAATCCACTAACTAAAGGCAACACTGTTTTCACCTTCATTGAAGCTGAGAACAGTGCTAATCCTTTATAAAGTCATTTCATTTCTGATACACTTTTCTAAGCGTAGAGCAAGAGCTGAATTGCTGAATCCAAAATACACATTTGCCTTAACTTTCATTTGCAATTTTTATGGCAGTTATAATGACATAATAATCTATTAAGCATTTTGTTAAGGACTCCACAATGTACTGCACTGTGCTACAAACTAATATACATTTTTGCATTTATTGACAATTATATGAAAAAAGTTGCAATGCTTTGGAATAAAAGAAAAGAACAGTGACTATCTTACTTAACTGTGCAATAATAATAACTAGGTCTAGCAATTTAGATTTATTCTTACATTTAAGTATTGTTTTCACTGGGCGTTATCATTATTCTTAATTACATACACTATATAAACACACAATGCTGTGATTTTACTAAGCAATATGCTGTTGTTACCATATAGTAAATACAATAAATTAACTACATATAAAATTAAATAAATTCACTCACCATGCTTTGATACGAAAAATGTTTTCTAATTTAGTTGCAAAAACAAAACTGAGGGAGAACAGCAATGTTCACATTTTTTACAAAGGTTTGGAATTTACTGAGCTTTGCACAGAGAGGAATATGCATTTGCTAAGACAAATTATACTTGCGCAAGGCTTATTCAAAACAAAGACGTGTATCTGCTCGGGTATAATAGCAAGGCTGACTAAAACACTGAACATCAAATTCCACCTATTTTGTGAAAGAACTCAACAGTAAACTTCTAGAGTGTGTAAGGGAATTGACTGTTTTGTTTCTTGGTGCTTTCTATTCTAAACTAAGGGCATTTATAAGATAAGTTCACTTTATTAGCCATTTACAGTTTCTTGCATTAGGAATTCATCAATGGTGTGTAAACTTCATCAAAAAGATTACAAAAATAGCCTGTATTGTCTATTTTCCAGTACTTAAAGTTACAGAGATTTGATTTTGTATGCACACCAAAGCAAAGTCAACAGAAGTCATGGGTGTTGTAAAAACGTGCATGGCACCATTTCACAATGAAATACAATTTTCTAAATAGCTTACACATTAGCAATCACTAGATATAACACAGCATGTAGAAATGCTCTTTAAAATCCCCTCTACTTCACAACCAGCAAACATAAGAAATGAGAAATCTCTTCATAAGAAATCCCTTTTAGCACTCTGAATATTGTCTAGCAGTATGACAAAGACCAGATAAAACTATCTAAGAGGCAGTACTATCACGGTTTTCAATTATTTATAAATTAAAAGAAAAAAAACATTTTTCACCAGTTATTTCAAATAGGCACTTTAAATTTATAGCATTTATAGGCATTTTAAATGACCCCTTGTCGTGATTTGGAAGCTCCTGTATCAGTATTCAAGAAAGGGAATTTCTATCCAAGAGAAAAATGAAGTCTTTCCTCCTCTGTCACTGCTATACATGTATAAAGGCTACAAGCATAGGGTGGGCATTCAACTCATTTTTCTCATTTGGTTGTTAGTAGATAATTAATCTCATAGCAATTTCTTGGAGGAAGAAAGGGTATCGGCTTCAACAACAAGGTTTGGTAGTTTGTTCCATACTCCCACAAACCTTTGTGTAAAATGTGCTTCCATTTCTTAGTTTTAAAAGCATTTCCCCACTTGGCTTCACTAATTCAATGGGTTGAATACTTGAATCAGTTCCTCTCACAGCCTTTGATAAAGACTAAAAAGGCTCTGACTTTTCAAGATATTATTTTAAGCACAGGAATGTATTTGGTAACTTTTCTAAGGATAGATTACAGCACACTGTATTTTTTGTACTATGATGACATTACAAAAATGTCATACAGAATATTCTAAATGAGGTCTTACTAGTGCATTATTCAATATTAACATAGAACTGGGACTAGATTTTAAGATCTATCTGATGCATAATGGATTGTAAAAAATCCAAAGAGTTAGGGGGTGTGGGAAAAGGTACTCAGATCGACAGATAAACTACAAAGAACAGAGAAAAGAAACAGAATGATGGGGATGTCTGCTGTAATCTCCAGATAAAGAAAAGCAGCGCATGGAATTTCACAATGATTAGACTCTAAAGTACCAATTACAACGCATCAGAAACTAGAGCAAGTTGACACTCTACAATAAAGCAAATAATTTCCAGTTGGAGGGACAGAAAATGTTAATATGAGGCGTTCAAGACTACAACAATCTCTGTAAAAGGAAGTAGCTAATAAGGTTTAATGATGCATGTCAGGAAGCCACAGTATGTAGGGAAACACAGCTGGCTTCATTTTGTAAACTATTTGATATACACATCTTTCCAGTTCACAACCGTCAGCTGCGCTGGTGCCACTGGGGACAGTTTAGCCCTTAGATCAGGATATTTCTCTTATTCTCGAAATTACAAGCAAAATACATTAATATAATACTCCTGGTGCAGGCTTGTGAAGTAGTGCAAGTGCTGCAAGTTGGTTAGAGGAAGCTGTGAGGTTTTATGGATCAGAATGCTCTGCTCAAGACAAGAGCTGTTAAGTACCAACCTTAACTATAACAAGTTGTGGACAAAAAAAGACAAGACTATTATATCACTGAGCTCTAATCTGCAAATCAGCAGCAGCCCCATACACTTTACTTTTCATTTCAACCGAAACATTTCATTTCCAACTCGATGATTTACCTATGCCTTAGGTTTACCTCATAATCAACACCCAGTCACAGCATACATATTTCTGAAAGTCAAACACAAACTGCACAAAAGGGATGTGTGATTTATATACTAACTTAATAAAAAGGAAACATGTAGTTAACCTGCAAAGAAAATAAGCAGGGAAGGATACAAAATTAAAATATTTCCGATGTGTACTGACACCAAATTGGCTTGAGATTATGTTTAAATGAATAATTTTCCTATTGTTTCCCTACTTCACAGCATCCTAATAAAACTTATTAAAATTAACCTTCAAACTCTAAATCTGAGGCACAGTAAGACAGATACAATATTCCAAGGAATTCACTGGAGTGCAGATCATACGCATTTCTGTAAAGAGAGGCTAATGCTAACCAAATAACATGAAAGAACACCTGCATGCCAGGAAAGAACTGGCGATACAAGTTGTTTTTTTTGCTTTCCCAGGGCACAGTGATAAGCACACTTGGACATGACATTAATGAGACTAGAAATTCTGGTACATAAATCTGGGAACAGATTTGTTGGTCAGAGCTTGGTTTGATGAATCGCAGAGGTCTGGTGAGGTCAGCCCACACGTGAACAATGGAAAGCATTTCTTGTATATGGCCAGGCTACAATGCTGTAGGGAAAGATTTTGGCCACTGGACACCTTTAGCTGGTACTATTGAAAAGGAATACTAACTTCTGCCCAGAACATAATTGTATTTTAGAAGTAAGTCATAGATGCCCATATCAATACCCATATTTTCATATAGTCCAAGCGGTTACAATAGGGTGCTATGCTTCCATGAACCAACACAAAGATGTAAACAGAACCATAGCATTACACTTCTATGGTTTGGTACTCACCCTTCACAGGTGTACTAAATGCAAAATATGAATGAAAGTTGTGGCTACAAGGTACATATGATTCCAGAAAACATCCAGATCTGTAGATGTTAAAGGTAACATGAATCCAAGTTTTTTTTCTGAAAGGTATTTTTACTTTACTATAAAATAATAGAATTTAACTCTAATACTGCAATAAAAAGTGAAATACTGTATTAAAACTGACATGTTAAAAATCTCACAAAAGAACTCAGCTCAATGTATTTCAATAACTTGCAAAGAATGGGTAATTTAAGGACTTTAAAGACACTTGTTTCTGTCCTGTGGTGGACATAAGATTTTAAAAATAATTCATCAAGTAATTAAGAGATTTTCTTCTTAAAATTTTCATCAATAGCAATTTGTTAAGGCCTTTTTTGTTCCTAAATAATTTGCCTGTTTAAAAATAAAGACTGTAACATATGACATAAAATATTCAATATGATTTGCGTGCAAGACTAACATTTTGATTCTGCTAGGTCTGTTTTATTTACTCAATGTTTACTTAGAAAACCAAGCTAAAACTGAGAAATTGTTTCTAGAGAGGCCCTGGATTCATAAACTCATGAATGAATGTTTATTTTCCTTGGTTTAAATAGACAAATGTCCTTAAAATTGTGTCTATGAAATTGAAGGCCCTGGATTCCAAAGGAAAATTCAGGACACAGAACTGCCACAATACTGTAATTTACACCCCTGCTCTTGTCAAAAAGTACCATGTGTTCTTTTAATGTCCTCGGTATGGAGAGAAACTAACATTAACGTCTCATCTGAGAGGCAGCTCAGCACAGTTGGGATTCCATGTGGAATTTGTGGTCTACAGCAAAGAGTCACCAACATCTTTTCAGACAGTAACCTGATTTTCCTTCCTTATATCTGTGTTCATTCTTTACATCTGAGATCTGATGAGATCAGACATCACAGCTACTGTTACAGCCACTGACTTACAGATTTCTTTCAAAATAGCTTTGAGAAATCTTTCAAAAGCTTGTTTAATGAAACATAATGTTTTTTTCACTAGATAAATGGGATTCAGAGAAAAGAGGGCAACAGAGGATTACAAAAATCAACGAGAATTTATATAAAGTGTAAAGTACAGTTTAACACTGCCTCAGTAATTGACCCTACCAAAAACATTTAAAACAGAAAACATGAATAAATGCATATTTTATAAAAATAAATCAACTCTCTTTCAAGAGTCTCATAGTCGCCTCCAACAAAAAAACCCATAAAGCTTTCAGATAATCCGTGGTAACCTCACAGATCAGGATGCTCTCTTTATGCTTCAAAAAAACAGGTTACCAAGTGGAAACAGAACAGCAGGAACTGCTGGTACTTTTGTTTACTTCAGCAAGTCTTTCTAACTAAATATGTTCAAACCGGATGGGGTAGTAAAGAAACGGTATGAAACTTCAATACCCTCAGACAGTATGTAGGCACATCTATGGTTTCATCGGTCCATTGTAAAATGTTGGCAACCACATAGTGTAAACTGCATAATGACTGTGAAGCAATTCTTAATAAGCTGTCAACAAGTAAAAGCACAAGCTCTGAGCGTATTATGTCACAATAAATCACATAACGCAAACCCCACTCATGACTTCAGCTGTGCAGTATTGACTTTCTCCCATACTCCATTTCAATATTGGCACTTCTGCCACCATCTCCTTGAAATATTGAACTCCTCTCAGCTGCAAAGCTAATACAAAACAGTGGTACCCCGGTCAACAGTGTCAGTCCTCTAATTAATGGAATTCCTGTCCAAAAATGAAAACAAAATGTGAAAGAGCTTATGGAGGAAACAAGCCCTGGTTACAATAAAGGTTGTGACCCACCCATGCACAAGATGACATGTGAGGGAATACAGAGTTCTGATACTGTCACAATTACATTATTGAACATGACAGTCATTTGTCAGCAGTAGCAAGGAGACAGAACTAAAATGTATATATAACATGATGGAGAAACTGAATTAAAACATACTTTCAATATAAAGCTGATATGTAGCAGTTAAGACCATGCACTGCACCTCTTTACTCAGGTCTTTCTCTGTTGTAATAGCCACAAAAATAAAAACGATGAAGGTCTTCTTGGCAAACAATAGAAAATATAGTTATCAACAACAATGCTTTCTAATCACAAGGAATGCCTATATAATTCAGCCCTGATTTCAATAGTTTTTAAAAAGTAAGGGGAAGAGCTTGTAGGTCTTGATAAATAACTGGAGGAAGTATTCAGAGATGAAATTGTGCCCCTGATAAAGTAAATCTCAACTGTGTTGTTAGAAGATATCCCAACTGGCTGTGTCCTGTCACGATCAGGTAGGCTTATGCTTGTGTGAGCTAGAGGTGTGGTCAGTGAGAGCTACTGTACATCCACTACAGTTCTCGCTAACTCTACTGTAGGCACCTCACTCTTAAAAAAATGACAGATGGGTCTGAGAAGCTCACATTTCAGGAGAATGTGCACATATTCCTTGTTCCTCCCACACTGGTTACAAGGTGACTGCAGCTGTATAGTCAAGTCAAAGAAAAACTTGACTTGATGGGGTTGAAGAAAAGTGGCAAAGGCAGCTTCCCTGACAGTCCATGAGATACTGCAAGCAACAAAAGCTCAATAGGGCTTTAGGTTATTGAGAAAACACTTTTGGATGGTGATATTAAACCAGCACTACATTCAAGCAGATATACATATTTCCTGGGTGCAAGCAGGAAATTCATCAGAGCAGGAGTAGCCAACTACGAATACTCATTTCCCTATTTATGTGGCAGTTTCAGTCTGGACACTTCTGATACTGCAACCAACACTGATCAAATAAGTAATACTAAATAGATTTCTTGACTTCAATCAGGAAGAAAAAATTAAAATTTTCAACTCTAATAATACTGGAGTAATTCAAATGGTGTCTGTCAAATTCAAAATAATAATTAGGACAACCGTAATGCAAAGCACATTGAATATTTGTACAAAACACAGCTGATTTTCTCCACACCCACTATGTCCGTGGTTCATTGAAGATCAAAGTACCCTGTAGTGGTGGTAATCCGGGGAATCTCATATTCCGAAGGGAAGCTTATTGGATACTTAAATCACCAACACTGAAACCACGTGGACTTAAGGACACTTAAATCTTTGTCTTTTAATATATATGGTATGGGGACATTTACATTGTTAAAAGACACTGCTTTGTTTTAATGCATATTTATTATTTGATCCCTTGGTCATTCACTTCGCGTTACTGTTAAAATATGTTCAATAAATGACTGCTGCTATCTGTATTAGTGATCATGTGATGATCTGAAATGTGTTCTAATGATCACCTGTAAGCAATAGTAGTTCAGGTGGGGAGCTGCGTCAGCATGCGTAGGCTGCAAAGGAACAAGTAATAGGTTTATTCCATGCTGAAAAAAAGAAGAAAGAGAACACAACGTTTCGGCCGTGGAGCCTTCTTCAGGCTTCTTCCACACCTGAAGAAGGCTCCACGGCCGAAACGTTGTGTTCTCTTTCTTCTTTTTTTCAGCATGGAATAAACCTATTACTTGTACCTGTAAGCAATAATTTCCTCCTTAACTATGTGTTCTTTTTCCTCTATTGCTCTTTACTCCTGCTGTGAAGAACACCTACTAGTTAAAAACAACAGTGGTCTTTGCCCTGATATTAATCATGACAATTAAGTTTATTAGCTTTATGATCAGGTGTCTGAAAATATGGACTTGACCTGAACAGAACTTGTGCTCTTCTTCCACCACATTGGAAGAAACTTTTTGCATCCAGGTTTCACTAGATTTCAGGACATTTTCTTGAGGTGCCTCTGAATCCCTGTACTTGCAATGCTGGAGAAACTTTCGAAACAGAGTTTAGGTGAATCACACTGGATACATTCCACACTTGCAATGAAGTGCAGTTGTGGGCCTGAGGTTGGTATTTGCTTATCAGGTAGAGGGAACTGACTGTGAGGCAACCACTCAACTGGTAGGCAGTCAGTATTAGCACATTCTTGGATGAATACTTAGACACTCTCTGTCTCACTAATCAAACTTGCCTTACTGTCTTACTTGCCTCACACAAGTGACTGTCACATTGTTTAATGTCAAATACATTCATGAACATAGCTTTAGATTGAAGTAGTTCAGGTGGGTAGCTGTGTCAGCATGCGTAGTCTGCAAAGAAACAAGTTATAGGTTTATTCCATGCTGAAAAGAGAAGAGAGAAAATGCAATGTTTCAGCCGAAATGTTGCATTTTCTCTCTTCTCTTTTCAGCATGGAATAAACCTATTGCTTGTTCCTTTGAATAGCTATAGATTTCCACCCCACTCAACACATACCGTATATCATACTCCTCGGCTCTGTGGTTCCCTGTGTGCATGTAAGGCATTGTTTCTGTAGCACATGTTAAAAAAAACAGAATTCTCTAAAATGAAAGACTCAGAGGGATACAGAGGCTGATAAATGTGTGGAAAAAAGACGTTTTACTCCTTCTAAAAAAAACAACAACTTTGAAGTGTTTTTAAGATTCACAGGAGAACTACCCAGCTGAAGCGATGTGTGTAAGAAAGTACTCATGAGATCTTCATCCATGATGGATTTTCTTCCAGATATTCTTCTGTAGCAATAAAGTAGACTGGGGAAGGAGAATTAGGTAAAAAAACACAGTTATATTAAATTAACTTTAAACACTGGTTTATAATAGCATTTAAAGCAGTGTTAAACATAGTATATTTTAAACAATATTTAAGCTCTGAAGCTTTCAGATGCAAAAAAAATATTGCATTGATGAATCAAAACTGATGGTTTTGATGTTAACATTTGGTTTACATTTTAATTATAAAGCATAACAAGACGCATACATCTATATTGTTAGATTAGACTATTAAATAAATTAAATAATACTGTGATGTACAAAGGTAACATTACATATCTGGTGTGTACCTGCTGATGTGAAAAAAGACCAGACCATCAAGATGAGATTGCCTGAACCTCAAGGATCACAGTGGGAACTCTACACCTTCTATGGACAACGATAAGCTTGTCTGAGAGGCCTGTATGAAGAGTTAGATAGTGGGTATTTATACAAAGCGGGTAGTTCATTGCAGTGATTGAAGATTGTCCACTCTCCCAAAAAATGTCTAATTTCCATTTGGTTTTATTTCTTCCATTTTAATATGATCTGCATATGAGAGTTTAAGAAAACAGAAATGCATAACAAACAGAAAACTCAGGGAATGCTTACCTGCATAGTTATTTGTTATTGAACACCTCTCTTCTTGATAGGAAAAGTTGAGGGTTTTAAGGCCACGAAAGGACTATACTGAAAATAAAGCTTACAGTAAACTTCCTTGCTGTTTGTGACCACATTTGTTAATTGTGCACTTATTCAAAACACGTGTATAAATGCACACTGCTAATGTGCCAAATAAGCACCATCCGTGCAATATCCTTAAGCTTCAGGCACACTTTTACTGAGCCTCAAAACATACTGACGCAAACTGATGTGGACTGACCCGGGCATACATACACTATAAAATCCCTGTGCAAACAACAACACAACCCACCAGTGCTGTGCTAGAAGCTGCAGGTAAGAAAATTGAAGAAAGAATAAAACTCCTTTCATTTCTAAAAATCGACTTAAAGTTGCCATGTGAAAAGTTTGTTTGAGACTCAGCTTTTTATGCGTAAAATCAGTATAAAAAATATAGTACATACTGATCATTTTGAAAGGAAAAATCGTCACAGCAGATCACGCTGTGTATGTTGTACTGTATATATAAAATGTATACAACACTTACCTATTTATTGAGATTTCACTAATTAGTATTTAGCTATTTAAGGAAATCTATTTACTGTATTCACATTTTATTTACATGACACTCATGAAATATAGGGACTCATCTATTAAAATTTATTTCTTAGGTAATCTAAATTGAAGCTGAAGAAAACAGACTTTAGCTCCACGATCCAGCTATGGCTGTCTGCATCCCCAGCAACTAAAATAAATAAAATGTGACCATGACAGCAGCAGTACGTCAGCAACACATGAACTAATACAGAATTAGTTAGAATAACAGTTAGTTGGATAATTGAGGACATTTTTATTCTTTAAATTACTGCCCATGCAACAGCTAGTCCTCGCATTACTGAATAATTGTTTCACTAAATTAACATTAATGCATTATGTTTGTTATATTTAATTTAATTTGGTTATAACTAAATGCATGGTTTGTATTCTTCTAGCCTACAAGATAATATTCACCCTGTTGTACTATAGTCTTTTATTGCTATAAACACAGTTTCACACATAAACATAATTAATTAATAATACAAGTTTGAGCAAGGAGTTACTACATCAGTGTGCTTTTGGCTGCAAAGCAAACATTCTATAAATATTTGGGAATATACACAATGCTGATCTGTTTTGGAAGACACATGTTAACTTTATTTCTAATAAAGTACAACAGCAAAATTACTTTCTTTTTTTGGAGGCAGTAGTCAGAATTTGTCCATGTTATTCAGCTTAGTGTTACAGAATGTCATGTAGTATGGTATAACCGAATGGTGTAATAGCCTTTCTGTGCAACAAAAGGCCAAGATGTCCAGACTCTTAAGGATGTGCTCTAAGATAGCGGCATAGGCACTTGAGGAGAGCTTTCAAACTGCTTACATTAAAAGTGTGTTGAAACTAGCTGTTAGTCCGCCCTCCGATCCCTCACATGTTCTGCATGAATTTAAAGTTTCAATTCAATTTCAATTCAAGTCCGACTGGGGAAATTCAATTTACAGTACACTCCCGACATAACACCACGAGAACACCAAGTGACACCAGGAACATGACAACACAAGAACACCAAGTGATGGCTTCAAACAGATGTTTTAGAGTTCTTCAATGAGGATGTAACAAAATGAAGAATTTCTTTATCCCACATTCAATCAAACTACTCAATAATAGTTCACAATAAAGTAGTACTGGTTTATGGGCAAGTGCAATTAGTGGTTATATGCAAAAATGAAGGGGTATTGTGCAATTATAGGAGCTTAGGGTGATTGCGGGGAAGTAAACTTACAGGTTA
Source organism: Atractosteus spatula (assembly GCF_055471065.1). Lineage (NCBI taxonomy): Eukaryota > Metazoa > Chordata > Actinopteri > Semionotiformes > Lepisosteidae > Atractosteus > Atractosteus spatula. The sequence goes on along the minus strand of NC_142717.1, from coordinate 29,295,363 downwards.
TGTGGATTCCTGTAGGAGTGGTGTGTAATGACTATGTATAGGTCGATGCATTTGTGTAATTTTATATTTTTTTAATGTAATGTTACATATTTTTTGTAAGACTCTCTGTATAAAACAAAATCCTGAGAAATCAGACAATAAAGTATTATCGTATCACATTGTAGCTTTGGTTCCCTTCATATTTTCTCATGATGGGAAACTACCATAGCTCCCTCATGCAATGCTTCGGTGAGTTGACTCCAGGTCTCTCTTCCAGTTAATCTCTGAGCTGATAATTAATCTGTCTGTGCTGCTCTGAAGACCATCTTGTCTTCATAAGTCACAGTTGTTGTAACTGGATTGCAGTTGTTGTTTTCTGCCAACACATGAACTAAGCAGGTAGACATCCTGCAGGCAGCACAGCTCCAGAGGCATGACGACATTAAGTGTTGAGTTGGACAATGAAATACCGCCTCTTATATCCTATCTACAGGAGAAAAATCACCTGTATACACTCAGTCAAAGAGCACTGAGGAAGACGATCCTCATTCTATTAATTTTTTCAAAGCTTTGTACTAAAATGGACATAAAGTATGATGGTTCTGTCTCTCAAAGAGACAGACCTCATACAATTGCCTTTAAACTTTTTTACTATTTTTTACTTTTTTACTAACTTAAGATACACCACCCCAGTATGACAAAGACTCAAGCCTTTGTTCCACTGTCGCACTACAAGGCAGAGAATAGTTTGCAGTAATGAATGTCCTTCTCCGGCTTGTAGTGTGGGATGTCCTGCCTTACCTATCCAAGCTGAAGAAGCTAAAGATCATCCATGACAGCCAATTTAAACCAGTCTGTTGACTTGGTGTACGAAGCAGAAACATTATCCTGGAGCTGCTTATTGTTAAACGATTGATTTTTGTTGATTTTTCTTTTGGTTTGTCTGTTATTTCTCTCTTAAACAATTAATGTGTTGTAGTTTACTGATGGTGGGAAAGTGGGGAGGTACTTCTTTTTGTACTGAATTGTGTTTATTTCTGGGGTTTTCCCCATATTATGCATTATAACTTCATATTGTTTAGGGTCAGCCCACTTGAAATGCATTACATTAAACTTGTGTTTGTGTGTTTACATTTTGATTCAAATTAAAAGAAGATGATGTTCTGTTGTTCTGTCTGTCACTGAGGGCACTCACAGAGTTGTGTTTGTTCATGTTTCTCAGACTGAACTTGGTGTTTAAGCATTTGGGATCTCACCATTCATATACTGGGAAATTTATATACTTTCTGTCTGTCACAAAGACGATAGATTGCTCAAGGCTGAATTTTAGACTGAAAAAATATTTTAAAAATGGGCACTGGGCTGGTGAAGTAAGGGCAAGTCAGGAGCTACCCAGGAATCATGTCCCCTCATAGTCTTTTCTGTTTAAGACTAAAATGATTCAGATTTTAGCTTGTCAGTGTAGGATATTCCTTTCAGCCCAGGAAAGCACCTGTTTGGGCTTATCTGGACTGATTCAAGACAAGCAATATATTTTCGCATCATGGCAACCAAAAACTGAACACAATTCTCTAAAGAGTTCTTACTAATATGTTGAATCAACTTTGCATAGCTGCAGAGAAATTGAAAAAAGAAATAAAACATGACCGAAAACATTATATACCAAATAAAGAAACCTTTAAAGCCAATGCAAAATAAGCCCCCAAGTTATTTTTCTGACATTCTTGATGGAATAACTGTTGAGCCAGTGACATAAACTTCTTGAACCGCCCAAGTCAACATCATTTGGTGAAAAGGGGATTCAAAAGTATAGCCTGCTGAGATGTTCCTTTTGATTTCAGTCCCTGGGACGTGCTGTGTGAGCAGTCTAATTACTAATCTCAGTGACTGCATCACCCTTCCATTACATCCAGCTACTGCATCTTTTCTTTCCAAACGGCAGGAATGTCTAAACAAGCACATGCATATCTTGCTTTAGTAATACCAAAGTGTTTATCACTGAACGCAATGTGCAGGTGACAGTAATTAGCAACAGATGACAGAAGCCCTCACAATGTGTACCAGATGGTGGCTAAGGGTCACTGCAAACTACCAAACCCTCCACAAGGGAAGGGTTGTGCTCTATAACATCTATCTAGCTCACTTGCACTCCAAACAAATTACTTACTCAACCAAAGGAAGAACAGAGTGCAGCCAAAACATTACATATCTATACCAATGGAAAACCACTAATTGCAGACCTTCAGCTGATTTTCAGTAAATGAAAAGTCATAAAGAGGAAAAAAACAAGAAATGCACCATATCTTGGCATAAATCGGAGCCAGACAGTTATTAAAGTCAGCAAAAGAAATTGGCAGTTTCCTTCATTAGTACACCCATCAGCACTGTGCATCACGCCCATAACATTCATCTACAAGCTGCGCAGGTACGTAACCTCAAATCTAGAATAACTACCGGACATATCTGTATAATGCTCAGACAAAAAAAATGTGTTCATAATGGTTTGTGACAAGCTTTGCTGAACTGCATAATTCCACTTATTTTCACCTTTTTTTTAGGTATTAACATTTGCTGATTCCATTCATTTTTCTCATGTAACAAAATCACAGTAGTAAAGCAAAAGAAGATGTGATGCAGTTAATCACTGTCAGCTTCCTTCTCACAAAACAAAACGAAGCTAAAAATACAATTTCGATAATATTATCATTTGACATGCATGAATAAAGATGTAGTTATGTTTTATCCAGTTCTGACACTATTCCAAGGACAAAAAGGATATCACATTGCCCCTTGACTAATCAGTGTATGGAATTTAATACTTTTAAGAGCCAAAATAGTCCAAATCTATCTTTTTTCACATGCTAACTACCACCATGAACAGAAAATGTAAGCAACAGGCACTGCCTTGTCAAAGCAGTGTGCCCTATTGCTCAAATAACTGGAGAAAACGTTAGGGAAAAGAAGAGGAAACTTGAAAGTAGTCAGTAAATATGATTCATATCCTTTTTCAGAAATCATATTCCGTCTCATCCCCAACCCCATTTAGTTGTCCCGAACTAAACTCCTTTTCTAAAAGAAAGTATTCAAAGGAGCACATGCTGCCTGGTATGAAAAGGGATGTACAGCTCTGACAGCAAAGCCTTGGAAGTGTCCTTTTTCAAATGCATTGCTCTCCTGTAAATATCAAAACTGCTGAACAAAAGACAACATTCATCCCCAGAGGTCTGTTTTTTTCTACACTTCACATTACAACACAACAATATAATTATGGAGGCTACATACTGCCGACCAGTAAAGCAGCATGAGGCAGTGGCGATGTGTCTGAATGACATTCCCCACAGGGGTCTCCTTCTCAGTGTGAAGGGTGATTTATTTAGAGATGTATACAGGCAGAGAGGCTGCACATCTAGGCTTTGGATTCAGATAATCAGAATTAGGAGAGGGCAGCATGGTAAGAAAAACAATGAGCTTAAAAACATCACTCCAGAAGGACTTTCAGGGAAAGCAACTATCCTGTATGTCCAGATTTCACAAATACTGAATGTCTCAAAATAGTGAGCTCAGCTCAACACTAGATAGGTCATTTAAGTTATGGTTTTACAATATACTGTTTTGCACAAGAAGCCTTAATTGCTACCTATATGTAGCCGAATATTAATTAAGTTTTGCCAAAGATTACAGTGAAGTAGTGTACAGGGATTTCATGAGTAGTTCGGCTTTAAATAGACCTCATTACTGATCAAAGAGGTTTGCAAGATTTTGAGTGAAAAGGGTTACAGTGGAATTAAGTTCTACATTTTTTTGTTTCAGTATTCTCTCTGCAAAAATCCAGATCACTAAGTTTTTTTCTGCATTGTTTTTTAAATTGCATTTATGTTTTTAATCAATACAAAAAAAGCAGATTGACAGAATATCAAGATTATCAGATGCAGATAACAGTTAAAAGTCTAAGTTATACAATTACCAACACACAGGCATACAATTTTGTTCACAATTTTGTAGTACAAAATCTATCTTTCATTGTGTTTTTGTAAGATAGATACTTTATTGACCCCATGAGAGAACCTGCAGTGCAACAGCAGCTTAACACAAGATAACTAAGTTATTATTTGCAGTACATTTTTAATTATTATCATGTACATAAAATAATGCACTTTTCATTACATGACTTTCAGATGGAATTGCCTGGTAATGTTTGTACTTCCCCTGGCTAGAATCTCTTCTATTCTTCTCTGATCCCAAAAGCTGAGTCATAGTTTCAGACATTTTCCAAAGCATCTCTGTTTTTCACAGCTGACTACAGAAGTTCTGGATTACTTTCTCCGCCTCTTCTCTGATCAAACTGGCAGATCCTACATTTGACAACGTCATATTTCTGGACCATAATACTGGATTAAAGTGCTTCAATGTCCATTTTTTTGCAATCTTATTTGGAGATCTCTCTGTAAATCATTTTTTTGGCAACGATTCCCCCAGCTTTACCCGTGACAAGTGGTCTTCAGCAGTAGATCATTCACATTCCCTTTTCCTGCATCTGCAGCTGACCTAAGCTTGTTGGACTGCAGCTTGTCCTGCAAACTCACTACCATTTAGTGCTGGCCTTGTTCTGAGCCATTCCATGCCTTTATGGTCACTGAATGGTGCAGTTTCTTTGAAACATAATATTATAATTCTTATTGTATTACAAGAAATCCTCATCCCCCCTGTTATTTTTACAGTTTTGCAACTGTCTTCTATAAATGAATTTGCTTTTATTGTTTTGGCACCATTTTTATTGTGGCTTGTTGTTTTATATTGATTATCTTCAAGCATCACCATTTTAAATCATTTTTAGGACATGTTTAATAGTTAAGAATTTTCAAATTGGGCAAGACAGGGCATGTACCACAAATGTTAAAATTGCAGGTTATGACTATATTGATACTTTTTCTTTCCTTTGTATCTGAGTAATATTAACCTCATCAGCATCCATTCACAATTAAGGAATCAATAATTTAATAATTAAAACTCTTTTCTTTTTCTTCTGAATATTCCACTGTAAAATTAATATTCAGTATTGTTCCCAATTGATACATTATTTTTTAAAATAATAACCTCTGATGATTTCACAACAGATTTTTGGGAGGCAGCATTTAGGGTTCTAAATATAAGATCTATTAATCTTGTTCTTTCTGAGGAAACAGCACACTCGGTCTTCTGCAGGATTAACTTTCTGCACAAAATGTCACACTTAAACTCTTCGTTGGTTAATTTCCCTCTTGGTTAATTAACATCGAGGAGTGACCTTTAGCATTGACAGGTCCAACTTTATCTTGAAAGTCAAGGTTAAAAAACTATCTATTCAACAGGATTGATTACTGATTAAAAAGACTACAATGGGCACAAAGCAGGCACTGGTATTTTTAAGTCGAAGAGGTTCACAGAAAATGATTGAGTCTTTTTCTGACTGACAATACGATGGCTACAGTATGCAGTTTTTAAAAGGCAAAAACAATCTCAAAGTTGGGGTACAAAACTAAGAACTTCCTAACACGAAAACACCCTAGTACTCTTTAGTGTTCTGCCACTTCCTCCAAACACAACACACACTGCTCATTACGCAAATGGGTTCAACCGCCCTGGTCTATGGGAAAGTCCTGGGAATTAGGTTAACTGGGATGATATTGAATGGAATACAGCTCAGGAGGAGTCAGTGATGCTCTAATTTTCATCTTTTTATCTTAGCAAAAACCCAACCTTCTAGAGAAACACTTTGCTTAGACTCATGACTGACCACTCTAGATACAGTGACCCTCCATAAAAAGTTGATGGCACTCCTGATATAGGGAAATACAGAGACTCTGTGTAGCCCTTTTCAGAAGCTTGAGGTGACGAACCAGCTCAAAAGATACTACAAATCAAAGGGCACCAGAACTCTGCCATAGACTAACCAAACTATTGACATTCACACCATAGAACTTATCCTACTTCTCTGCTGTTCAGACTATTAAGAAAGGAAGGCCTTTTTCCCATTGAAGCATAAATTGAATACAACTGGCTTTACTCCGGAACGCAGCAATCCCAAACCTGTTTAATACAGGTTAAAAATCAATGTGGGGCACTGGTACATTGCTTTGCTGCTGTGCACATAAGCATTAAGACAGCATACATGTTTTTCGACCAATTTATTTCAAACATTGGGCTCGAAGTGTCATTTTGATACTGCACCAGATGTCCAAATCAAGCTTGTTTTTCCAGCATTTAACTTATTCCCTTCTTAAAGCAGCAGAAATTCTACGTTTATTTACGTTGGAGTTTCAGGCTATGGAGTACTATTTTTAATTGTTAGCAGCTGTAATATCAAAGCGTGCTCATTAAGGGAGCAATAGCATTGTGTACACATCCATAATCCTGAAGAATAAATTGTGGCAGGTCCATGTGCTACTGAATTACTAGATTGTTAGACTGGCCTCATTTTTATTCTTTGTTTATGAAAGCCTAAACTGCTCTGCATGATTAGCGCTCATAAAAAAGCTGATTTTTAATGCCCCCCTTCATGGGAGCGGAAGGGGAGGTTTTCAGCCCTCAAGGCAGGAGATCTTGTCCTTTCAGAAGAGATGCTCAAGCTGATATTTTGACAGACTCTCTGCACTGACAGCAGAGGTATTTCCCATATGCTTTTACATGAGTCATCTCCAGGAAACTGCCTTTATATGTCTTTATAGCAACTGAATCAATGACTTTATTATTGTGGTGTAGCTATGTTTGTTTAGTGACATCTTACTCAGACTGACAGCAAAGCCTTTTGTGTTGTGGAAAAATTCAGGTTTGCCTGACTTTAAGGTATCATAGCACCTGAAAGGGACAGCATTTATTCTTTTTCCATAGTCTTTGCGTTTGGTCACATCTATATATAAATAATGGCAATGTGGTAAATATTCCTAGTAAATAGTTTCAGCCCATTAAAAAAAAAACAGGACTAGAAACTTTCAAACTAGTGGCATCACAGACTTAAAAACACTGAATATTTGTTTTTGTAAATGGTCATTAACCTTTTTTTTCTAAAGCTGGTCACATGGAAACATTATTTTAAAATGTGAGAGATTAAAGCAGAATTACATGATATAAAAGGGTCCAATGTCTGAACTACATTTTTTGCAAATTATAAGTTTTATAAAGATGAGAGTTAGTGTTAACAGCTGCCAGAAAAAGCTCCTAATTAAAACAACACTAATGTTTTTCACTTAGAAGAGTTTTGATAACTGTACGTGCAGCCCATTAAAATTTTATAACCAAAGTTTAATATGAACAAAATATAAGGAAGAGAAAGATTAGTATGTAAGAATAAGTGTGAGAAGTCTGTTCTCCTTACCTCTATTTAAAAAGCAGTTATACAAACTCTAATAAAAAGAACATAATGATTCACATATAGATGGAGATCACCTTTCTCTTTGTCATGGAGACGTTTGAAAGCATCTTTTTATTAGAAACACAAATCAATATGCCCAAGGGCTTACAATAACTGCTGTGGGCAATTTGTATTATCGCTTCTATCACTAAGATCCCACTCTCTGAATAACATATGACAATGAGTGGCAGGAAAATGGCAACCTGTCACGCTTGATTTCTGTAGTTCTTCAGTTTCCCCTTCATCCCCCCGGCCTTTGTAATCACGCACATGACTATACAGCAGCAGTACTTGGTCTAGAGAACTGCAGGTATAATTTCTCATCAAAGGAATATTTAAACTGTCCTTTGGAAATAATAGACTACTGTACTTTCTCTACTTTTTTTCTTTCACTTTGAGCAGAGATGTTTGGTTGTAATGAAAAAAATGTTCTGTATTAATTCTTGAACAGGACTGTTTTTTTCCCCAAAACTATCCTCAATATACTGATGAGCAAGATTACTGCTATTTTGAACACAACAGCTTTGCATGTTTGTAAATTTTTCTTTGATACAGCCTTGTCTCCTCACTTGTCTCCAATAAGTAATGGCATGAAGTCTAGCCCCTACAAATAGTGCAGGTCCTCCATTCTGAAGCATCACAAGCAACTGCAAACCTTGATTTTTCTACAGTGTTTCTTCTAATTAAGGACAAACTGATAAATCTCTGTGAGGTAAGCTTATTCATTGTGCTGGATCTCGTTTTGTACAATGCACTTCCTACACTGTATGTTTCCCACATAATGCAACACGTCAGCTGCAGTTCATGTTACTATAAAAAAGACCAATATGAAAAAGACTTTCAGGGTATTTAGCCTTTGCATGATTAAAATAGCAGTTATTTGTTGTGTCAAAATATATGAAATACACAACAATTTGTCCATTGTCCTCCATATGTAGGGGTATGGCTATAAAAAAAATCACAAAAAGCTGAATCCACCACTTTTTACTCTAGTGTTAATTAATAAGACACTTAAGGCTATGGGTATTGTGGCTTTATAGTGGCCCCTGCAAGGAAGAGAATGCCAGTGTATCTTTCCACCAATGGCTGTGAGACACATGGTTTGTCAGGCACCTGTAAATCCAAGGGCAACAGCTGGCATCTTCAGGATACAGTGTCAAAAACTACTATTCGTAGCACCATGCATGAATATGGCCTTCATGGCTGTGTTGCCTTTTTCTAGACACCTCTCTTTTGATGAATCCTCTTTTGTCATCTGAATGACAATTGCAACCATCAGGGTACACTGGTGATGATTAAATAATTGATAAAAGCTTTAAAGGTCACATTCTCACATGGGAAGGGAAGAATGGCATGTTTTGTAAATAAAGGGCCTCACAGTGTTACTCGGTGGTGGGTACTCCCTACAAAAAAATACATAGTAAAAAGTGTCCAAGTAGGAATAACTATCCTTAAAAAATAATCATTTATTAAACATAGTAATTTTACATTTTAGGAATTGTTGTTATGTGTTATTTTTGGTTATATTATTTGGAAGCACTGAAAATATTTTCTAAGCTTTCCCACCCAACATCACAAATCTGGAACTGGTATGAACATACACTTTGGATCCTGCAGAGCTACTTAAGATTTAGTATATATAAAGAATCTTTCCCATGACCAATTATCCTGGGTACTTTAATAACTATTTGTACTCCTCCTTCTGTAATTAACAGGCATTTGAAACAATAGCTACAGAAATCTGAAGATGATCTGACTCTTTGATATGAGTCCTTCCATAGACAAAAAACAACACAGTAGATGGAGCAGAAACCCCTTGAAAAGGAATTAATACAGGATGATTAAAACTCTTGTAAACAAAGAGTTTTGAAAACCAAAGAAAAAGAAACCTCACTTATGCTGCACCAAACATCTCAGAATTTAGTCCTTCTATAGATTAAAATGGTCAAATTCCAGTCTGGACCTCTGTTATAATAATCTATTAACATGCTACTAATGGTGTAATGGTTATTAAAAATCACGTTACGGTTAGGATTGATTGTTACTGACAACAATAATTCTGTGTTTCAAAAATAAAATGTCTGTGTTTCTGGTATTTACCTTATTCTTGGCATGGGATGTGTTCAGCACACTTCTAGTCTCCTTTCCAGTGTAAATCACCACTCCTATCACAGTTCCTGTCAAAACAGCACACAGCAATGGAGAGGTTTAGGAACTGAAGATCACAACTGTTGAAAGACAGCATTAAATTTCACTTGTGCATACATTTGCATTATACACTGTATGGAAACCCTAACTGAGGTTTAGCACACCAAACCACACAAGTTGGGTCTTCAGTGGTACAATCTTGATCAATGTTTTGTCTTTTTGTTTCATTTTATTAGTTTTAAATGATTTGCTATGATTTCTGTTCTATTAGGGATTCACTATGTACTGTATTCCACTGCAGTATTTTATGTGAATCAGAAAATTATGACACCATTATTTGTGCAGGGTTTGCCACGTTTAATCCAAAAGCTGATATTTTAATATCTGCTACATTTCCCATTGAACATTACTAGCATATAAGCTTCCTATACACATTTACGATATTCTAAAAGCTTTGTAATGCTCTCTGAAGCTCGGTTTTGCATAATTTACAAATATGAAATATTCAAGGGCATTCAAGCAAATAAGGTTACAAGAGCTATCCCTTTATTTGCACACAGCTACAAGCAAAACCAATAATAAGGTCATCAGACTCATTATTTCTCCACATGTCTCTAGGGTTGGAGATTTGTGTCTTATGTGTCCCACCACAAGAAATCCATGGCAAGCTCTTGAATCCAAGGCTTAACTATCTGTATCATTTCCCCATTGGCTGAAAATTAACTGCTTCTTTAAGGGAAATCACTGAGAGCCAGGTCAAGACAGTGAGGTAAAGGAAAAATTATTATGGCAATGAATTTTCAGCCGATATTCTGCCCTTTCCATAACACTGTGCACCATAATGCCCGACTATGTGTGCACAAGTCCCAACCATCTTTAAGGTGATAGCTGGTGTCAACAAGAACTAGTGGTACACTCCCACAAGCTCATGATGAAGCAGATGGTGGCATAACAGAACCTAGTCAACCCTGCCAGCGTAACTCATTTTTAACTGCAAGGAACCTTGTTACTTGATTATAGAAACACTCACGTATGAGAATCTCTTCAGGACTATCTGCAAAATAACTTGCAGTGTGAGTCGGAAAATGCCACCAACTCCAGTCCTCTAAGCCCACCAAATGACTTAAAGAACCGGGGGCTTTTGTGTCAGAAATGCAAATCACTTGCAAGAGCCAAGAGCTGGAGAAGAGAAATTTGAGTCAAACTTACTGTTTATTTTGTTTTTCATTAGGAGGTTGCGTGTTACAAGGTGTAAATAAAGGTAAAATAAATTCTGATTTAATGTATCTTGACTTCAGGCTGTTAGGTCACAAAATATGTTACTTTAGATAGGGTGTTTAGACTTTCTAAATGCTCTGTACATCCAATAAAATAATGTTTTTCCCTTCTCCTAGTGCAGGAATATATTACAATCATAACTGCTTACTAAAAACACGTGTCATTCCCTAAAATTAGTTCTACACTTTAAAAAATGGATACCAGCAGCATCCACTCCAGAACTCACAGTGATCAGCAGAAATGAAAGAACAGACCACACACAGTGCTGCCAAAACTTTGTGCAACTGTGATATTAAAACTACAAAATGACCAAACAAAGCTTGTGGTCCTCACTTTTCAGTTTTTTCAGCCAATTTGTCGTAACCGTTTGTTGCTTTTATATGGAGAAGTGAGTGATTGCCGTTTAACATACAGGAACATGTTGAATTTATGGCTGATAAATTCTGGATAATGCATATCCATGTACCACTTGTATCCAGATTGGGAGTATCAATTTAGGTCATCTATGTATTTTTGTACATGCGGCATTTATTGTGAAGCTTTTGAGCCAAGTAAGAGAAACTGCACGCTATACAGATGCTTAAATGGAGTGCCGCACAATTTCTAATTGAGTCAAACAAAGAAGAAAAGTAGTCTATCGGAATGAGGATACTTATGGCTGAAACCTTGCATTACACTTAATAAGAAAAAAGCAAATGTGGTTTTCATTATAGTACACCTCATTCCTATTACTGACATGCAGGCTTGGCCTCTGCTGACTTTCTGCATGCACACATCTTTATTTTGCACAATTAGCAGCAAACCACCTGACTATAAAGAGCTTCTTTGCCTTTCACTCAGAATAGCTAACAATTGTCATTTGTACAATCCCTAATATTTATTTTAAGTACTAAAACCCATTAACAGCTTGCACGTTTTATTCTGAATCTTAAAAAGCAAGAGTACTGGGGTTAAACATTTTTATCATGAAACACTTGCAGACACGTAGACGTGCACACACAGAGAAAACTGAAGACACTGAGCTCTCAGAGTCTCCACCATCCTCATAGAACAATATAAATTCTGATCAATATTCCCATCTTAATTTGCCAATTCATTATCACGCCCTCGTTCTGAAGACGAATGTGCTATTAATATTAAATGAACATGATGGGAAAGCAAGGCCACTTATAAACTTAAATACATCCTAAACACTTCTAGAGTCATCAGGACCCAGAGAAAAAAAATTAGAAGCAATGAATCATGTCTGGCAAGCTGTCTTGGAGGCGACGAAAAAAAAATTAGTGTGCAACTTATTATCAGTGCTAAATTACAGTAGATACAGATCGGCATTACAATGAACATCGTTAATAGCAGGCATGTCAAACCCCTAACATGATCCATAACCTTCAGATGCCCTTTTAGAGTCCTGCACCTGGGTGAGGCTTTTGATGGAAAGGTTCTACAGAGACTCTAATGCACAGCAAAGAGATTTCAGGGGATAGGTGGCAAGACAATAGGCTGAAGTAAAGAACCATGAGCTGTGGCAACAAATTGTGAAGCTGTGCACCTGTGGAGGCCTGGGATCACCTACTGAAAGCTAAAAGAGCCAGCCAATGTCCCAGCTTCCTGTATCCCCTAATACAGAGACACAGAAAGCTGGACAGTTCTGCAGTCAGAAGCAATATTAAAGAAAAGTATTACTGTTGTTCAGATTTCTGGCGACACCTTCCTCAGTAATAAAAGTATTACCACACTGAATGTTTCAGTCATTCAACTCTAAATTGATTCAACTCAATTTTTTCAAAAGGAATGAGGAAAATATTCCAAGAAATTAACTTAAACCTTGTTTCGGTGACAAAAGTTATTTTACTTACAATATCAAAGCTTGGGATAAGAAGAGAGTAAATCCTGTCATCCTACAGAACCAGGGCCTCATTTTAAGGAAATCAATCGCAATTAATGATATCGATACTGTACACTGTAAACTCTAATCAATTTACTGCCATAACAACATAGCTTCAGTCATTACAAGCTCAGTGTATAGCAAGGTTCTGGGATGGCCTCGGAATAATAAGAAAAGAAAAGATAAATAAAGATCAATCGACAATCTCAATCTAAAGCTCGTGGAAGAGCGATCTCCTTCATAAGCATTGTAAGCTTGGTCCTCTCCAAATTTTTTAAACTTCACTTTAAAAGCTATGGCTTTAACAGACAACTTTGTAGAGCATCACCCTTTCTTTGACTCATCTTTTGTTTCATTATTAATATTGAGAAATTCTTTATGCCCATATAAAAATGTGTCAAATGTGTAATCTGCTTCTACATTGTTGTTATTTTTATTACCATGTGTAATGTGCAAAAATATAGCATGTGTATGTTTTTGTCTTAACACCACACCGAAAACGTATTCATCCTCCAATGGATATATGTAGTGTCATGTTCAATTTTCTTAAATCTCTTTCATACTGATATTGTCAGTACTGGCACTTACATCTCTCCAGAGAGGATTTAAGTCACTGTAGTGCGGAAGATAACCTTTCTATCCAAAGGGCTGCACATGAAGAGGCCTTATGCTTATCATAAATAAGCCTCCTCATCCCTACTTATCTGCCATACATGTGTAGAAGTAGCTCAAAGTTCTTTTATCAAACATTAATATTTGCCATTTATATGCTGGTTTGCATTTTTAGTGGATATCTATTATGTTCTTCATGTATTAATTTTAAATAATAAAATAATGGATTAAATGTGTTTAATGTTAATTTAAACAATTCAAAATAATTCTAAAATATAAAGGGGTGTGTCTCCGAGATAAGATATGTATATGTATTATTAAGTATGTATGCTGGCTCCAGTGCCATTTCTGTTCATCAAGATGATTACATCCTTTTCCCAAGGCCACAACTGCTCCAGTTGCCCCAGCACTTTTACACCATGTTTGTATGGGGCATAAGGCTTGACCCCAGCACACTGGACAACAACTAGGCTGAACAGCAAAACATGATGTGGAGAGAGGGAAATGTGATGGGGAAATTGATGTCACTACAGATTAGTCATGACCATGGCCTCTTCAAAATCCCATCATAAAGTGTTTATAGGTCAAAGGGATACAGTGAATAAAGATGTTCCCTATGGCACAATGTTTCTTTCAAACCTTACTGCACAGCTGGTGATCTATCAACTCCTGGTTCCCCATCATTAGTTCCTACAGAGTCTGGTTTTCTGTTACTGTCTCCTACCTTCCCTGGTGCCTACCACCTACACCTCAGTCCCTCACCCAGGGAGGTCAAGCTTTGCTGTGCTATGGCTGCAAGCAGACCATTATGCGTCTAGACCCATGGGGAAAACTTTAATGTTATAGGCCGGGGAAGATATGGGTACGAACTTTCTCAGGCTGACAAAAGCTGCCACGATGTAAGGATCTGATGAACAGAACACACCTCTTGCTAAAGTGTGCCGAGTGCCCTGTCAAGGAATGAGGTTCCTCTGCGGGTCAAGGTCAGGCCGAGGGAGCAATGATCGGGGAACACCTCAGAACCCTCTGGCTCCAATTGCCACTGCACTGGCAATTCCAGAGAAGACAGACCACAGATCGATGGGCTGGAAGATCACTAACAGCACACTGAAGCAAGTGTATGAGGGACAAGGTGCACATCGGAAAAATAAATGACATCAACCCAGACAGCTTAGAATCTCATTAGCATTTTTTCTTCTTTTTTCTGTGACGTTTCTAAGAGGTATATTTGTACAGGACTTTTCAGGACTGGGTCTATATTCTGTAGAAGATATGAAAGGTCATAAGAATGTTCTACTTGTGTTACAGATGAAAGTATACATACATACATAACTAAATGCATAAATGCAATTATTGAAAGAGCCATATCTGCTTTAATATAAACTGCACTACCCTAAAGATGCATTTGTCTAATACACAAAATAATTTGTAAAAAATCATTTTTTAAGAAATCTGTAGTTTTACTGAAAAAAGTCCTCTTGTAAACAGTATTCTTATACAAATACACTCTGTAGGTGGAGTGGCAGCAAGGCCTAACTAAACTGTACTTGTTTTTTTAGCGCACTAGAAAAAAACACATTTTTTTAAGAAATCAGCACATTCAAGAAGAAAAACATCTCTTCGTAAATGAACTTTATCAAATTTTTTATAACCTCAAGACAGTGAAGTGGCTGAATGAAATCGTTACATCCCAGGCCAAATTCCAGATATTGACAATGTTTCAGTTAAAATAAGCGCCTTCTCACTTCATGCATTATTCACACATGCAGTGGCACACAGCTGCCATAGAAGGGCCAGACAGGAGGCAGACTACAGGGAAATGAAAACGAAGAGGGTGGGAGTGAGTTGCTTTACTTTCAAACGGATTGTAAAAACAACACGTTGTCGCGATAAATACCATAACTAACTGAAAACAAAGGCGGGCGATTCTCACCGGATGCCACGACTGTACTGGCCCACAGTGTGTTCTCGATGCTCAGGCTTTCGTGGATGGGAGGATCGCTGTCTTCCTGCAATGAAAACAACAGTAGCATCACTTCTGCACCGCAGAGGGAGTCTTCCGACAGGGCTGCTTTCCCACAATATGCCACACTAAGAGGATGAACAAGCACATCCATTCAAATTTACAAAGGTGTGTTTTAGCAGGATAACCATGAATAGCCGACTTCCACTTAAAGTATGGCTGTCACATTTGTCATTTATTCTTAAAACAGCTTTCTCAGGTTAGGTGACCATGTTTCTCCAGTATTCTGACTCAAATCTAATCTCTCCGGCAAGCTGTACTTTACCAAGAGTAGTGAGAAAATATCATTTACTAGAGAAAAGCATTTCTATAAACAGAGTTGGCGGTTAACACACGTTACAGAGGTTTTGCAACGCAGCGACCTTGCAATCCCAGAAAATAGGACAATTCTTCAGCCAATCAGGTGAAGGGTACGAGACAGCAGATTTTGAAAAAAGTGAGATTTATTTTAGATACACATTCAAAAAATTGAAAACTGTGTCTGGTTTTCTTCATTACACCAAATGTTAAACAATGATTTGTAAAGGAGAGGCTTTTTTTTTGCTTATTTCAGTGCATTTGTAGAAATAATCAAGCTTGTTATTAACTCACTACTTGTCGCGATTCACTACAAATGTTAGCTGCCTGAACCTGCAGAGTAATTGCCTTTGAATTGACTGGAAAGATAAAGTATTTCCAAAGTTTGGTGATGTAATTTTTTGCAATTACTAATAATTAGAACCTAAAGCACCAAGCAGTCAAGAAAAAAAATGAATGCTTGAATTTGTTCTAGGCACTCGCCGACAATCAATAGACTTTTACTATAAATTCCCGTTGAAATGAAAGGGATATTGAAGGAGTGCTTGATTTGCATTACTCCATTGTAATTAAAAAGAAATGCCAATAAGGTTCAAAAACTAAAATTGATTCTCGTTAATGCAAATCCCTAATTTACAATGGAAATATTAATTTAAGTAGACGTACATCATAAATTATAGTCACACAAAGAAAAAAACAATCCCATCTCATTTGCAGTGTAAACAGAATCCCACAGGAATGATTTAGCAGCTAGGACTGGAGTGTGCTGAGTGTTGAGCAGGGTTTTTACTGTACAAGAAATCGAGTTGTGTTTTTTTTCATGCAACTTTCCAGACAGCATGCTGTGGTTAGTTTGTTACAGATGATGCCTAAACACAAATTTCAGAGGAAAAATAATTACAAACAAGGCCCACACACAGAGAGTCTGCTGCAAAGTAGGGGATCCAAATATAGAACATTAGCATTGAAAACAGATATGGTTTGCACATGCTATTGTATGAATTTATTCACAATAATGGGAGCTCATTGTGTCATTCAAATAGTCTGCTTTTTCCGAAAACATACTGTACAAAATGCTTAGGGGTTAATCTGAATTAAGGTTAAATCATGAAAATATATTTCTGTTGTATAAAGCCAACGAGAAATTAAGTTTGTTTTTTACGCATTAAATTTAAGTCATTGACAGTTAAGTTGACTATTTTATCCCTTATAAGAAACGTGGCTTTATACTTTCACGGCTAAAATGTACGGGATAAAACAATCACTGCACCTTAATACTGTAGTTTAATCAGCTACTACAACATGTGTATCCATTTCTCTTGAATCTGATTTATGCTCAGAGGCCACACAATCAGTATTCTGCCCCCCCCCCCCTTCTTAATATGATGCAAATGGACAAGGTTTAACTTTCATTATAGCAACTGGTTATTACTTTAAACTCTGCTAAGATCAAACTACAACATTAAGTGAAAGGATTCTTTATGTCAGTTATCTGACTAAATTTGGCCACTTGAACCCCTCTAGAAGGAGATTGAGGATGACATCAGATGAGATTTCAACTACGCTGAGTCTGTTCTAATGACTTGCTGTTTTACAGTTTATGATATACACTCCAACTCCCACCCCACTCCCCTGGCACCTCCCTCCCCACCCCAGGCCATTCTCTTAATTAAAGATGTCTGCTTAAAATGGGTAAAGTCAGGAGGGGAAACGGGGATTGTGTTCCTTCTCAAATTGCCTGCCTGATATGATGAATATGATAACTTTGTGCTTACTCAAGTAAGCAAGAGGTACAGTAACATTATTCTAAAAAATAGTTCAACCTAACTTCACTGCTTCAACAGTGAAGTTAAAAGTTCATCAGGACAGTTTAAACAAATTGCTGTTTCTATTGCTAGCTATAGTGTTGCTCACAGTGTATTACGAAAGGTGAAAGCTCAGAATTTACGCAATAAAGGCCCTTTTAACTATGGGGCTAGTTACAGAGGTCTGTGAGAAAAAGGCTTCTAATAAAAAAAAGTGAATCGAAAAGCTAGAGGACAAGTTACGCAAAGACAGAAGAGAATGAATCAGAACAGGAAATGCTCTCTTGCTTAGCCTTGTGTGTGGCCAAGAATGAAAGCAATAAACAAAGATGCTCTTTGTGGCCGTATGCACAGCGTAGGCCCCTTTTTCAGGCAGTTAAAGCTAATCTGCTATTAATAAAATCACTGCAGAAACTGTGACCTGAAAGGAGAAAAACCTGCATCTAAAGTCGAAGTCACTGGATGCACACTGCTTAAGGTTGCTTGCATTTAGTGTGGCAAAGTGCTTTCTCATTTATCTGGGTCACTGCACTGGAGATTCAAAGTGTACATCATTTAAAAACTAATAAGACCCAAGAACTGCAATGCTGAATGATTTATACGACCTGCACCCATGCAATAGGATTATAGTGTATCCCAATGAAATAAGATGCAGTGTTTCTCAATTTACACAACACGCCATAAAATGAACAACATGTTTACAAGAGTTGTTCAGTGTCTGAAAAAAAGCATTTCATAGTATCCAATAAACATCTGTGCTGTGATAGCCACTTCAGCATCTCTGAATCTTATGTTTTCTAATTCACTAATCTTTTTTTCTAATTTTCTAATCTTATTGCAAAATTATTCAAAATTAAGAATAATTTAATGTACCATGTCCTATCCTTAATAAACCTATCTTGTTTCTGATACTAGGTGATAATGCTTAATGTAGATACAGTCCTGGCCAAAAATATTGGCACCCTGGCACTTTTTGCAAATAACTCACAATTTCCACTAAAATAAGTTGAAATTGACCAAAGTATTTGGTCTCCACAATTCTTTATTTCAGTTAATATTACAGAACCTTTGTTTTAGATTCAGAACTTAATATATCCTTTTAAATCAGAAAATAAAAAGAGATGGCACTGACAAAATTACTGACAATTAATGACATTGCGCTCCAAAATGCCTTGGTATTCTCCTGATTTCATGAAGCCATGCACACGTCCAAGGCACCCAGTGCCAGTGGCAGTAAGGCAACCCCAAAACATCACTGAACCTCCACCGTGTTTCACTGTAGGGAAGGTGTTCTTTTCTTTGAAGGCTTCATTTTGTTTTCTGTAAACACAGAGATGGTGTGCTTTACCAAAAAGCTCTAATTTGGTCTCATCTGTCAACAGGACATTCGCCCAGAAGGATTCTTGCATGTTCAGGTGTGTTCTGGCAAATTGTAGTGGGGCTTTCTTATGTCTCTCTCTCAGCAGTGGGGTCCTATTGGGTCTCCTACCATATAACCCAGTTTCAGTGAGTTGGCAATGGATGGTGTGAGTTGAAACTGTCGTACCTTGTGTCTGAAGGCCAGCTTGAATCTGTGTGGCAGTTGGTGTTTTCTTCACCATTCGAACAATCCTTCACTGCAATCTTTGATCAAGTTTTCTCTTTCGGCCACATCCAGGGAGGTTGGCTACAGTGCCATGGGCCTTAAACTTCTTCATAACATTATGTACGGTGGAAACAGGAACATCAAGGTCTCAAGGTCTCTAGAGATGGACTTGTAGTCTGAGATTGTCTATGCTTAGCTACAATCTCTGTGTCTGTGTCTTGTGTCTGACAATTCTTTGGTTTTCTTTCTTTTCTCCATGCTCATTATGGTACACACAGTGACACAAAACAGGAGAATGAGTCCTTTTCCCTATTCAAACTGGTTGAATGAGTGATTTTTATATTGCAGGCACCTGGAATTCACCACAGGTGAGTTCAATTCCAAAGTAAAGGAGAATCACCTGCTTGAAATCTAATTATTTCTAACTACTTGTAGAAGGTGCCAATAATATTGTCCGGGCTATATTAGGATTTCCTGTGGAATAAACTAAGATTTAGTAAATTATTCAGCTTTTTTTGTTTTGTTTCACTGCAAACCCAAGAAAAACATATGTGGATACCCAACGATTTTTAATTTCAACAGTTTTCTGGTAGAAATGTTGCATTATTTGAAACATGTGCACGGGTGCCAATATTTTTGGCCATGACTGTTTATAACACAATATAGCATTTTTAATTTTAAAGGTTCATGGAAGGAATCCAAACTTTAGCCATGTATGGCAAAACTTAAGGGCATTCTTCAATGAATCAAGACGTTGAGATTCTGATAGTTCATGACAAGCATATAACATCACATGGATGTCTGTACTTTTGACTGCAAATCAATATGGTGGTCTTTAACCCTCCCTCTCTTCAAAGTGTAGGCTATTTTTCTTATAAAACATGTTAGCCATAAAGGAACTCAAAGAGGATTAACTGAACAAAAATTTTCAAAGTCCTCTTTGAATCCATGTTCGCTTTTTGTTGGTAACTTACCCGCGTGAAGGTGCCTTCAAAGCTGTGAATATCTAGTTGTGGCTTTTGAGCATAAACATAGGCATTGATTGAGAACAGATCCTGTGTGCATACAAAACAAACAAAGACAAAAGAGCAAATATTAAAAACTGATTCCAAACCGCAAGCAAACATCAAAAATAGTCCAAACGGTTTGATCAGAAAGCAGATGTTCAGGAAGCAAATTGACCTTTTGTCTGCTAGGTTTTCATATGAATCTGATGAGAATCATACCACTGAACAGCAGGCTACTTTCCGAATACATGCACCGAATTCTGAACTGACACACTGGAAAAAAAACATTTGCAGCTTTATGAAATCCTGTATCTGACACTAGATTAAGCATTATTTTTTATCATCATTTAGTGGAAAAGTCATCAAAAGCTGCATGAGGAAATGTTGATTTTCCATTTAAAATTCACAGCATACAAAATGCATCTAGTACAGTAGTTAACTACAATCTGTTTGTTATCCACAAAAACAGCAGTCGTTTTCCTTATGAATTCTAGAATCGGTATAAATTCTGATGCAGGAACATACAGTATAGTAGTAGCCATTATTTTCTGGTCCAAGAGAAATAAGTTTACAATGGAAAAAAAAATGTGAGAATTTTCTGTTAAGAGAGTACTTGCACCAGAACACTAAAGTCCCAACAACACACTAATCACATGTATTCTGAGGATTGTACACATAATAATTGTAAAGGAACAAGTAATCGGTTTATTCCACGCTGAAAAGAGAAGAAAGAAAACACAATGTTTTGGCCATGGAGCCTTCTTCAGGTGTGAGCATAATAATTGTAAGAACATAAGGACAGTTACAAACAAGAGGAAGACTTAAGGAACATTTAGTTTGGTTGTAGTCACTGTTTCTTGAAGGAAGCAAGGGTTTCAGCTTCCACAGCTTGGCTGAGTAGCTTGTTTAACACTCCCACAATCCTGTGGGTAAAGAAGTGCCTGCTGTTTTCAGTTTTAAATGCATTTTTGTAGTACATTTATGTAGCTTCCACTTGTGTCCACATTCAGTTAAATACTCGAGGAAAACCGGTTTCAGCCCGCTAAGGACATAAAACTACGGTGAAAATCCTTTCAGTAGAACAATGGTCCAAAGATCAAAGCTAAAGCTACACTGGAGTTTTTCGTTTAAAGAATTAGGAAGTGAATGACCTTGAGTGGCCCAGTCACAGTCCTGAACTGAATATTTTTTCAGAATCTGTAGAGAGACCGGTGTCCATTAGCGATCCCCAAACCACTTGAGAGAACCTGAGCAAATCTGCATAGAAGAAAGGGCAAATACTGCAGCAAGCCAGTGTGCAAAGTTGGCTGAGATTTACCCAAAAAGACTTGTGGCTGTAATTGCTGGCAAAGGTGCTTCCACAAAATATTGAGGTCATGGGTCTGACTACATATACTGCATAATAAATCAGTTTTTCAGTTGTGAATTTCAGTTTTTCCTCTTTAGGTTTTGCTGAGATTAGCTATAACGTATGTTACCCTTTGTAGATTGAGCTTTCAGGTTTTGATTATTAATGTGAAAAATGCATGGCTTTGTAATTTCACTAAATCGGATACTATTGGGTCTGAATATTTTTGTAAGGCACTTCATTCGATGTCCCTCATTTAATCAGGTGTTTCCATTTTTTGGCCTCTACCTGTATCTAGTTGATCTTCTCTTGGAAGTAGTTCCAGAGCAGCAATATGTTTTCTATAATGTGGTGACCAAAATTGCACATAGTTTTTTAATAGGGGCCTTGCTAAGGGATTGTACAATTTTAGCATAGCATTCTCTGATTTAAATTCTATGCATGTAACTATATACCCTACTATTTTCTTTGCCTTTTCTATTGTTTCCCTATGTCTATGGTAAATTCAGTAATTGTACAAGTACCAAGCATAGTCATACATGGGTGAGCGGCAGGAAATTAGACGGTATCGGAAGCACTCATATGACCTTGGGAACAACACCTGGGCAGCTTGTTTTCTCATTATTGTTGACACAGTTAATGGAAACTTTATATTTGGGGGTGAAGAATACCTGCTAGTAGTACTGAATGCATAAATCAATTTTTCTTAAGTTTAACAGTAAACTGATGAAAAGTTACTAGTTTCTAATTCAGTACAATAACAGCACATACATTTTGCAGCAAATGTGCAGCAAATTTGTTTATATCTCTCAAGTGACCATTATCTAATGCCTTACAGTAAATAATAATACAGGGCACTGTTATTTTATAGTTAAATACAAAGGCATCTTATATGTATTAAAATAATTTATGAAATCCCTTTAATTTTTAAATATTATCATGTGTATAATACCTAGGTTTCCATCATACTGTATTATACAAAAAACATACTTCAGCCAACATATTTTAGTTATCTGAAACATATTCTTCAGTATATGCTCTTTGTTGCTACAAATGTCAGGGACATATATAAGGTCTTAACCAATTTCATGACTTACCACACATATAAGTAAACATTTACAACAAACATGAACATGTAGTCAATAAGAATGTTATATGAATACTTGCGTTCATAATTAATGTAATACTGAAATAAATTTCAAATGTGATTTCTGAGCATGCTATCCATACATCAGTGGAGGTTTTATGATAAAAACAAGTTTACTTGACTTCAACTTTCCACTCAGGTGGGTCACAGGGGGGCGGGCAGGCAGAAAGAAACTTTGATGTGGCCACTTGAGCAACACTTCATATGCAGTCAGTACAAACCAAAGTGCATCTTTCGTGTAACACAATTTCGCTCCATAATATCAATAAATACCTAAAGGGAAGGAATGTGCAGGTTCTCACAAAAAGCTTTCAAACCAATACTGTAAGCTAAATGCCAAAACATGTTAGTTTTCCAGTACCTAACCTTTATTTGTAACATTTGCAAAAACAGCAGTAAATGCACAAATTCATCAACATCTAAAACTACAAAAGATATCATAAACTGACAACATTCCATTACACTTATCATACATTACAAAAACACTTTAAAAAATAACTGTATTGAAAACCATACAGTAACTAAGAAGCACAGAACACGGTCAATATTATACAGCAAATGTCAAATCTATAGCCAACAGCATACCAAGACCTAAAATTTAATTCTTTCCTCCTTATTGACTTTCTAAAAACACCTTTAAGTCTAAACGTAAGCAGTTCTTTTTTGTCCTTCTACGCTCCTCCACATTTTACTTGATACAGTTACCATTAAGAGGAATTAAGAATTCACATCTTTAGAAGAAAAAGAGAAAGTAAAAAAAGTGATAAAAAAGTAAATCAAGTGATTTTCAATCTTAGAAAAGCAGCGAGAGCTCGTATCCATTTCCCTCTCCAGCTCCCTGCCAACTATTGTAAATCATTCACACGCTGGCCACTCACAGCTCCTGTTCATCCCCTTCCAACACTCAACGGGTTTACAAGAAATAATTCATATGATCCCGGAACACAAGTAGTGTCCTATATCTTCATCATTCACTCTTCTCCCCATCTGTTATCACCCACAATTGAGATAATCTAGGCTATTATATAAAGGTTATTGTACAGAGGAATATAACAGTCTCTCAGAGCTGGATCCCTGCTATGGAAAACCAACACCACACACAGACTCTAAGAAAAAAAGGAGACAGTTATTGAAGTACGTCAGGTAAAACACCTCTCTTTTTTTAATCAAATCAGTAGACTGTAACATGCTTTCGAATTTTTGCAGTGAATTGAGTCTTAGTGTCTGTGAGACGGGCTACATACAAGCATTGGAAAGAGAAAGCAGACAACAGCTGCTGCCTCTGTTTTAAGGACCAGAGCAGGTTATGTTGCTACTTTGCCGGCTCTTTTTCTTGAGAAGGAAAAGGAGAGCTTCTATTGACTGTCTCCTCTGTGAAAGAGCTAAGCTTTAAATTAACAAGTCCCTATTAAAAAGGATGTTGAAGGAGATACAGAACCATGTGCTGTCTCCCTCACTAGTAGGAGGCTCAATCCCTTCCTAAACTCAGGGGATCATCATCACAAACCAGTCAGCATATATTTCGTTGAAGCTCCTCTTTAGGGCGAGCAGAGTCTCAGATCACTTTCCAGTCATGCAACACCACGTAAAAGCCATGTAAAGAAACTTGGGAAAATGTGAGAAGCAAGCGAGCTTCTTAAGAAAAGGAAACCTTTGCTATACAAGACTAAAAAGTGTTTTTAATTGTTTACAAATTTTGTAACGATATGAAAATCTAGAAAAGATGGTGAGGTGGGATTTTTAATATGGTTACAATTTAAAAAAAGTTTCAGTCTCACTAAGTCAGGGCTAAAGCTGTAGTAGCGCTTTCATTGAAGAAACGTTTTACTATTCAACTATTACAGACTTTTTAACAAAAAAAAGATGTCTCACCCAGACATCTCCCAAATCCTTGAAATGAGTATTCTTCTTAGTTGTTTTTCTGGAAAGTAGGTCATTTCAAGAGAAAAAATACAAAAAGATAGCATCCAGTTGTGTTATGTGTGGTGTGTGTTGTAACTGGGACCTTCCTGGTCAAGGCACTACGAAACACATTTCCTCCTGAGTACTCTGTTAACTTAGTGTTTCATGGAATAAGTTTAAGAAATACAAAATTTCTAAAACTATGTAATCTGAATTTAACATTTAAAAAACACAACTCACACAAACATGTCTTCATGAACTAAAATGAAAAAAGTGTGCATGCATAAAAATGAAAAAAGAACTAAAACCTCAAGAAGTGAGATATTAAATTAACTAGACAAGACACAATGTTTACACCTGAAGATGATATGGAAGGATTTGTTTACACACTTCACAAAGAAACCAAATACCCCTTCTTTACAAAAGCACAGAGAAAACATAAAAAAGACCACTGTTTCAAACAACTATAATTCAAAATACTGCATTTGCAAGGACAGCAGTTAGGTGCAGGGTGTGGGAGGAGCCCTGTTCTTTTACACACACACTCTTGTGTCAAATTTCACTTTAGTTTAGTGGGAGCACATTCTTTCTAAAAGTTAGACAACTGTTTAGTACAAATTACACATCATTTATTATTTTTGTACATTAATGTTTTATTCTGGAAATGTGCTCAAAGGCATTGGGTAAATTTCAGCTTCTTCTCCTTTTCCTAGTTAGCTTTAGATGTGGCTGTACAGTATATTGGTTACTGTTAAGTGTAATTTGAACAGAACTTAACTTTCTGTTTTACTAATAGGTTCACCCCAAACTAACTTCATTTTTTGTTTCCAATTTACAGTTTTCTGATATTCAATGAGAAAATGAGAAATGTTTAAGAAATGTATTTTTTTGTTGCATTGCAAGGTTTTCTCCACTGCCTTGCTTTCCAAATAATGTTATAAATCTGCATCTATCCAATAAAAAATCTCCATTATACCCATCTTACTTTGCAAATAAGCCAAGTGACCAAGCCCCATGTGACAACTTCTAGACTGTTATATGTATGTTCCATAGCAGCTCAGATTCAGTACTGATTCAGTAAATCATGGAAGGTGACAGACAAGGGACAGAATCTCTGTGTCACAGCTGTGTCAGACAATTCAAAGTCAAGACAATTCTAACTTGGCTAAAGCATCAGCCTTTGCACAACCAAAATGTCTGGAAGAAAACTACACAATCACGAATGATCAGTGTTTGACACACACACATTGCCGAAGAAATACCCAAAATATTTTAATGAAAATGGGAAGACAAATACTACTGTATATGAAGTGAAAAGAGTGTATGAGCTGCGAATGAACAGAGATTAATTTTATGCTGCCGACTGAAAAGGTAAGGTGAAACAACAAAAAAACTGTTTGTGGTGTGTTATTCAGGTGTGTTCATATGCAAATGATTATCTGTATTATGTGAAAGAATATAAACCCGGCTCAAACGTGAGCCAAGACTCCAGTTTGAAGACCACAGGATCGCACTTGGAAAACAAACTACACATAACAGTAAATGCAAATGAGAAAGTTTTAAAGCAAACCTTTGCTTTTGGTTTATTTGACTTTATGCAAATGTCAGACTGAAATGAAAAGTGAAAGCGTCAAGTGAAAACAACCAATCAGCCCCCCTCATCTGTGGAACGCGTGGCAGTAAGGAGCCGGATCATGTTCTGCTGTGACCCGTCAACATTCCTGTGGTCTGACTGGGACCCCAGCTGAGGGGGTTAAAATTGATTGTAAATGCTGAATAATTCAGCCAGGATACCGTTGTAAAGATGCGTTTCTTCAGTTACGTTCAGGAGCGCTTTCAAAGCAAAAACGTCTGAAGGTTGTCTTCTCAAGGCCCATTTAGAAATCCAGGTCTGCCCAATCATGGACCACATCTTTTTTTCCCCAGTGTAGCACAGTGACATCACCATTGCTTGTACCATGTCTGAACAAACATTTAAATATTCAGCTAAATTCATTCAACTTAAAACATTGTCCCAAAATGACTGAACAAGCTGTAATAACTTTCCTTTTTACAGATAAAAAGGTTTCTGTAAATACTCACAACTTTTCTGCCAATAATATACAGTATAGTAAAAAGGAACTAAAGAGGTGGGCACATTTTACAATTCTCATTACTCAGAAGCAAATGAAAAACATCTTCTAAGAAGAGTGATATCACATCCAGAACAAGCCAGCTATTCCTAAAACGTAAGATGCTAAAACTGCTAAATAATGCCATTATAATGGCTCTCTCTTCCGTTTCTTCCACAAAAAGAATTTTCAAGTATTCTCTCTTGCCATTTATAATGGAAGGGGAAAAAATGCCCTCTACCAGGTCAAGGGCAACATTTGTTAACCTCACTTAAAGATCATTAAAATATGTCCTTAATCATAACACGAGGTTCATTACAAATAAAACAGCCGACAGCTCAATAAAACTAATTAAATGTAAATGGTACAGTTTACTACTTTATGGATCTTTTAATATAAATCAGCAAGCCTCCAATTATTGAAAATCACAGTGACCTCATAGCCTGTAATAAATTCACCTGATCACATAAAGTAGAAGAGAATGTCCTAGGAACTGGAGTGAGTCCAGTAAAAAAAAAAACAAAAGGAAAAAAAAAACCTGCCTTAGATATTACTGCAATACCGCAGGAAACCTGACCTGGGTGTTACAGATCTTGCTGCACAGCTATCATTAAATGACTTGTTGAAATTTTAATTCTCTGATCACATTAAGTGGTTTAGGAAGACAACAAAATCTGAACTGATCATCTTCGGCGGTGTCATCTCTTCTTAAAGAAAAGGCTGGAAACCCTGCAGGCTTATTTATTCTCAGTGTCACAGTGGATAAGGTTACAATGCTGAGCAGATGATGGGACTGACAGCTCGTGTCAACACAAGACACCCACAGTCCATTACACCAGATAGATGTGGAAATCAAACAGATGACTGACAGGTATGAGCAGCATTATGCTGGTGCATGTATGATTGAATTACTGCGTCAGCTTCCATAATCAAATTGCTGAACTCTGTGTCAAACAGAGAGGTACAGTACAGTGCAAAAAGCGGTTAAACATAAAATTCTAGACTCTGTGCATTTCCCTATGTTTGCAGGAACATTGAGGAAAATAAAACTAACGTGAAAAATATACATTAATACATTTGCACATCCCCAAAATGCAGAATAATAGAAGCATCTGAATAGAAACACAAAAACATGTGCATCTTGAAAAATAACTTTGGTACTTCGGAAGGGCTACCATATGCAAATTAGCCAAGAAGCTAAAAAAAACTACAAGGCAGAAATGTGTTCTCTGTTTTCATATTTTCCTGTTTCTGAAGAGCTGCACCTGTGCAGCATCCCTGCTAACCACAGCTGTTGTAATACAGGCCCAGTAGGTGGCATTCATGAATAGCACTAAGCTTGATAATACATCTATTGAAACAGATTCCTCCACACAAACCAAAGTCGTCTGTAATCTTGTCACTGAAGTGCCTCACTAAAATAACCTAATGAATAATGATCTCCATATGAAAGTCAGAGAAAGAGTGGGCATTGCTGTTCAAATATCACGGCTTTACAGACACAGATTTTTACTAAAAGTCAAAAAGACATTTATCTTTAAAAAATAGAAGACGATGTTTACAAATATGCTCTATTGTATATAGTGAGGGACAAAAAAAGAATTAACCGAAACCAATCGTACCTCCTGCTCAATGATCATGTATTCTACTGACCCAGAATCTGACGAAAAGCATACTTCAAAAAGTCTTAATTTCTTAATTTTTATCGTCATTGTCAACTGACATAAGTTCAGGATAAATGTTGTATAAGACAATTAAGACTGGCATTCTTTTACAATAACTGAATAGCCTCTTACCACATCAGCTGTATTAACATTGTATACAATCATTAAAAAAAACTAAATTACTGCACTGTGTAATAATGTTTACTACTGTATGTTTTTTATTTTATTATATATAATTCTGTACAATGTTTTTACCTTTTTAAAAGGCATGAAAACACCATAGTCTAAAAGGCAGAATTCAGTCAATTTAAAAATTAACAGTCACTTCATTAGGTATATATTGGGGATAGTTGTATTGTATGAGTTTTGCCCAATTTTTCACTCATTTTAATACTAAAACATGTCAGAATTACTTACACCTCTAAAACTCAGGAGAACAAATATCACAAAATATTCACACAATTCACAAAATTCTCTTGCTGATCAAGTAATTTATTGAAAAAATACATTCCTGAAAAAATAATAAAATGTATTGAAAAAATAATAAGAAATAAAAATAAGACAAAAAAACATCTACTCACCCCTAATGCAGGCAGTCGCTGGGTGCAGGCAACAGCCACTTTCAGCTTCCAGTCAGTTTCACCATCTAGTTGATCCGTACGGATAAAACATGCACCTGAGAACAATTTAAAAAATGTGACTCTCAGTATCACACATTTCTCCCATCATGGATCATTTTAAACATTTCTTGTGCCACTGCACTGACAGTATCACACAGAGCAAAGAAACTTGTTCATTTTCAGAAATTTTCCTAAATATTGTGACTTATTAATAATGGGTGAGAAACAGACACCTAGGCAGTGCTGTTTCGGTCTTGGAAATAAAATGCATTGAAAACACTGACAGGACACAATCTTTGAATAATTTTAATGGAAAAAAGAATATAACTTAAATATAACTACAGCTTAAAATCACTAGCATTCTAGCTCGTCTTCAAATACCAGGGGCTTAAAGGGGCCAGATGGTTACATTTAAATTTCATTTTATGGCATAAGTGAAAATGAACAAAGAACCATTTTCTGAGACCAAAAACATCTCCAACAAAATTAAATTCCAGCAAAATCCAAAGTGATAACAGCCCAACAAGCTCAACTAAGTGCATGTACGGTACTAACTTTTATTTAAAAAGTCAGCGATATTCAGTTTTTGGGAGAAGTTGCCAAACAAAACAAAGAAAAAAAAACATTAACAATCTCTGGGAAGGCAATGACAGAGAAATGACTAAAGGCTTTGGTTTGATTGTATCATCTGCTGAAATATTTTTAATGCCTAATTGATCCTTGTTTAAACTTCAGTGTTAAAGGTTGCCTTTTTTTAGGGAGCTAATATAAATAACACACAACATTTTCAGTCTGCATAAAAGAAGTACAATACAGTGCAGTATGTAGTACAGTTCTGGAGGGTCTGTGGTCTGGACGAAGCCCACACATGAAGGGGATAATTTTTTTAAGGTCACGATCAAGATACGCTTTCAGGAATAAACAAGGATAACTGTTTTTAACTTTTCTGGCTGGGTATGTGCCTGTCACCAGCTTCACTGATCAGGATTTTCCACAATTCCTAAGAGTGAAGTGAAGACACCACTGCTATTCTGTTAAGTAACATGACTAAAGCTGTGCAACACTTGCAGGAGAGTTAGGTAAAAAGAATGAATAAAAGCCATAAGACACATGTAGTTGTCTTAAATCATTAATACACCATAAATCATTATTTCTGGATTTTACACGCTGCTAGATGCCTCCACACACACGCCAAATAAAAGGTCTGTCTGTGTCACATCCTGCAAATGTAACTGTTAGCGATTAGTCTTGATCATAAAAACCACATTTAGACAGCAAGAGCACGGAGGTTTACTTTTAGAAAAAAAATGTTCTCACCTAAAGGCTAAGGGAGGTTTACAATAAATCATTTTGAGGTGTCTTTTATAATATAAGCGATTTCATCTTGTCATTTTATTACAATAAGACCTATTCATTAATAAAGTAAGTGTCAAAAAGTCCCAGGAATCTTTATAAATCATTAGGAAACCCTACTGATTACATATGAACTTCTGAACGAGTGTGGAGCTGATTTGTTACAGTACTCTGGAGTACTATAATACAACATGTTTCCAGGCCCAAAAGTCAGACTGGTGCAAGACAACTCAGACTGGATGAGGAGGAATTGCTGGTTTCAGCAGTTGTCTCCATTGCTGTTGTTCATGATCCCTTCTGTTTTTGTCTTTCTTTCTTTTCTTCCTGGACATCTTTGTATTTTCTATGTCAACGTCAAATAATGCATTTCTCGTGACATCTTATTTGCAATAATAGGACCTTTGCTACTCCAAAAGGAAAATAATGGGGCGGAGCATAGGCTCTGTGGCTAAGGATCTGCGCCTGTGGCTGGAAGGTTGCCGGTTCAAATCCTGCAGCCGGCAGAGGAATCCTACTCTGCTGGGCTCCTGAACAAGGCCCTTAACCCCAACTGCTCCAGGGGCGCCGTACAATGGCAGACCCTGCGCTCTGACCCCAGGCTCTCTCCCTATCTGTGTGTCTGTGTGTCTCATGGAAAGCAAGCTGGGGTATGCGAAAAGATAATTCCTAATGCAAGAAATTGTAAAGGGTTAATAAAGTGATGTTATAATCCTGCAAAATCATAATTTTTGTTTCTCAACTTCAAGTGGACAATTTCTTAAAGCGACAATCGAGCATATGTGCATCTCAATACCATTGTTATGCCTGTGAGTATGCACTGTATAAAAAAGGGTATGGATCTCTTTTTATTTATTAATTTTCAGATATCTGAGAGTCAATCACTCCATTCTTCAGTTCAGAACCAAAGATGGATTTAATTTATTACAGTGCGCTGGCAGCATATTTACAGCTTTATGTTTTTTTTTTTAATATTTACCATGCTACTAGCACATACAGTATGGTGCTGACCCTTCAGGAAATAACCTTAATATTGACTAGGTCAGCCATAACACTGGGTTCAACAAAGCTGCAAATGTCTCTACAAACTGCAGTTTATTATATTCAATACTGGCATACTAATAAACAGAAAAACTTTAAAAAAAAGAATCAAAGGAACATGAATTGTCCACAGCCTCTCTCTCACCAGGGAAGGCTTGCAGATTACCGCTTTACTGACACTCATCTTCCTTTGACAGGCCTCATTCTCAACAAGGTCAAATGCAATTTCCCTGGGTCGCTTGAGAGAAAACAAGAAAAACAACAAACAAATAATAAAAAAGGCTTTACGAAAAGGCTTCTACCAGCTTTCTTGCATTTATGTTGCGTATGGATTCCAAAATGCTATTAGTGTCTTGGTGACACAATGTTATTTAATTTCCAGTCAAAACATTTTCACAGCTTCCTCGCCTGGGCTTTGCATGTGTGTTAGAACAGCTATTCTGTCTCTTTCATTTTCACAGTCCTTCAGCGCTACCACTCATTCCGCACCATTTCAGCTAGGTAACAGGTATGAATTAGGGATATCATACAATATACAGTACAACTGCTGATCTGATGTGCCAAGGAAGTTTTAAGGGTCTTGAAGAAAACAGGGAGATGGAATAGACCTTCTAGTGCAAAGGTGGTCAAGCCTTTTACTAAGGGTTCAGCATCAAGGAACCAAACAAGTTCATCTGAGTTTATACAGCTTAGTTAAATGATGCGTGCAAGAGGGCCTCATGGAAAGAGTTACTGACTCTGCCATTATTCACTGATGGCCACTTGACTCATGGCTATACCAGGGTCAGTGCACAGGCTGGAAAAGCAAAAGGTGTGCTGTAGTTTCAACCACTGTATTACACAGAATTCTCTGCATTATTTTTCTTATTGTCTTCCAACCCTAAGATTCTATCTAAAAATTCACTTTGTTAAATTACATACAGTATGGTGTACAGCTACTTCAAAGCCCTGTAATGGCTACTCATTAAGCCTGTAAATGTTTCCTCATTTTTCTCAAACAAAACTCTTTGCAAACATGTCACTATACAATTCTCTTCAAAACCCATGTGTTTCTTGAAAAGCTTTTCAAAATCTCTCCATTTTCTGCGAAATTGTCGCAAAAAGTAAATTGATAAACAAAATATTTTAGTTATTTTAAGACATGGGTTGTGGCAAATAAAGAAAAGCTTTGCTTTTGTGGTATACGAATAACAACCGAAAATTAGGGCATATAATAAAGTCTGTGAAAATATATGTATATATCATATTTTTAAATATTTAAAATATACATTTTTTTCTATAAAGATATTAATCAAGTTCTACAAATTGCCTTTATTCTTCGATTCATAGTGATTTCCCCTGTCCTTTCATAGGATGCCTGAGGAAGAGAAGATAAGGTTCATGAACCCGCCCACACCCTGAGTCCTTCATGAGATTTAGGCTCTGCAGTAGGATTAGCACCAGATAGGGGAGTCCACTGATGTCAACGCAAGCTTGCTGGATTCCAGGAGGTCACAGGGATCACTGTTTCGTTGGGACCCGAGACAGCTCTGGCCAACGAATCACAGCTCGCCTCCCTGTACTGCTGAAGCCAGGGCATGCCAGTGCTCCGAGAATCCTGATCCGAGTCAGGAAGAGACATGACCATGTCTTGAGCCAGCGACATCACGTTCTTTAACTTATACGATTATCCAACATAAGAAAACAATGGATACGACAAAATTAGAATACAAGTATTGTTAGATATTGCAACATTTCAATCAGAGAGTCTTGACAGATTTCAAGTAACAAAAACAACTGGGTTTGCTAGCAAACTGGCACATGTCCAAAAGGTGTACATGAAAAACAGAAAGTATATAGAAACAAATCATAATCCTGGAGTCGTTTAATGTAAAGTTTATCTTTACTGCTTATTGTTCAATAATAACATATATCTGTGTGATATTGGCCACTGCACCCAAAAACTGGCATAACACAGAGGGTGTCTGACTTCAGCTGGCTTTAATGTAGGTCCATAGACCATGAGTGTTACTGTTACTCTCAATAAACATGACCATTTCAAACTTAAATCTTGTGCAAACTGTATAATGCAAATATTACATTCAGAGCAACTTTAAACTTCATATAGTTTCATTGCAGCTGGCCTTGGCAGAAAATGAACTTCAGAGAAGTATGTTCTCTTTCCATTTACTGCTCATGTCCAAACAAATGCTGAAAAAAATACTGTTTTGTTTATTTAAACAAAAATAGCATGAAGAACTTTAACAAAAACATTTTACTTTGTGAACCCCATGCAGTGCTTTTAGTGCAGATTAGTGCCTACGTTTTTGTTTGTAAAGGGTGGCAAAACACTGAAGCTGAAACCTGCAGCATACCTGCAGTTTCACCCCGTTATCAGATCATGTCATCCTTTATTAAAATATACGACACCCTCAGTGCGTAAGTGTTGCCCACTGACAAGTCATTTACACTGGAGACCGATACAATCCATTCTTTCATCAAATAAAAAACACTCTTAATTGTAACACAAAACACAATATGATAAGTGGAGATGAGCAGATGTTAGAAAATTTTGTATTATGATTGGAGTACAATGTTTACTCAGTATATTTCTGGCAGGTGTACCAGTCTTAAAACATGTAATCAGTTTAAAAATGTAATCACAGTTGTTAAGCTCTCTCTTAATTAAAGCATAGAAGTCTGTTAATTGCGAAGGATTTCTGCTTAGCATCTTTTTTTTCTTTGGCTCTTGTCCTGGTCCTGAAGCAGTTATTTCATGTAATGACGTAACTGTTTAGAAAGACTTTCTCTGGCCTTGTCCTTGCTCTTTATATGTATATATGGCTTTTCTTAACTATGTGTTTACATGATTTGGGAAAAAAATCTCAGCCATAAAAAAGCACTGCAGACGCACTGCAGAATGTTTAAAATAGGATTAGGGGAAACTGATGAATATGTTAAAGTATCAAGTGATCATGCACATTCGCCATCTTGGACACCATTTACTTCAGCATGATTGATAGCTAGTTCGAGAAATGTTTAAAAAAAACATAACATAGAACATAATATTATTCATGTATGCTCAATGTTCCATATACTTAAAGGTATTACTTGGGTAAAAATAATGTCCTTTTTCCACAACCCATTTCCAAATTAAAATACCTCTTATTAGGCATGACAATTTTTTTACATCTAAAAGTGAAGTGGTAAAGCAGGAAAAACACAGTAGCATTTAGTGTAAAAGTGTCCGATTAATAAAAGTGGAAACAGATTAATGTTGAAAACCATATCACATCTAAAATCAAACATATTATGAACTCATAATGTTCAGTATTTAAGCACAAACTGCACTGCGATGTACAGTAAAAGAAAGATGATAGAGAAATATCACTGAGACTCAGCTTGCTTGGCTACTGTTTTAACAATGCAAATCAGACCTTTTCTTTGCCCTAATTACCAAAGCCTTCATGATCTGGTATAACATGTTGCCATTTTTTTCAACAAAGGTTAACAGAAATATTTAAAACAAAAAGGACCTCATAATAAGCCATTTTAACCACCCAGGTATACAGAAGTTACTTAAACCTAAAGCAGAATGTTAAACACATAAAATGTTTTACTGAAGAAAACACTCCCAAAAGCATGAGCTAATTATGTATTCCGAGACTGAATGTTTGATTTCAGATTTTTTAAGGAGATTCGTTTTGAATACTGGAAATTGGTTTAGAACACTTTCCATTTGTAAAACTGAAACTTTCAGCCTGACAATCTGCAGTTAGATTATGTAAATACCACTGACAAACAAGAGTGTGAAAGGTTGGATAATCATGTCATGCACAAAGAGAGAGGCCGGACCACTTTAGCACCCAACACACATACATTCCCTCATTATACAGCTTCTCTAGAAAAAAAGGCAATGATGAGCAGTCATAATGCTTTATGAGATAACCTTCTGATGAGTATCATTAGAATATATTTATAGAGGAGATGGTCATCTACGCACAGAATGAACTCCCCTAGAGTTCTCCCACAGACAGTGTAGTGTGTTTCCTTCTTTTAAAGTTTCACCTGGTTTTAAAACTCTACTCTCTAAAACTATTTTACAACCAGGAAATCCAAAACTCAAGCCAGTAGCAGCAAGGTCTGAAAGGACATGATTTAAGAGAGCCGTGCTGTACACATGGT
Organism: Atractosteus spatula; assembly: GCF_055471065.1. Lineage (NCBI taxonomy): Eukaryota > Metazoa > Chordata > Actinopteri > Semionotiformes > Lepisosteidae > Atractosteus > Atractosteus spatula. The sequence goes on along the minus strand of NC_142717.1, from coordinate 29,260,010 downwards.
ACTGCACATTATATAGAGAAGTGTAACACTGCTTTAATAAAGTTTTCTTGCATTTTACTTTTTCATCAGCAGGAACACCTCAAGCATTTAGAGGTTTCAGAATTACTTAGTAAGCAAAGTATTTAATCTTTCTTTTTGTGTGATAAAGCACAATTAAAATTTATTTAAGGTGAGTGAATGGAACCTTAAAAAGCAAGCATTTGCGATTGTGTTTACAAAGTACAAATTCCGATCAATGTTTGAAATTTCATGCTTGAAAGCCTAACTGCGATGCAAACAGAGAACTAATTGCAAGAGATGAATTCTTGACAGAACCTCATCAGGAACGCAGTGCACTTTTTTCCCCCCAAAGTCAAGAGTTTATACCAGATAGGAAAAGAGACAGTCAACAGAAGATTGTAGAATAGAATAACAATGTCCAGGGAGAAGCACCTTTTATCCCTAAACAGCAGGTTTCTTTTCCTGGTTATCTTTATCTCACCCAAAAAAAGTTTAGACTGTGATTTTGGACTCCTGGGGCAAAGTGAAAGAACAATAGTAGTAATAATAATAATATAGAGATGATCCCAAGTTAACAATGACAAATAGTAAAAAATTATTCAGTCATCAAATACATTGCTAAACCTGAAAGATCACCATTTTAAAAATTTAAAGATTAAAAGATTTAGTTTTTAACCAAATGCATATTTAAAAAATCCTTCAAAGTCTACAGAATAAATGCTTTAGAAAAGTACAAGTAACAAAATAGAAACTCTAAACTGTATCTAAATATCACTGCTTTATAGCTATCTGTAGTTAGCTGAGGAGTTGTGGATTTCTGAAATAAAGATACAGTATCTTTGACTACCTTTGAAAGAAAACCGTAAATATACTGTGGTTATGGAACTACCAGAGAGAATATTCTTATTTTTAAATATATAAATCTTTGTTCCAAATACAACAGTTTGTGTGTGTCTTTTGCATCTATTCTTATTCAATCAAGTGGGGTCAGAGTATGAGTGCAGTAAGAGTTTAGCACAGCACATTAATTTCAAATTCCCTACAATGCAATTTGAGTAAAATTAAGTTTCTTACCAGTCAAAAAGAAACTATTTTAAAGGATTTCATACAATGTTTACAAAATGACATCATTATCCACTTCATTCCACTGTTTATTATTACTATTAACATTATTTCTGAAATTCATCACTGTAAAGACCACAGACAGTGACTTCAACCGAGCACCCAGACATCTCCCCTGTAATTCAGACAAATCAAGGACTGTTGCCTTCTCATTCTTATTCATGCTAATGTCTGCACAGGATAAATCTTAGCCAGTAATTAAGAACCATTTATTTAAGCTTGCTTGTTAAATTAAGAGCCTGTCGTTAAAGCTTTAAGAACCAATTTGATTAAAGCCATCCCCCAATATTACTGTTGGAAATCTGAACCAAACCAAAAACCCATAGTTTATGTTCAGATAATAAAAACTGTCTAAAATAATCCACAAGATTAGTTTTAATATTCAAAAAAAGGGTGGCATTTTTTAATACTTAATAAAATAATTAGAATTAAATCACAAGGAACACTAAAAAATATTCTAAAAAGTATTTAGTATTAAGTATTAAATGTAATTTAATAGCAGAACTTATTTTAAACAATGCCATAGATTAAGCCATTTAAAATTCTTCAATTTAGAGAACTGTTTATCTCAATACACCAATATCACTGGTCTACATGCAGTAAACTGTGTGAGACATTTTAATGTTATTGTTTTATTTGGCTTACTACATCTGAAGTTGATGCTTGATACTCCAATATCATGTAAACTAAATCAAAATCAAATATAAAAGAAAATGCAACACACACACAACTGTTGAAATAAAAAATTATACAAATACAATTCATTACGCATCTGCATCTCAGTCTTCAGGTACTATTTTTAGAGACTGCATATCTTTTAATTTTCATAAAACAAATAACTGCATGTTACATCTTTTTTAAACCACTGAGAAAAGGTGAGTACAAAATGATTCTTCTTAGTGTGTTCATAATCCAAGTTGAAGTTTAAGCTCAGATTGTTAATTGTCACTTTGATTACCTACTGACAACTGTGCGTTATTAGACATCTAAATGTTGATTACAAAGATGGTAGGTGAGGAAACAAATCAAAGTTGCACAACGCTCTGAAGACAATAGGGAAAATGTGATCTACAAAGTTAGCACTACTGCACTTCTCTGCCTCTTTTCCTGATCTTATGCACTGGTTTTAAAATTCGATTTGCACGACAAGAGAAAGTAAAGGAAAAAAATCATCAAGATTGCTCACAAAAGAGAAGAAAATGTAAAACAAAAAATAAGCAGATCACCCCTTTGACATAACAGAAATTATAATTGAGAAGATTGTAAAATAAAATGAAAAAAAAATGCAGCAAGCACTAAACAAGAAGAAAATACTTCTCTACTGCAGAGACTTTGAGAAGGAGGAGAAAATTAAGAAGAGGATTGGATGTCAAGAGGAAGGCTGACAAGCTGCCAGCAAGTACATTTTGTTTGGGTGCCCAAGTCTGGATGAATTTGGTGTCACAATCAAAGTACCTGGACCCTGGTGTAAGTAAAGTCTAGCAGAACCCCATATTTTATTCATTAATGCCTGTATATTTAGCAGCTTGCAGAGCTAACAACCTGAAAGGACATGGTTGAGAGAGAAGCACCTGAAACCATATCTGACCTGAAGGCAGCATTTTCACACTGTGCTCCTTGCAGCGAGCCCGTGCCTGCACCCACTCCCTTGCCCAGTAATTGTGTTTCCATCGAGTGCATTCTAAATTAATGACGCTTTCATCTGCAGTGTTTCGAAATCACATGTCACTGCCATAAGAGAAGAGTTCCCATTAAAGCAAATTTGACCCCCACCATTATACAGACTTGCTATTGGATATCCTGGCCACAGAGCCCAAAATGTGTTTGTGTTAAGATTGTGTGTAGATTTTGTTGAACCCACAGTTATGCCACACCACCAACTTGGCATCATTCTTTTTTCCTGGAAATAACAGTACTTGCTTTTCATTCAAAAACCATCCAAAACAAGGACAAATCCTTAAAGAAAACACCTTTAGCATTTTCAGTAACATGCACTGCAATCCTTTTGGATAATATAATTACATGTATTCTAATATTAGCAAAAGAATACATTTAAAAATACAGTTTTTACATTAAATGAATCTCATCATATATAACTGTCACAAGCCTTTTCTTGTGTAAAAAGGTGGAATCTCTTTTTTTTGTCATTTACAAAACATATTACTCTACTTTTAAGCTTTCTTATGTGTGCATTCCTCCAGACATCACTGGAATGAATTAACTATTAGAATCATATGCAGAGAATGTTAAAACTGTTGTATTGAAGATTTATTCAATACCATATTTTTTTTGTTACTAGATAAAAATATGTAATACTTTATTATTGAAGCCTGCTTAAAATCTATGAGCATGAATTAGAATCTGAATGTCCTGGTGTAAAAAAACACAGGTTAAGAAAAAATGAGTGTCACATGCTGAATAGGTAGGACACAGACACAGGTCTTCTCTGTGACAGAAAGCGGAGAGAGAAATACATAAATCTTCTTTAACAATCTATTTTCCATCATACTTATTCACTGGGGGCACCTCAAAGTGGTCTTTACCCTTTCTGTCAATGGGTGCCCTCATCCATCAATTTCATAGAGAATTATACCAGGGATCAATGTAGTTCAAGACCAGAAAGCATTCAGAGGGCTCTTGTAAACGCTTCACTAGGTTCTCCTATCATTCACTTCATACAGAGCTCACATCAGGAGAGGCGTTTGTTAGACGCCTGTCCTCGTAATACAGCCGTCTGCTCACACACACACCTCCCTCAGTTCAAAAAGCATTTACCATTTACCACAATGTTTTATTATTCTTTAACATGGAAAATTCTGAGTGGTTTACTGAATCCGAAATTCCAATAGCGCATTTTAAGGCACTGCGGCAACGTAATGCTTAACGAGAGCAACTTGTAATTAATTTACGCAGAGTAATGAAATCCTGTGCACGAATGGAATACAAAGAAAGTCGTGTCCACAGGTTCTGGCTTCAGCTTGTTTGTCAGAACTTAGCAAATAAAGTGTCTCTCTGTTCTGAGCGAACGGGCACAACCAGCAACATTCACATACCGACAATTAGACTATTTTATAGAAAAAAATGTAAATACATTATATTTAGGGAGTGCTGAAAAAAACTGTTCAACAGTTAAGATCACAACATCTTTCACATATAACAGCAAATTACATCACAAGTTGCCAAAAGCATTACTTTACCACCAAAGAAAAAAAATATTTTTAAGCAGAGACAAAAACATTTAAAAAAACATAAAAACATACACTATTCAAATAAACAGCAACATTGGTTCCAGATTGCATAAACCGAAGTCAATGAGGTCTCACTGTAGGAATTAAGAATACAAAAGGAAATATTTCTTATTAATCATTTTTAAAATTCCTGTTTTTATTTTTAATATTTCCAGTTTCTACAAAACAACAGCCAAAGCCCACACCATCCCAAAGAAACCAATTCTGAATGCAAAACTAATGACCAAAGTAAGAAAAGGTACATATCTTTGTTTCTGAAGCCAGTTTCCTTTTCAAAATAGATCTTGGGTGATTTAAAAAAAACAATCGAACATCCCACTTCACAGGCTTTTTGCAGACTTTTTGAGCTGTGGGAAAAATGCTTGTGTGCTTTCCGCCAATTGGTGAAGAAATACTCAAATACACTGTGGTAGCCCAAGTCTCAAGAAAGCATTTATTCCAAAAACTGCAATAATATAATGGCCAAATACACACGTGTGTTTGTAAAAATATGTAAATTGAGATAGTGTGGTCAGAGTTTAAATTCAAGCATCATGTATGCTTAAAGGCCATAATACAAGCTACATTGATATAAATACTACACACAGAAAACAAACTCAGGATTTAGTCACTTCTGAAATTGTACAGCAAACAGAGTATCAACTTATAAATATCTCATTGGAATAATTGTGCAGACAATTGTGCTGATGTGAACATACAGGTATTTCCCTTAAACAACTGTATGCATGTGAAGACTATAAGTCCAACAGTTAAGCTTTTGCCTGGAGGTTTCAAGTTCAAGTCCTGTTTCTGCCACACACCCGTTATGTTAAGGGATAAGCAAGTTACTTTAAGCTCGTTAAGCTTCATCCCACAAAAATACATTAACAGAAAACCTAAGGAATAAAACTATAATTTCTGCATACAGTAAATACAATGTTAACATACAATACATTAACCTAAAAACTGGTGCTAAAAATTAAGCAAAGATTCAAATACAAAACAGAAACTATACTTTACGTAAGCCACTGGTTTCATACTAATATTTCTGTTCCAGCTTAAAATGTAACAGAGGATGTATTTAACCTCCATTTCATTTCAGTAACATCCAAGAAACACTGTCTCTATGCACAGCACTTAGAATCTAACATAAACACTATGAGAGAGTACATAAAAAAATTGAGCGCAACAAGCTACAGTCAATCAGCAGCTGGTTTCTTTCAAACGAGGAGCAGAGTAGTGCATAGTATGTGGGTTACAATGGCTTCAAGAGAGGGATGTAAAAATCATGTCAACTATTCATCCATAATTACATTTCACATGGAAGAACACTGCAGAAAAGGTTACCATTCTACACAGAGACTGTGATTAGCAGATACTGATATAACAGTAGCTCATCAGCTTTAGGATGCCATGGTAGAAGGACAACAACCAAAAGGAGTGCAGTGATAAGAGGTCCGAAGATGACTTCTCTTAACCAGCTTACATCATTCCAGATCACATTAAAGTATCAGGTACAGCACAGTCAAAACTGTTATTTTTGTTTTATATTCAATCAATTTGTATTTGATATCAAAGATTAATATGAAAGAAAAAGTACAATATGTTGTTTTTGGATAATTCCATGCATGCTTTTGATCATATTGGAACAAAAACATACTTTGTGTTAAACCCAGTGAATTCAAGTGACTACCACATTAACTTACTAAATACAGTGTAACACAGTATCACAGTCACAGTGTAAAAGTCAGTATCTGGTAGCATACCCTAATGAAGCAATTATTGCATGAAGTCTGCTACCCATGAAGCTCATCTAACTGTTTGAGTTTTGAGATGCTTTGCTGCAGCCACTGAGTTCTTGCCTATTCTTTGGAAGTTCTGATTTTATTTTTTTCGTCATCATGCAAAATGCTTACAGAATTGGATTTAAATCGGACTTGGCCAGTCTAAGATTATCCACTCTTTCTTCCTGATGAACTCCATTTTCCACTGCCTAAACAGGATATTTCCAGATGCTCCAGAAAATGGTTCCTACTTCAGAAACATACAATATAGCAATTGCTGGCAATTTATAATTCATAAAACTGAGTGAGTTGGTTCTAAAGGGTGTCATGCATGTCCAGGTCATGGCATTACCACTCCATGCCTCAGAAGTTACTCGATAAAAAATGAGTCAGGATCGTTTTCATTTTTCAATATTCAATTTGATATAATATCAATATTATATAAATATTATGTTATATCACTCAAGTATTGTTCAAAGTTACATTTTTACATTGTTTTTAAGTAGGTTCATTTTCAATTAATTTATTATTAGGTCTTCTGTACTTAAATATAATTTTAGAAAGACAATGCATCTGGACAAATCAAGAGTTTATCAGCCTAATCACAACCACTACTTTAGTCCATGCATGTAATCAATCTTTCCAACATAGAAAATACCTTCTATCAAAAACCGTCTTTCATGGAATGGGTTGTGCACATTACAGGGCACATACCCTTAAGAACACAAGAATAATTCGAGACATCCATTAACTTAGCCAGCATGTCTTGGAAAGGTGGAAGGAAACTAAAGTACCTGGATAAAACCTACAAGCACACAGGGAGAACAGACAAACTCAACACAGAAAGTACTCCACTCTGGAATCAAACACTTGCACATGGAGCTCCTGTGAGGAAGCAACTCTAACTGAAAGGTCACTGTAATATCCCTAAAACACCACGTTGAATTTTTAAATTTAAAATTTAAAATGTGAATTATTTAAAAAAACATTTTTGTTACATCAATTCATTTTTATTTCAAGGGGATTCTGTTCTGTTTTCTTTTTTACATTTAAGCTTTTAAGCTATTTTTTATAGCTCAGTTCATGGAGCAGCGTCAAAACTTCATACATAATGTACACGCACACAAACAAATAAGTCTGCAAAATAATCATAAAAATAAAATAATTTAATTACAACTATTAAGGGTCCAGTAATACAACATTACTGATTTCAAAAACTTAAAGTATGATTAATGTAAAGGTTACACTATCTTAGCTTCAATACATGGTCAGATGCATTCCTTAAAGTCAGCATTTAATTTGCAGCTGCCTAATGTAAATTAAGTACGCATAATTATGCCCATCTTCTCGCTCAAGCATTGTTTCCAATGAATTTTTTACTAAGGCGACCATTAGCTACAACTAATGCCAGTTAAGCCTCAGCAAAACTGAATTATTAAATCTGTCTGCCTATATCCTGTTACAGCCTACTTATGAATACTTGATTTTATTTTGTATAATTGACAAGGGGTGTCAGGAGCGGATCGCTTTGATGGCAATAGACTTTAAGATCAGCTGACATATTTGTCACAAAAGACAAGCCATGCCAAGTGAATTAATTGAAGGGTCATTGTCAGAAGGTTCACGTGAACCTATCATAAACTGTTAATAAAGTACTGTGTAATATTAGTAGCCAGCATGCTAGGTATAACAACACTGAAATATTAGTATACACATCAACAAAAGACAGAATACATTGACTTTGGAGACATAATACCAGATCATTTACCAGCATCTTAATTTTTTAAGCCTTTATATAAGAGCCGAAATGACAGTGATGTGTGCAGTTTTCATGGTGAGCGCAAGATAAAATGGTTGTAGTGTGAAAGGCTACATCTGCATCACAGCCAGGTTTAGGCTCTGCACCAGGACAACTTCTTAAACAAACAAATAATACAATGCAAACATTTCGGGCATAAAGACATCAACCAGAATCCTGCTAGAAGGCATATTGGCATTTATAAGAGATTGATGAAAATTACTTCCAAAGCATTTATTTCTCCTAATACCACTGAAAGAAGAGTGTGCACTCAAGAGATATTTGATCTGAATTAGGAAACTGATGAAGCAATTGATTAATTGGAATTTAAGCCATCAGTCACCAGAGCCATCAGCAGCATCATTTACATTCTAAACAATCAGCTGATGGGCCAATAGGACACCAAGTATTAATACACAGTCAATATGATACCACTGAACTCATCACAATTCCTTATTGACAAGCACAATGACGCTTTTAATCCAGGCTTGATCAAATTGCATATATTTCGGGATTTCCACACTGATTCAATACGTCTTATGAATTTTTAATCTTGGGGAATGCATTACAGATTTCTCCCTTTATTTCTTTTTAACAAGGCGTAACAAAGGCCAGACCATTTCAGCTTGTACGATATGAACAATGCTGGTCATGCAAAACAACTGCCTTTGCTTTCAACTAGTTTTCTTGGATATATAATGTTTTTCCAGTTCTATGCATCTCAAATACCGAAGTATGTTTTTTTTATTCTATACATATTATTTTTATTATTTCCAAACACACTCAGATGCTTCAAAGTGCAGACAGTAGTTAGCCTTATTAGAAAACTGACTTTGGGACTAAGGACCCAAATCCCTACTTGCTGTGGGTCAGGCAGGCTTTGCTGCATCGGGTTAAACTAGGACATTTAACCCTTTCAGAACAAAGCCTTACACATGATCCAAGAAAAAAGGCAAATGTAAGCAGGGAAGCAGTATAAAGTAATCAAACTGTGAATTATCCACAGGTCTGGAGACCTGATCTGTGATATATCAATTTTTCATGTTTTATAGCCTCAGATTCGCTCCATGTAGCGTATCTTACAAGTTGACAATATGCCAATAGTGCACTCTCTCAGCTGACATGACGAGAAGTCAGTCTCCATTTCTATGCTGTAAATGCTGCATAAGGTGATTAATCTCATATTACCTTCATCTCCTCAGGCTTTGGCAATATGGCACCCACACACAGACCGCCTGGGAGGAAGGGGTACCCAAAAGAGCCACAGAAGTGACAAGCTGAAGATAATGACCATCCAAAGCCGTAAGTAGTAAAAAGTAAATATATATAAAGGATATTAACAAACATTGACACAGATCATGATGGTAATAGTGCCATATAAGCACTATATGTCTGCACTCCATGTCAATTCCAAAATCTGGAATTAAAATGACAACAGACTGTGAATCTTTTTATGAAACCTCAGATAACGGCACCTTCCAGGTAATGATAATACAACTGTGCTTAATTATGATTCATAATAGCTAGTCACTATTTTTCTAAGATTCTCATTGCATAATCCCTTATGTCTCAGCACACTCTCACCAACACAAGATTTGCTTGATGAGGAGCCCAGTCATTGAAAGAATTCCACCTCTTTATAATTGCATGACAAAGTGTAATGTAGTTTGTCTGCTTTAACATATAGGAGGAAAAACTTTTAGGAATGAAAAACTTTTAGGAAAAACATATAGGAATGAAACTTTTGACTACAGTTACAAGACAGACGTTATTACTGCATCAAGCAGATCACATTATCCGTGGCATTTCATAACCTCCTTATTATGTACCCTAAAGTTAATAATTCATTACCTTTGTCAAATCAAACAGATGGATAATTTTCAATACAGTGGTGCCCTTCTCCCCAATTCTCCTTTGTAAAGTTTAAATTAGACATTGTGATATTTCCTGAAGTACTCTGTTAATTCAATATCTATCGTGCGGTTTTCAGTTCACAGCAACATCCGTAATATACCGAAGCAATACAATTCTGTGGCTTGAGATGGGTGTCAAAACATTTCTAGCCCGAGTTAAATCAAACTCTGAAACCAGAATAGAAAACTGGTTTGGGGAAAAAAAGATTAAGGCAGTTTGAACACATTGTTGGCAGTCATACAAACCCTAAAGATAAACTTTATCCGGTTGTACGTGCAAAACGTCACTCAAGCCATTTGTTATTCTCTTAAGTATTACATTTTCAAAGTGTCTTAGTTTCCAGACAGGTAGGTTTGAGAGTAAGATTTTCCTTGTGTAGATAATGGCTGTGGGAAAGAGGAAAGTTGAATGCGGTTTTAAAGTTTTGTGAAAGACGGGACTGCTGGTAAATCTTTTTTTATAAGCAGTTTTGTTGTGGTACAAGGCAGTTAAGAGAGTACTTATGGAAAATTCTAATATATCTAATAGGTTTTAGAAACATTGATCTTGGGGTCTTTCTCCAACCAAGGGGAAAAAGAAAGAATGCAAGTGATAGAATGGTGTTTTCATGATTATCTTTAAGCTTGCACTTTTCTCACACTGATAAAAAAGTGTTTCTTCTGTTAGAAACAGCTGCTGCCAAAACACACAGGATTCCTGTGCATAGGCTTCTTATTTATTGTGACCTGAGAGTTACATCACTGCTAACAGTGGCATTCTCTGGAACCAGCTTGTAATAAAGTATTTTTTTTCCTATGGATTCATAATTGGGATCATCACATTTATACAAGCAAAAAACGTTGCATCCACATATGTTGTACATCAGGTAGGGCTGAGAGTAAAGGAACATTTGTAGGGGTTTAGTTTTAAATCATAAGGATAACTAATCCTCCTGAAGCTGGTCTTGTGGACTATACTGTAAGTGAACATAACCCTCCCAGAAAAAGTAGAGACACTTCTCAGTGTGTACTTTTTACAAATTTTAGATTGAACATAAAACTGGGAGACTGAAACTTCCTGATTTCTAAGTGAAAAGGAAAACATCAGGAACAAACTTTGGCACTGTGTGTCTGGAGAATGACTCCCACTGGCTTAGACACAGCTCTATATATTCAGAGAAACACATCCCAGCTTCCATACAATTACACTAATTAATTGTCATTAACATGGTGGACTATTTACAAGTTAATGCGTTTTGGACTCCAAACCTGTTTGTGATTTTCTTTAACGGGAAAACAAAATACAGCAGAGGTATTTAAAGTATCCGGGTCCAGGGGTTGGAGAGAAAACACTGAGCAGTAATGGCTGAGAAACCCAATGAATTTCAGTAGTATAACAAGAGGTTAGAAATAAAAAAACATTTATGAGAAATGCTTAAACTGCCGTGCATGTTTTAGCAATTTCTTGTTAATTCTGTTACTGAGAGTGTAACTGACGTTGCCCACCACTGGTCTGTAATGAGGTGTCTTCATAGACGACAAGTAAGTGCACTGGGCCTTACCATTTCTCTCTGATGTCCTCAGGAAAATCATGTCAGCTGGAATCCTCTGGTTCTGAAATGAAATGAGAGTTTTGAAAAATTGTAACACAAATTTACGAAACAGCTGCCACCACAACATCTGAATGTTCAGTTGACGCACACAAAAGCCCAAATCTGTGACTTCTGGTAACAGACTACTTTAGAGGAGCTATCAGAAACTAGATAACTACCACTATGCAAGTGGATCATCGGCTTTAAACAACTAAGTCTGGTATAAATCCATTACACTGGAGTCTCAGGTTACTTGTATCATGCCAACAAACTTGCTTTAGTACAACATCACCAAGTGACAGAAACCAGAAGGAAGAAAAAAAGAACTTGCTTCAAATGAAAGACAAAATCATTCGATCAAAATAAAAATGTTTATTAATATATGGTTGTAGTCTTTACATCCAGTCTAAGAGTGAGATTATCACTTTCATCGTGCTATATGTTCTGTATGTTCTACATTATGAAAAACTTTATCTAGACTATTACTTTATATAGATGATTACTTTCAGTTTTAACTGGGCACTTCAAGGACAAAGCAATTAATTCACCACAATACTTGAAAGTCTGCTTCAGATTGGCACTCCATATGACACAAATTACACATTTTGACTTACAGTTTTTATTGGATTACACTGCAATAACATCACAAATCAGAAGCTTAATTAAAAAACAATTTATATTTTTCTATTTTTATTTAATTTAGAATTTCAGTGTAGGCAGGAGGCATATTACTTATAACAAGCCTCTTGATATTTAAGCACCATTAAGAGAAACCTGAGATAATGAAGTGGCTGTTCTGGGAGGGACAGATAATCGGCAGTTTTCGGGTGAGAACTATCATAATGGTTGGGATCGTGAGCCTAAGACATTGTCTATATATAGAAGAGATCACAGAAGCTACCTATGGGAAGGTCCCAAACATAATCAAAATGTTTAAATCTCCGAGTCATTCAGGTAAAATGTGGGACAATGCAGGGAAGGAAAACATCACAACAGGTGGAAAAGTGAAACAAATAATTAAAAATATACTATCTAAAGCAATCAAAATCATTGTGAATGCAACTGACAATAAGACAAGCAACTGCATTTAAAACCAAGAACAGGAGGCACTTCTTTACCCAAAAGATGAGATACTCAGATCAAAAAGGTACTAACTACCAAACAGTCTGGATGGGGGCAGGAGGCAACTTCACATTTGTTACCTGTCTTACATTCTTATGTGAGTAGAAAATCAACACCAGTGTTGTGCTGGGCCTAAGATTTTCAAAACAAGAACTCATTATTCTTCTTATTATTAATAAGAATAAGAATTTTATAATACCTCAAAAAATATCTTTGAGCGCCCACACTTTTACTTATCCTGGTCAGTTTCATGGAGTTCACACAGTTCAGCAACAACCTTTGTTTCCTACAATTATCTTCCCTTATTTTTCTTATTGGGATCTTTGAAGCCTAAATTATTTAAGCTATTCCAAAAGATAATGAAGACTCATGTAAAGAACAACAACATACAAGGCACATTGGAGTAAACCAGATATGAAGCCGACATGTTATTCGATTTACTCAAAAACTACGACAAAAGACTGAAAACTTGCTTATAGCTCTTAACTCTGATGATTTCTGTCAGAATTGACAGATGATTCCAACTGGTCACCATCGTCTTGTGGCGACTGCAGTGACTGTTTGCAATTGCTGACTGATCCCCTCTAGAATGGCAGGTATGTTTTTAACTGACCCAGTCAACATAACTGGCTTGATGGCAAATAACAAGCACCACCTTTACAATAATTAAGCCCAAACAAGAGAGAGAAAAAACGTAATTACCTTTTCAACGATTATGAGGTCTCCGACTTGTATGTCAGAGCTCTTCACTTGAACTTTACCTAGAAGACATCAATACTGACACCAGTGACATTTTCAATGACAAATGATAAAAGAATCTCACAGTTTTAAATATTGCACCTGTAGTTTAAAATTCCATGCAAAGAAAATTCATCAAAAGCATAAATATCTTCGTTTTTGAGTTTCATCGTTCAAAAAAGTGAAAACAAAATGTTTGATTATGGTCTTTAGTTTGTGAAAATGACCCTAAAGCCCACACAACAGTCCTATGCTTTTTCTTTCACCTCATCTTTCTCTCAGAGATTGATTGCATTCTCCCATGCAAATGTAATACTCCTCCATTATGATCCCTGGTCTGGGACCCAGAACAAATCAGAGACACACCAGGTCACTGTCAATTATATCCATTTAATACCCACTTATGTGTGCTACAAATCAGTTCCCAGTGAAGATTAAATCTTGCTTTTGGGGTCAGAGATATCACACTGGAGACCCAGAGAATGCTTTCCTCAGTAATCTCAGGAATATAGGTTGGAAAAATGTGAAGTTCAATCCTACTAACACACATTGTAGGCTGCATTTCTTTCCAGGTTTTCGGATGTCTCTCTCTAAAGCTGGCCAGTTAAAGTTTATTTTAACAAATAACAAACAGTTCAGATTTTTTTTTACGATGGAGAACATTAAGTTTATACTGTGGTCATTGCTCTGTGAATCAATGTTGTTCAGTTGCACAAAGAAAAGAAAGACCAGCCTGCAGGGGGAAAAATACTCTCACATGAGTGTTTTTTTTTGACGTTGCACATACACTGTAAGGCCAATGTGCAGCACGCCTTCAGTTTACGTCATGTTCACCCTTTTTAAAATGAAATGCAGATGCTGTCAAATTTAAGACAACTAGTCTAGCAGTACAGTATTTGTAAGTTCCCTGCCCAACAGAATGTGCTGATGAACAGAAGTAGCAACATACTACTACTTCTACTATTAACTCTGGCTTACAGGTGGACCAAAGGAAATGTTTATCCTCATCGAAGTAAAACAAGTGAAATGTTTTGGTCACTGTCACACTGCAAACATGGTCTTCTTACCAAATCGACTGACAGTATTTACGTTAAAAGGGAAAAGATAATAAAAAGCCTCCTGACTTGTTTTAATGTAACACTGATGGATTGTGCACTCCACTGTAACACAACTGTTGAACATGATTTCTTTATTTCTTATTCCAACAAGTGTACTGAGTGCATGTGTGTTCATTTAAATCCCTAAGAGACCTTTCTAAACTATTTTAAAAATTATTTATTTTTTATTTTTTGTGGGGTTTTGACACAAGGACATAGAATATACAGCAGGGATATATACTGATGCTTCAGAAAATTCCACAAACATCCTTTAACATGAAGCTGAATATCACGTCGTGTTTTTAACTGCTGTAGATCTGAGATTATCCTTATGAGTGTATACCTTTGCTGCGAAAGTGACACTCTACCAGTTATCTACTTTATAATCACAAGGCAAACAAGAGGATATGGGAGAAAGAGTCCTGTTACTAAACAAGGTGGTGCTGAGATTTTCCGTTTTATACTTTATTCTATGACAAATTAAAAAATGCTAATCAACGTTTATAAATGTATGCAATCAAACAGAATAACTCAGAGACACATATACACATATATAAAAAAATAGAAAGACAATGTTTACCACAATTTTCTTTCTATACAGATGAAGATGGACTTTGATATGAAACACCCTGCAACACCATTTAAACATTGTGCACATCACAAAATCCGTTGCATCTTTTTCCATCTTACAGGTACATTGGCAATACTAAGGTAAGAACTGCATTTTATGCTGTTCCTGTTTAATCATATAGAACATTATCTAAGAAATATTAAGTGGTCTTCATTTTAGAAAAAATTATTATGCAGAAGGATCCCAACAAATATCAGCTTTTATTTTTTACCTTTCAATTATTTTTTTTACAATTATTTTACTTTTCTCACAAGTTTGTCTTCAGTCCTGCTCTTTGTCTTTGCCCTAGAATTTTGGTTTGTGGGCTTAACATATTTAATCACAGTGTAACAAAATCTAGTTTTTAAAATCTCTTGTGCATAAGGCACTTTTGTGCTATACAGATCAAATATATTTGAGGTCAATATAGTTCTGACATTTAAGGTGCTTGCTGATTTAGGAAAATAATAAAATGTAATTTATAATTTTCCAAAACCTATTATTTTTATTACATCCACATACAAATATAGCCAAGTGATTTAAAATTATTTAGGCTCATCAGTTTTATTCTTATTACAGATGAAAAGCAATAAAAACTTCATTGAAAAACTTCAAAAACTTCTCTGCAGCCTTGTAAAACTATGTTAACAAAGTTGTGACAAGTACAGGCAATATGACTGAGAGTAATTTCTACTAGTTGTATTGAATTGCACGTCTCTGAAACATTAAACCATTTTGTAACAGGGTACTGCCACTTAAGATAGCCAGATAGACATGCTGATAGACAGTTTAATATATATATTGCTGAGATATCCAGGCCACTCACCGGAAAATAAAGAAAAACTCAATCTCATTGATGTAAGAGCTTCCCTGGTGTATTTTTAAATGTGCACAAACTCATTCAGACAAAACATGACTTTGAGTGTCATTATTTTTTTGTTTTCTATTTTTAGACCCGATCAGATAGCACCAGATAAAAGTGTAAGCATTACGTTTTCCAACCTCGTACTGTGAGCTTGCTGTACAACTGGGAGTTCATCTCCTTGTCCCTCCGACAGCGGCGTACCTCGTCCACAGCCTCACGCACCATAGTGACTGCCAGGACGAAGCCCTGCAGGACAGAGCACCACAAGGATGCACAGCAAAGTGTATTAAAAAGTTATAAACATTGTAATTTTTTGTGTTTCAGATTTGCTATACAAGAACCTGTTAAAGTCAGCACGTTGTTTTAAATTCTGGATGACATCATATAAGACCATGCCTGAGGAGGCCAAATGTTTTATAGATATCTTTAAAAAATGCATACACAATTGGGTAGCAAAGGTTGACCATAATTAACCTGTTTTAGCAAGAAAGTAATTGCTAGAGGCAATTCTTAATAAGTCCTAAAACCCATATTAATTCATTGTTGACTGATGTCTCTTCACTTCATCTACAATAACTCTTGTTAGCAGGTATCGCAGGTGCTTTAAAAAAACGTATATTACAGAACTCTCTCGCATCTGGCTTACCAACGGCCCAGCTGTGGTTAAAGTCTTTTTAGGGATGTTGAACGTTTGGAAGAAACCACATTCAAATGCAACAGAGCTTGCACAGAGATAATCCAGTGGTATCAACAGCACAGGCGCTTTCTGTGGCCATAAAAATACATTCCTGTTGCATCTTTGTGAGAGATGTGTCATTATAAATAGTTCTGAAGAATAAAACATGCCTTTTCCAAAACTGTAAATTAAAGCAAGATGTAAGGCTACTGCTGTGCTCAGGGAATGACTATTTTATTGCTTTTGCTTCATTTTAAAGGTTTAAAATGGGTAGTCTGCAAATGCATAGTTTTCTTAATAGAGAATCTTATACTCCAGAAACTAGCACACAAATTACACATACAGCCATTAAAAAAGGAAGGAAAACAATATAACTACTTTCTTAAAAGGCTTCCAATCATGTGTTTCTTGGCTGGTGTCAAGGGACATGCTCATGTAATGTTGTTTTTACTGATGCAGGAGCAGAAAAAACACCTCTTTTCTTGTTTCTTTATATTTCTGCGTCACTTTGATCTGTGAGCAAAGTTCGAAGAGTGGTACTTTCAGAACTTCACAGCTCAAAATGACATTAAACACACATGCTAGTAAGATAAATATTTGCAAGCCATGAGAACAAAATTTTAGATGTACTTAATAGAATCTCAAAAAGCCTTACTGCACAACAGAAACTAAACTCAAAAAATAAATATCGATTACTTCATTCCAAACACAACTAAAGGCTGAGGAAATGAGCCATAAAAATATTTAAACTGTCAAAGTTGGAAGTATTTGTTCATCAAGAAAAGTGTTTGTTTTTTTAAGAAAATATTTCACCATAAGCCTTCTTCCTCTGTTATGGCAGTAGTGCATATGGCAGCAGGACAAAATATGGGTTGTTACATTTACACATCTAATTAAACAAGGGCCCAACAATTTTTAAATCAAAAAGATGAAATGTAATTGAAAACTTCAACATAATTAATACTTGTAAGCCAAGGCCTTGGAAAATTACACATCTGAAAACTCTTCCCAGCAGGGTACATGAGATTTATAAATCCTACTGTTTTAATAACGGTAATTATATTTAAAGAATTTTTACATGGACCTGAAAAGGTTTATGAATGTTTTATGTACACTGACAACCTTATTTTCTATGGTGTTACCCTTTTTTTGTAAACGGATCTGAAACTTTTTTGCAACAGTATGAAATTTCTACATAAACAAATCAATACGGATACAAAAAAATATCACAGGCACAATTAAGGAATAATTAAATACAATAGTAATGACAGACTATAAAATACCCATCTATAGTCAAATGTAAAATATCAACCGCCTTTTCTACATACCAATTATTACACAAGGTCAGCAACAGCTAGGCAAAGTTAATAGTGTTTGTCAGTGGACTGAGGTGTGCTGTCTAATCCCAAATGAAAAAGGTCAGTGAAATATGTATTCCCAATGATTTATTTATGACACTGAAATGTGATCACTTTCTTAACAAAAAAGCCTGACTGATTAGCCATTTTCATCTCTGAAAAACTAAAATATATATTTTTTAATTTGGTTAACTTCAAAGTCAGCAGTGTTCAAAATTAACAACTTAGTACAGATTCTATCAAAAATAAAGATTTTATCTTGCGTCAAATGGACTGACACAAGACAACTGTTATGTAATTGATACCCCAGCTGTCATGGGAATTATGGATTTTCTTGGGTGATGTCTAAGATAAAAACACAGTTGACATTCAGGAAAGGGGGATGTCGAGCAACCGAAACAGAAAGATTAAAAGGGATGCAAAACACGAATGAATGAATGCTCCGAGTACACGGAGTGATTCACACAGCCGCCTCTATGAACAGGACTGGTATCCAATGTGTCTGTCTAGAGAAAGAGCAAATTGCCAACGCACACAAACATAGCATATCTAAAGCAATCTGATGTGCATTTACCAAAGGTGCCCAATAAGTGTAAAGGTATCCGATTTTCAGCGATGGCACAAACTGTGAACAGGACACCACCAGGAAATACAGATTCAGGAATAGCTTGAACTGCTGGTACAATACCTAAATGAAAAAAAGACATAGAAAAACAATTAATTGATACAGTGAACATGTACACAGATACAGCATCCTTCTAGAGTAACATGAACAGTTCCAAACCAGACAGCTGACATATATCTAGTTGTGATTAAGCAGAAGCATGTTACACATTAAAGTGGAAAAAGATCCATTAGTGTTTGTTACTTCCTGCGTGAGCAGCAGGTAATGCATTAACCTGATTAGGACAGAACCAGTTTTTAAATTACAGCCTCATCCAACCTCTCATTGAGAGTGGGCTGTAGAAGTGAGAATTACAGGTGCTGATCATGGAGTTTAATCCTTTATTTAACCAGATATGTCAATTGAGAACAATTTCTCATTTACAATTAATTTGGGAACTTGATGAACTTTAATTTGCAATTACATTCCCACAGATGTTCCACAGAGTGTGTGTGCAAATGCTACAAGACCCCCAAGAAAAGAATAAATATATGCAATACCGTTATATTTTTAAAGTCTGGAACTGGAAGCTAAACACTGAAGATAAAAGAAGATAAGATAAAGAAGAAAAGATAAGAAGATAAGAAAAGAAGATAAGTTAAAACTGGAAGATAAACCTTGATATCACGTAGGCTTCTCAAAAATGTGGATTATTCCCTAATTCTGAGCAGATTATTCAGTGTTGTTCAGCATTCATTTCTTGCTCTTTATTTAGAGAAAAACGAAAATCTGAATGCTTCTGGAACAGCAAGTCACAATTGTGCTGGACCTTTTTCTTACTCTTTAAAAAAACACTGCTTTTCCTTTACAGAGTATCTTTTTCTGCTAAAGTACGAAATGATTCAGTTTGAAATAAATCCAAAAGTTTGCACTAGCCCCTATGAAGCAGACAATGCAGACTATTTGATTGCTTATGACTTCATCATTAGTCACTATGGAAGTGCTGACAAGTGCTGCTATCTGCCTGGATTTTTCTGCATTTAAGTCACTTTGTGCGTGTCACTTGCAATCTGCATTCTGAAACACAGAGTCTTTAGTGCTTTAATGTTAAGTGATTGATCAGCCTTTGCTCATCTTTCCTTCTTCTCTTCTGAAACATCTCACTATATTGAAGTGTCTGTGTTGTTGGTATCCATAATGTTGTTTCTTTTCAAACGTCCATAGTGATCAGTTTCCCCGTTGAAGATAGCTCAACCTTCTATCAGGTGATCGATTGTAGACACCAGTTTGATACACACAATGTCAGCGTGGGAGGAAACTGAAAGCTCACCGAGGTCACTTTTCCACATCTTGCATTTAACAAAGTACCAGGCACAACTGCATTTTTTCTGTTTCATTTCTTAGCAACAAATTCAATTCACATTAGACCTTTTCATAATGTTAGATATTTTAACACTTTTCTTTCAGTCAATCTAATTTGATTAAAAAAAAAGATCTGCTGGATTAGTAAGTGAATAAACCATACATCCAGCCTACATATTCATTGCAAAAACCCCTTTGATAACTTTACTAGAACAATAGAGCTCAGTTAAGGATCACTGACACTGTGACCTTTCACTTTGATGTGTGGCAGTCTAACAGCAGCTCACCAAAGGTTAAAGATTTTCCCTGGCTGGAGATAATAGTGTTCAACAGAAATAAAATAAAACAGCATAATGCAAAGAAAATGTGACTTCTATTAAAAAAGTAAAGTCCTCAACCAGCGACACAGCAAAGGAGTGGTAACTGACCAAGCAGGAATTCTGTAAAATATCTTACACCTTTCTTGGAAGGAGAAAGCACAGGATAATGAATACCTGTTGCGTCCTTATATTTTTGCAGTGCTTTTCTAACACATTATGAACAGATCCTAAACCAATATTTACAAAACAGGAAAAAACTGTGTTGTTTTAATTTTGTTTCATTGTTACATTCAGACCTATGACTTCACAAAAGGCAAGGACTATGGTATAAAATGAAGCCTTGCTGGTATGTATTGTATTACAGCTGCAGCTTGCTAGTATGTATACTGTATAAATAAACTACAAACTTTCAACTTGTAAGACTTGCTAGAATGAGTAAATAATAAAAAAAAAGAGGGGAAGCCTATCAAATACGTACATTTAAAACAATTCGTAACATTTAACAAATTAGGTATTGAATGTGTTTTTTGGTAACATGGTACATCTTTTTTGTGACAGTGTGCCCTACAGCAGTGATATCTGTTGGAAAATAGTAGATGTTTTCTCCCCTGAGGCTAGTTTAAGTATCAGGAAGAAGTATATATTACTCCTTATATATATATCAGAAATATATATATTATATATATTCCTAACACAAGAAATCGTATATGGGTAATAAAGTGATAATATAACAAATAAGTAAGAGGTACAAAGCATACATTAAAGGCCTTTTCACACAATAAGAAAAATCACAATGTCTGTGTGACTACAAACAAATGATATTGATAACAATATAAATAAAATATTCTGAAAAGAACACTGGCATTTTTTAACAATATAGCCACAATAACACAATATCAAAGCAGTAGGAACACGCAATACAATTCAATGTATTAATGTCCAATGGCAAAAGAAACACAACTGAACAGTAAGAAAAGTATGTTGTATTGGAACAAACACATCAGGATGTCTATGAAGTACTGGGATGCACTAAAGTTACGTTATACAACCACAAAAGCAATAAGCAACAGGCTTTCTTTCATGACAGGTCTAGATTGAGTACTGCAGTTATATCAATTATAATCTGAGTAGAAAGCCTATACCACAGCAGTGATGTTAAGGGGCTGCAATCAATGACACTGTATAGTTAATGAACTTTGTGACCTTTAGGAAAATGTACACTACTTAACCAATCTCTGTGTGTTTAATAATTTAAACTAAGGGAGAAAACACAGGCTTGGTTCAATAAAGATGAGAATATTTATCTGTCTGAATGACAGTTGACATTTTATTGCACTGACAAAAGATCAGTCTCTTAATTATGCAGCCATTAGTTTTTGTGCGTTTTAATAAAGAGGCATAATAGATCTCAAGCATTTGCCCGGTATTAGACTAATGGGGAAAATCAATGCCCAATATGAAGTCAGCATGATTCGTTAAATTAAAACCTGAAGGGAAGAGTGCCAACAGCACGGCATAATTCTGCAGTTATGATGAGCTATTTGGCTACAAAAGAACAGAGTAGAGTGTAAAAACAGCTTGGTGATGATAATACAGAATGAAAAAGAAATACTCAATCAGATCATAAATACATATTTCACCCAGATAAACACATCAGGCATTACAAAACATGTCAATTTCTTATCTAGTTTGGAAATAACCTCCACTGATCAAGTACTGTTGCTAGAGGTATTGTGCAGACACAAATAGTTGTGAGCAAAATTATAGGCTCAGCTCACCACTTCATCCATGTCTTAATTTCAGTACAGAAAGCACATCCAGATTCATCATTAACTGTGTTTTACATAGTTAATTGCAGCATTACATGAAATAAAACAGTTTAAAAGGTGTCTTAGAGAAAAACCAATCTATATTTTTTAAAATTTTCAAGAATAACTTATCAAGTCCGTGGTGTTGTATCTTTATAAACAGATACTTGTGTAAAAATAGTAACGCCCGTCCATTACAGTATATTTTTAAACACAATGTGGAATTATAACAAAGCAGAACATTGTTTTTTGATATTTTGATATTACCCTATACTATACAAGAATGATTTATCAAAAATATCACTGCATTATTTCCTGCAAAACGACAATTTTAAAGCCAATATAATTGTAAAACAGAATGGAAAATAATGAGAGGGCCTTTTGTACACTATGGTAAACTTATCAGCAGCCTAAAGTATTCACAACTATTAACACTTCACATTTTACAGAGTAAACAAAGCAGCAAAAGTCACAGTCACAATGTTACTCTAAATGTACAGAGAAAAAATTCTATAAATTTACAGAATAGCAATAACACAGCATAATACATTTTTACCTCTACAAACAACCATTGTGGGGAATCAGTGACACAAAGCAGTATCTCGGAGATGAACCTGTGGGAGCTGTGGGACATGCTGCCCAGCCATGCTGTCGAAGCCAATACCATCACCTGCTTCGAGAAACAGGCCCCCTTTATTTTGCGCACTTTGTGTTTTGAAGTTATCTTTAAAAAAACATGCCTATGAAATGACTATTAAATGAAGTGTGCAATTTTTTCTTAATATTCTTTTAGTTGAGATCTAGATGCATTGCATCTGCTGGAAAGCTTCCAAGGTGTTGAAAACACTTTGGACTAAAAGCACGGTGTCCTATAATGGCATCTGGTGTGCAATAAAAATACAAATGTCAAAATCAAGCAGGCCCAGCTGTGACCATTTAAATTTGAGCACCACGTTCTAATATTGTCAGATAAGTGGTCAGCTACTGTACTGGTCTATATGAATTCCACAGCACGGAGTATTTCTTAGCGAGACAAAAATAAACCCACAGTACAGCTCTCAGCTTTTATCTCAAGAAGCAATACCTCTATTTCTGTCTAGTTTGTTTTGTATTTATCCATCTAAATAATTGTATTTAGAGCTGATGTCCAAGCTGTGAAGATATAATTATTATTTATTTCAAAAGGCAAGACTGACAAGGGTGACACAAACATCAAGATGTAAACTTGCTGTACACAAAGGAAGCCAAATACATATAACCACAGCAAAAACCTCCAGTGCACTAAGACAAATTACTGAGTACCAAAGTACAGGAACAAATTTAACTATACCTACATCTGTTTGATTAAGTAAAAATCTGTTAAAGCAGGAAAATTAATTCTTCAGAACTGGAAAAACTTGAATCTTAGAAGTCGGGGACTCTCAGAACAGTCTGGAAAAATGTACAGCAGAAGATTGCCTCTTGTTCTAGTGTCTTTTTAGAATTTACATTTTATAGTTTAAATGATTTTGGTTATTTCCATTCCAAAATAATAAATTAATTTTCCTTTCAAATGGGTACAAATAATGGTGATATGTTACACTTAACATACTCTATTATACCTTGTATCAGTCCATAATACTCCTATTTCCTAACTGATTAAAAATAATAGGGAGCACGATGGACAAAACCCACAGCTGAGCTGAAGAAAACACAAATGTTATCTTCTTCTGGCTGGTGCAGACGCCTGCTGGACTGTCGGTCTCAGTCCTCAGTGCTACACAGGAAGGCTTAGTTAACCACCTATCATTTAATACACGTCAGCTGTTATCTCAGGTGACAGTCTGTGGTTTTCACCACAGTATGAAAGGGTGACAGGACAGGTTTGCTAATATAATTGTCTGCCTGTCGAGTAATAAAAATACATATTGAGAACCTCCGGGGAACAGGATTAACTGAAAAGTCTATAACCAATGATTTTCAGTCATTAGTAGATGAAATTATTACAGGCCCCATACATTACTAAATAACACAAACCCAATGAAAGAAGACACTTTATTATTTTTCCATTATAAAACACTCTTTAATAGCATGTGAAGTCCTTTGTATTTAAAAGGAAAGAAAAAAAGCAAGTCCCAGGCTTCTAAAACTACACTTTCATCAAAAAAAGAGTAAAAACTAAAGGACTTCTTTGTACTTCAGAAAAGAAATTGAAATTTTATATTCCTTTTTTAAAAACATTACAGAAAAAAAAAACAGAGGGTGGCATTTTGTTCAACTTACCCCAGGAACAAATGTAAAGACATTGTACTTCTGATTCTTGATGGCATTCCTTGGATATTTTTCTTCGCATTTCTCAGGACAGCCCAGCCACACCGTTCGTGCTTTGAACTCTTTCTTCCGTCGGCATGTGTGCACAAGCCAGTCACAGCAGCTGTCCAGAAAAAAAAAGACAAATTTGCAACAAAATCCAGATGTGCACGTACCCTACAGCCAGAATTAACTCAAATCTTAAACCCACTTTCTGTCACAACCCCATACTTGGTACAAGCTTCCCACAGGGTTTCAATAAAGACCATGAGGGAAAAAACTGACTTCAAATACTGGGCTTGTGCTATGGATTCCCAATCCACCCAAATCACGGCTAGGTCTAATCTGGTGTAATTGATAACTAATCAAATCTTAACTAGACAACTGTGGACTTCCTTGTAATTTTATAGTTTGCACCCACCTGAACTACTTTATAGTTTGTTTCGTTTCAATAGATACATGCAAGTTATAAACCCAGTTTTCCTTCCCAATATGAAGGAACCTCCTAGTCTTAGTTTTAAATTGAAAGGTAAAGATTCAGTGACACCTTAAACTGCAGAAAATCTATAAGGTTCTGCCATCAGAGTCGGGCCTTTTCACAAGCATCTCCACAGACATAAAAATATACAACATATGCATATTGGGGCAGAGCGGTAGCTCTGTGGCTAAGGATCTGCGCCTGTGGCTGGAAGGTTGCCGGTTCAAATCCCGCAGCCGGCAGAGGAATCCTACTCCGTTGGGCCCCTGAGCAAGGCCCTTAACCCCAACTGCTCCAGGGGCGCCGTACAATGGCTGACCCTGCGCTCTGACCCCAAGCTTCTCTCCCTGTCTGTGTGTCTGTGTCTCATGGAGAAAAGCTGGGGTATGCGAAAAGATGAATTCCTAATGCGAGAAATTGTATAGGGCTAATAAAGAAACATTATCATTATCATATAAACTATGTATATACGTGTATATATACAGTATATACATGTAATTTAGGATATAAACATTTTGAACTAGAAGAAGCAGCATGTAACACTGCTTTATATGAAGGTTGCAAACTATGTGCACATAAGCCCTATAAAATATATTTAATATTGTTTTTTACATAGCATTTGTCATCCCAAAGGATCCTAAGGCTACACAAATAGGAGGGGACACACATCCAAATAAGACTGCAAAAAGGTCACATTCTCATTAAATAAAATTTAAATGTAGTAATATTATGTTCAAAACTTTGAAGTAGGCACGCAAGATTGTGCACAATAGCCCTTAACATTTCAAACAGATATTGTTGTCTCAGCCTTTAGAATTACAAGGCAAAAACAACTGATTACAAAAATCTAACATGCAGAGTATTATACAGATACCTTAAACAACAGGTGCTGTGTATAATTATTAAAGGCAATAATCCATTGCTAAATAATTAAAAAGAATTATGTGTTTTTATCCAGATGGTCCCTTTCAAGATTTATTAAAAATAATTAGAAAAGCACAAACACTGGGAGAATAACTTATAAAAAGCCTTTGAGCTATAAGCCTGTTACTGTTAAAGTTCGTTTGTGTAAGGATCCGCATTACAGGAGCTATTTACACATTCTTCATCTCTCAGAAAAGGCAATAAACCTATGCACCTTCAGTTTGTCAGCTGAGTCCCTGTGGCTCTATGTAATGTTTAGCTAACACGCCTTAGCATTGTACCGTGCTAACAATATGCTGAGGATGTTTGTAAAAACTAAAATTAATATATTTGAAAGAAGAAGAAATGCCACAGAACGCTGGTCTTTTAATGTTCTTTAAATGCTTGTTTTTAACTCCTTATATGTTTCTTTTGTCACCTAGATTGCATTCATTCTACTAATTAAATGCAGAAACAAATTAGACTGAAAATCTTTCATCAAGACAATTCTATAAAAATGGCATTAAATGACCCACTAGGGGTTAATGGGAGAGCAGAGTAGTACAGAGCCTAGCCTTTTGTGCACTGAAGTGTAGAACTCTGAAGAGTCTGAAATACACATACTTTCATTGTGTAAAATATACTGTAATAATTGTGCTCTACAGGTATCCTAAGTAATGAGGCCAAGCACAGCTCTCTAGTCCCGTCAACCCTCAAAGATCAGCATTTTCCCATGCTTCGGCACAGACAATGGGCTACAGATTAATTGAAAGTGTTTTAGACCATCTTGCAGAGCAGATTAATCCCAGCATTTGATATGCCCTGCACTTCACATGGAAATGCCATTCAGTCACACAATTTTCATACTGATAAACTGTTTCTGAAAGAACCAGGGATGAAAATCTCATGAGAAAAAAAATCAATTCAGCCCAAAAAGACCTTGGAGTATTGATCTGCCTGCATTATGTATCACTAATTTTCCCAAGCTTAACACATTTATTTTGGGGGTGGAGGGTGGCATGTAAATACAAACTCTTATAGAATAAGGTATGCAGCCCTGTGCATTAACAATGCAAAACAAGCACTGCACCACTTGACATAGGTCACAATTATATTCTTGTATTAAATGTTGATCGTGATGAAAAACCTAAAACGAAAACTACATGTTGAGCAACATCATTGCCGACAGACATTGACTGCACAGAATCAACAGTGCCTACCCAGGAAGTTAATCAAAAATGATGTCTTAACTCGGCATAAAATTTTACATAGATCCAGATCTTCTGAATACATTGCACTTTGCAAAAATCAACATGGGTTATGAAAGAAGTGTAAATTGAAGCTCAGCCAGGTTAATTCCTATAACAAATCTATATACACAGTACATTTGAAGATTGTATGAAGACTTTCACTGACTCGTGCACAAGAATAACAGAAAGTAAAACTATATAGGCTTAACCAAAAACATTCAGATGAAAGTCAATTTTTTTTTTAATACTGTGCATTTTTTTAATCTGAAGTCCATACCAAGTAACCATGATGATTTGTAATATACAGTATAGTGATAAAACTACTTTTGTGGATTTACTTTAAGAATCAGACTTTTTTATTGGTTTAATCGTCACAATCAACACTACAGTGCAGTGAATTTCAAATAAAAGTGTGGTAAAAATCTTGGTCTTTTTAATGTTTTTTTAGATGTTATAAGTATAGTCCTTCTTCACTGCTGTGCTATCACTTGATGTAATGATCTGAATGTCTTAGTAAATGACTTCAATGTTAATTTTAGGTAAATGGTGGGACTCTGTATAGTGTTTTATATTGTATATTATAGTGTATATTACATGTGCTTGCACACCATTTTTTTTACATCTAACACAAGTTCCACGTTCAAAGTGTAACATAAATGAAATCCACAAAATCAAAAGTATGGAACCAGTATTTCAACAGGAAACTTTTAAGAGTTTATGTTAGATATTAATACATTTTCTTATCTTGGTTTTCACCATAACCAATGCAAACAGACTGTGGTGCATAATAGAAATGGGACCAAACCAGCCAGCAGTTTGTTATACAAATAACTACTTGCACAAAACGATACATACAGTACACAACATACCTAGAAGCAGGAGGAAGAAGTTACGTTTTTTTGAGTAATGTCATCTGACATGTTGATTAATTTAACTTTTCCAACTTTTAAACACATTATAAAACTGAAAGAATGATGTTTGTATTGGCCTTCCTGCTGCTGCTCTCCATGTGCCAAAATTTGATTAATTCCTTGCTCATATGAAAGATTATTTGCACAAATGATAGTTGTTTAAATACAGAAAATTGGGTTCATCCGAGTTATTCTGCTTGAATTATTTTTATGTTATAATCCCAACTATAAGCACACTAACTACTGGAAAGCATCAAATTTGTCAACTGTGAAAAATCCAATTTGTTCACACAAAAAAAAAATCAATTTGAACTCAGAATAGAGATGCATCAGTGATAATCACACTGCAGGTGAAACCTGTGATTGCTTTTTTAAAAAATATCCTTTAAAAACATTCTTAAAACCCAAAACTAACAATGCATTACTGTTTATCAGAATATGGATATGCTTTGTATTTTTACAAAAAAAAAACAGTTAAATGATCGTTTGAGTCACCAGTTTTGCATATTCTGGAAGGTTTCAACCCCCCCCCCCCCAAAGAACTGTGGCTTCTAAATAGCATAAATCTGGAAATATGAGTCGCATAAGAAAGCTAGATAAAAGCTGCTCTCAGTTTATTGAAGCACAATTTGTCTGATAATAATGAAATGTAATAACTTAAAAAGGTGACTGCAGGTCATCTTTCCATCATTTTAACCTAGCACAAAACAAAAGGCTGTCTAACAGGTTATATTATTCAGTAGCTAAACTGCTGGTGTTTTTTTTTTCCTTTAACCCCAAAGCCCTTTTTGGACCAATAGCGCGGATTGAGTAAGTCAACCAAAAACTTGTCCTCTGTGTAGCGTGCTCTTCACGCACAGTCACCAGTGCGTTCACAATCCGGCCTGAGCTACTCTGACATGTGCAGCCACTACTGACAAACATGCTGAGGGCACACAAGTTTACCAACACAGTACATCTATGACAATGAAGATGACATCCCAGTGGCTTCCACTGTTTCTGAAATTTATGGCACTGTGTTCTATAATGTTTCGGACAGAGGCAGAGCTGATGCTGTTAAAACAAATCTACAGTATGTGTCACATACACAGAAGAATGCAGGTTTGAACCCTTGTTGTGCCACAGTTTCAATGTTACCATGAAACACTCATGTAAATGCTGGGGTTTACAAATCAAGATTTGTAATTGTTTCGTTAAACCAGAGAGGTTGAGTGGAGGCAGTACTGTATCTGTCCTTGTACTAAACCTGCAATGGCTGCTATCTGCTGTTACACATTTATGATGTATAACAGTGCTTTGGCATGCTTTCTTTGTTTCTCTAGATTGGTGCTAGCAAGATGTAACTGGGCTTAAAAGACTGATTAGTTAATTACCAGGTAAGCGTGATATACAGACTTATTTTTTCCCCTTTTCTTTTACTTCAGTGGACATCAAACTGTCATATAGAGTTGCCAGAGAAAGTATTAGATTACTGTTGAGTGAATATTTTGAATGTTAAACATTCATTTTTAAACCATCGCACACAATGTTATGGGATAATACATTGCATTATAAAATTGGATAAGCCATAATCATTTAACACCTGTAATTTGCCTATGGTTACAATAAAAACTAGAAATCCCTTTCAGCGTTTTCTGAATTTATTTAATGGAAAAAAGTGGACTATACTCTCATAAATGACTGATTTAAAGGTTCAATTTAAAATAAAGTTTAATATAACTATTATTAGCACTACACTGCATGACAGTGCACTGAGCGTCACAGATACTGTAAGTGGCAACTGTGAATACAAGCAACTCAAATAAACCTACATTCATTAAAGCGCTGTTCAAAGATGCTTTGGAAACAATTCAACACCAATATTAAAAATAGTCACAACAGTTTTACGCTGTTTGACACATCCACAAATAAGAACCAATGAGGAATGAGAGCCAATTTAATAACTTAAAATGCTTGCAGAAAAACAGTAACAGTATTTCGACAGAAGAAAACAAGCAGTTTGCTTTTATTTTTTTTAAAAAGAGCCACAACCTATCACATACACCACCTAAGAAAGAAACTGGAATGTAGTGGGAAAGAACTAGAATGAGAAAATGGTGTTTTGATGATGTATAAGATGTGAAATACCTAAACCTGTGATGGAGAATCCTCTCTTAAAATATGGTATATTCCTCAATCACCAAGTCTTCAAGTTCTAAATCTTGGTCCCCTTAGAAGTAATCTTATATTGCCATCCCTAGACTGTTGGACACAAGGCATCTGTGCTTCACAGAGGAGACCATCAGTCTGATGTGAAATGTTGTTCCAAATGCTGACCAGATCCCTGCCTAGGTTCCGAAGTGGCTGGTTCAACACGGGGGTTAAAGACAGAGATCTACCTCATCCCACACATTTTGATTTGGCTCACATGAAGTGGAATCGTTTGATGTTGCAAAAGCTGCCTGGACAAAGTACTTGTTCGAGGAGAGCAGCAGCTGGGCTCTGAATGCTGTCCCCGGACTCTCTCAATGAGGGCAACCATCAACAATCGAGATGGTGGTTGCTATTCTTCCCCATAGCACAACACTGACTCTGGCCCTCTCCACAACGCAGAACTGGGCACAACATGTGAAAGTCCTTAACATGACCATTCACTTACATTGCAATAAGCAATGTAACATCATGCATGTGCACTCATGGTGTTTCTGAGAGATTTGAAGAGGATTGCAGCAGCTTTTTGCAATAAAAAGAAAAAAAACAGAATCAATAGTACTTCTCTTGCTGTAAAACACCAAAATAATGAAGTTAATACTTAATTCCTTACTTATAGAGCACTTTTGTGGACACAGCCATTGGGGACTCCCTTCCACCAGCACCAATGTGCAGCACCCACCTGGATGAGATGGCAGCCATAGTGCACCATTACAGTGGGGAGGAGAACAGATTATTAGGGGTTTATAAGAGGCCATGATTGGTAAAGGCCAATGGGAAATTTGGCCAGGACGCAGGGGTAACACTCCGACTCGTTTCGAGAAACGTCCTGGGATTTTTAATGACCACAGAGAGTCAGGACCTCAGATTTACGTCTCATTCAAAGGATGGCACTTTTTTACAGTACAGTGTCCCTTTCACTATACTGAGGCATTAGGACCCACACAGACAGCGGGGTGAGCGCCCCCTACTGGCCCCACTAACACTTCTTCTAGCAGCAACCTTAGTTTTTCCCAGGAGGTCACCCATCCAGGTACTGACCAGGCTCACACCTGCCGAGCTTCAGTGGGCTGCCAGTTGTTGCAGGGTGATGTGATCCATTGTTATATCAGCTGAAGCTTGGGCAAATCAAAAGTGTTTTTCTACATTGCACCCCACCCACCAATATACCTTACAATCTCAGTTTAATAAAGACATAAAAAAGGAATGAATTTTGAAACTAAAAAAATCTCATACTAAGCAAAGCAATGGTACATGCTCTCAATTTGAACTAAAAGAGGAAAATAAAATGGCCTACAGAAAAATTTAAAACAACACCCTTAAAAAAGAGCTCTTGCTCCTCATGAGCAACATGTTTTTTTCAAGTGAACACATTGCAGAAGAGCTGAATGAACAACAGGAAATATGATGTTCATGTGTTGCTGTACCCCAGACAGCTTCTTAAAACACTGATACTCAAGATGCCTCCCACAAAAGGTTAGCATTACTGTACAAAAGAAAAATGTATCCATTGCCCATTAAAAGTGCCATGAGACCGTGAGGATTCTGATAATCAAGATCCTAGAGCAAACCGTTATTGTGTATTGTGTACCAGACTATGCTTAAAACACTGGATGCATTCTTCACACAGACATTGTTAACTAATATGCTTCAACCTGAGACACAAATTCCATGTAAATCTATACAGGTTATCTGGAAAAGCTTTCTTTACTCAAATGAACTTATCCTACAGGTTTCAAGGTTTTTACCTTCAAGTTACATATTTTATGTAATGTGGAACCCATAAAGAAATTGCTCCTGTTAAGAGCACAAATATGATAGCCAGCTTTGTCAATACCTTTTTTTTCCCCAGAATGGTCAGGCCAGCACAAGGGAATGAAATCAGGCCTTTGTGAGAAGTTAATTAGAGTAAAGATATGTGTTGTCCCACTGACAGACGATCTACAGTGTATTCTTTACTTTGATATGCACTGTATTTTTGGGTGCACTATATAAGTAATGATAAAATTGTGTTATTACTGTAAATACACTTAAAGTCTTTACCTGTATTGTTTTAATTGTTTTAAGCTAAAGAAAGAGCACAACGACTGATATTACTGTGAACTAATTACATTAAACATAACCTTTATGTTGCTGAAAGGGGACACAACATTCATACAATCTTATTTTTAGATCTCCACGCCTTTAACTCTCACTTGCTGTGTCACTGAAACTAAGCCCAATTCAAATGCCACTGTTAGTCTGTCAAATCCTGAAAGAATCAAGCAGACATATCCAAAAAGCTCTAGATTACACATCTGTTCCCTGGTTTGACCTCCAAATGCAGTGGTTTTTATTCCTATGTTTTAGAATAAAAAGAGGATGGAATCTCTAGTACTCTATATTCAAAACCCTTATGGTTACCCAGCACAAAAACTTAACTCTGTTAGCCAAAATGTGGTTTCTTCATCTGTGTGTATGTTCTGCAATGCCTGTGTAAGTTACTGCATTTTATTGCACTTCAACTGCGTCCATCCGGAAGATGACACATTGGGAAACATGAGTCAATGATTAGCAAATAATCAAAACTGCACCCATAAACACAACTACATGCAAAAGAGGGTCAGATATGCAGTAAAACAAAAAATGGAAATTGAGACTGAAGTAAGAGATAGCAATGTGTTAGGAGGTTGGAAGAAAAGCATTTATAACGCATCTGGAATGGATGCTATATGATATGATGAAGTCTTTCTGCATTGACAGATAGGTAGACAGATTAATTTTCAGAATGGGTAGTGGGAACAAAACTGGGTACAATTTTCTAACGTAAAACTGGACTAAAAAACATGAGAGAACACTGTTCATTCATGAACTTATTTTCTTATCAAATTTCTCCTCCCTAATGTTCTATGATAAGAACGTCACTACTGACAGGAAGCTGAGCCTAATGACTTTTACAGGACATTTAGTTGTTTTGCTTAGAGATCACACTAAGGTATAACACCTTTTATTTTCCAAGTCGACCAGATGTGCTCTTTATGGGGAATTCAGATGTATAACTACATGACAAATGAGAGCAACTGTATCATTTTATTCAATAGATATGTTACTATTCCCTTCAGAGCTTACTTTCCTGTCAGGCATTTGTCTACTGATGATATTTCTATGACAGATAGGCATCTCAAAGAATTGCATGACACTACCAATGCAGTGCAGTCTGTTACACCAGTTAAATCTCAGATATCTGAACATAGTTTCAGGATGCATGATTTCCAGTGGACTGCTACTGCTCTATTAACCCAGCAACTAATTCCAAAAAAATGCCTGAAATTTGCAGCATGAATGAAGAAAAATATGAAACATACATTTTAATGCACATCTTCCCATTGGTTTTGCTGAGCACACAAAAAGCACCCACAAACATGGAGCCAACATAAAAGCACATTACTGTACCTGGTACACAGTACTTTCCA
Organism: Atractosteus spatula; assembly: GCF_055471065.1. Taxonomy (NCBI): domain Eukaryota; kingdom Metazoa; phylum Chordata; class Actinopteri; order Semionotiformes; family Lepisosteidae; genus Atractosteus; species Atractosteus spatula. The sequence continues at coordinate 29,226,562 of NC_142717.1, read as the reverse complement.
CCCGCCCAGCAAGAACCACCCCAAGCTGTGTTTCCTCTGAGTGACCCTGGCTCTCGGCAAGGTTTGGTAGTCGCTCTCGTCATTCTCAAAACCTTCTTCGGACATCATCAGGGGCATCTCATCCAAGTGGGAGGACTCATCTTCCACCTGATACCTGTTGTCAGAATTGAATTGCGCGCGTCAGACATAACACAAATAACCCACCACCAAACCCTTCACCAGCAAAGCTCAGCACATACAGCTGCCACCAAGACACATAGAGAACACATACATGTCCTACCAGTGCGGTGAGATTAACATGATATGATATGTTAGCAACTCTACTGCCTTTGAAGAAATATTTATTTTCTCATTTACTATTGGAATCATCAAATATCTAGAATGTAATTTTAGACTAAATGGAACAGAACTTAAATTAAAAAGTTTAGCTCTTCCAAGTTTTTTTTCTAGATTATTAAGTTAGAAAACCATAAAACACAATCCCTCAGATCTTGCGTATATCTTAAATCAGAAATGTGTAAAGACCAGGAACCCATGAGTTTTGAAAAATGTTGTGAATTCATCGATTCACTTAATTCCAGAATAGACCAGTTGGGAGCTACAAGGTGTTGATATTTTCATTTCAGAAGATCACTGTATTACCTGACTGAACAGATGACCTACTTAAAAATCAGTTGTCTAGAAACTGATTATTTAAGGGGGACCAATAAAAACTACCAAGTTGTGCATCTACAGGAACAAGTGTGGATATTCCTGTCCTAAGGTTTCATTAATTTCAAGGAGGAAGTGGTGGACATCTTCATTAAATTTCAGTTCTATTCCACCATTCATAAACTCACATAATTTAGTGGAAGATCATGTCTAAATTCCTGAGGAATGTAGAGGTTGTAAATGATTGGTGACAGACCTTTCTTGTCCGGATAATAAATTTTAGTTTAAAAACCCATGCCACATTTGAAGACTTTACTCATTCTTATGAGATTACTGCAACAAATGAAAGTATCTCACAAAAATGAAATATAAGTGAAATTCCCATTACAACTGCTACAGTTATATGTTTTGTACCTTATACAGAAACTTTAAAACCTTTGGCACAATTCAATGTAGTGATCAACTTCTGTGCAGCAGATGAAGCACAAATAGCCTTTGTATGCATAGAAAATAACAAGAGAAATCTTTAGAACAAAAATATTCATCATTCAAAGAAAAACAGGTAAAGCACAGCAGATGACAGAAGGAAAATGTGAGCACGTTCACAAATCAGATACAAAAATAAGAATGTCCACAGCCTCGTCCTAAAGCAAAACCCTTGTTTTTGTCACAACCATTACAGAGGCTTTTGCTGGCATTTTGCATACAGATTAACAGGTCTTACTTTACAAACAGAAGCATTTCTTTAGCTGGAGAAATCATCTTAGCCAGTTAATGAAACCACTTGATTTGGATTTTTCTTTCCATAGAGTGAAACCCTTTGAATTGTTAAAACAAAAAGAAACTAGTACAGTTCGGGGCCTTAAAACAACTTTGCTGATAAAAAACTAACCTCCTAGAATTCACAGCTAAAAAATAGTATAAGACTTGAGAGAGCTAGAAAGATAAAGGCACATCAGAATGATGATCTCTATCGATCCGCAAGCCCTGGTACAGCAAAAGGCTAACATTTGTCACAGCCTTGCTAAGCCCAATACCTGATCTTAGCTGGGTCTGATAAACTTCAAGAAAAGCTCAATTCATTTAATTGATGATATGTTCTTTCAATACATACTAAGCTGTACTTTACTGCATGCATTGATTTTCCAAAACAACCCTTTCTCATGACAAACAAAACAACAAAAATAGTCTGATTCAGACTTATATGTGCACATATCAATTTTGATAAGCAGTCTGCAATGCAGTAAATCTTAAGGTGCATCCAATACATGAAGACACTGCTCTTTATTAAGATAACAGTCCCTTTACAAAAAGAGCACTACAGAGGGCAAAGAAACACACTCACTGTTCAATTCCACACACAAAGACAGCAGTGCAATAAGGTCTCCAAAATTTTGCATAAACATTTTTACTCAAACATTTATGACGTTTGCAAAAGACTTTGGTACAGGTAAGAGCCAACAATTAATATGTATTATAAATGATCCAACGGTTGCAGTACTTTAATGATTTGCACAGTGGTATTTTAGTTACCACTGCTAACTCACAGATTTTGAGTCCTGATTTCGATTCTGGTTTCAGGATTGCATGTGCATCCCTATGTTTCTCCTGGGTTTTCTCCATGAGGCTCTGATTATCTTCCACCTTCCAAAGATGTACCAGTTAGGTTTTTCTGGCTATCCTACACTGGCCCCCCAGTGGAAACTGTGCTATTCAACACCGACGGACGTTGAAGCCAGTGACTGAGGTTCTGAGGCAGTTGATTGAGGATGAATGAAAGGTCAGGGATATTCAGAAAAAAAGCACTAAAATGGCTAAATATATGAGTAGAGACTGCTTTGCGCAACAAAACTTTAAAGCATAAAAATGACGATGGGGGGCAGAGTTTGCTTTATGCAAGCTTTTCTTGAAGCAACATTTCATTATGTATACTGATTGAAAGTCATTAATTTTTCAAATCTACTATGTTAATATAAAATAACTGCTATCATTCTGAAGTAATCAATCAATTTCTGTGAATCTATAGGTTTATTAAATGATTTGTTCTACTTAGTTATTATCCAAGGATCCACTTATTTCTTGAAAAAAGCCAAGGTGGTCTCAAACTATAATAAATTAATTTGCAGAATACCAAATAACCTCAAGTAAACAATAAACAGGCTAGCAAAACTTGTATCAATTCTATTGAAAAGAATAAAATAACTCCGATAAAGACACAAGCGTTCAACAAAGAGGATCTCTCAGACAATTAAGAGGGAGGGGGGTGTCACTAACATTACTGCTGGAGAGGCTAATATGGTATTTTCACACTTCATGTGTTCACATACATTTCCACTGTGGATTAAAAATGGATCAGATTAAAACACAACAGTGGAAACTCTCTACAATTCAGGTATATTTAATTACTTAGGTTTGATTGAATGCAGCTTCCTTTTAAATATTTTATTTAAAAGACTTTGGTGGCCACAGTGACCACACAATATAGAGCCTGTATCCAAGGTACTAGATATCAAATACTCTCATCCTGCTTGTTGCAAGCTGTAACCAAGTCTCTTTTTTGGTGCCTTTATTTTAGTTTGCCTTTTCTTGTCAATGAAGTTGCATACAGGTGTAATTAAATACCATGCATCAATGCAATAATGCTGGTTTCGTGAAGGTTTTGAAAGCTCAAGAATTATCTTGGAGTAGGTAAAAAGGTAAAGGTATTTCTAAATTGATTAATTAAACAATGAATAGACAAAAAAAAACAATATTGTACCTTCCTGGATAAAAACAAAAATGCTTCAAAATGGAAAAATGTAAATAAATTGTATACAGGTGTAAGTCCTGGGATCTGCTTTAAAACAGGAAAGTGTGAACTCAGAAAGTTTACATCAGTGAAAAAAATAAAACAAAAAGAAAATGTAAAAAAGGTTTAAACCTCCTCGACTTCACTTTACTATACCCTATTAATAAACACCAAATTACCTCTAGCACTTAACTGTTCTCTCTTTCTAATCAACAATTAACACCTTGCTGAAAAAAGTATATTTCATATGCAGCAAACTATCCTCCAGAAGTAAGATATTGTATGTGGTTAGTGCACCACTTATTAAATCAGATACTTTTTTATACATTTTTCAGATACACTGTAAATAGAAAATATTTATAGGTTACAGTTGTCTTTATGTTTAAATGTACTAAAATATACTTGCTAATTTATCTAGTCTCATTCTCAAACCACTCAAAAAGGCTCTGAAATAATGTATACATAACCCATTTCCACATTGTCTCTGACAATATGCAAATCCAAATGTCACACAACACTTGGTACCTTCGGTAATTCACCTAAAACATCTATACAAAGTCCAAAATCCAGACAGCTGAATTAATGTTTTGAATGTCTGTCATCTGTGCTTTGGAAATAGTAGAAATCTACATCATGAAAACTTCCTCAGGACTGAATGTCCAGAGTGAAAACAGGTGTCTCAAACATGCCATATCTGACAGAGCAACTGTTGCTATTGACACCATGCTGTATTTGCATTTTGTTGTCTTTGGGCTGAAAATAAAGACCCTGCACAAATAGGGCTATGTATGACCTATTGTGCCTTAAGGTAGAGTATTTGGTCCAAACTGATTAAAACTTCAACTTCAAGGAACACTACCTCATGTAGTGAAATGGGATTCAGTTGTTATTCGATTCCACAGTTATGTTATCAATAATTAAATTATTAATTATCTTCAAAATCAATTTGCTTTGACATATATTTCTCAACTCTCTCTTGAATTAACTGTTTAAAATAAATTTTGCTACAAACAATATGTACACTTAACAGGTCAATCATATTGCAAGTCTATTGTGTCAGCTATTCCTGTCCTTGAGTGCCATGTTCTTGTATGTTTTCATACAGACCTACATTTGGAACTGGAAACCACAGCTGGTTTGTCTTCTTATCTGCTTAATTAGCTGATTTTAAATCATTAAGGTCTGAGAAACTAAATACAAACACATCAATGGATACTACCTTGATCACTAGAAACAAATGCATTACTGGATGTCTGGAGGTGTGTTGTGTTTGTAAGTAAAATGTCTTTTTACTTACCATTAGAACTAATGTGGAACTTTATGTTAATGTTTCAGAGCAAAGTTAAACTATGAGAACTCTGATATGACGGATATTAGATATGATTATGTTTGGCGTATCCACTCTCTCATGGTTAGTTTTTTTTCCATTTGACTGGGTTTTAATTTCCATATATATGTATAGTACAAATCGTAGTGCTGTTACCTGTTTTTTTGTGTTCAGATGCTGAACAAAAAAAAATTGGGGATTTCATTGACTTTCCAAAAATCTCTAGTGGCGAGTAGCAAGTAGTTCTATCAGCTGGAACTATATTTAATATTTAGAATATTTAGCTTGAGTATCTGAATATTCCACATGAGTATCCCAGAACTTGTAAATATTAATGTTTTGTATTTTTGGTACCTATATGACATTAATACTTAGTCTCTTGTAAAAGAGGTTGCTTTTCTTCAGTCTAGCATGAATCCAAAACTCTCAAACCTGCCTACTGCTGTTAACACAGTTCTGTGCAACAAGTGTTTAAGACAGACACTTCAAACACAAGCACTTCTCTGTGTATTCTGTTCACCCCCTCTCTGAATAGATATAGAATGCTAAAATGCTGCAAAGCAGAGTGTTACTGTAATACACAAGGAGCAGCACAGTCTCTATAGTATATCAAATTCTATTCCCACCCCCAGTAGCCCACCAAGCACAGAGTGCCAATTATATGAACTTCTTCCCAGCTTGCAGAGAAACCCACGCTAATTTGTTCCATTAAAGTTCAAAAGTATTTTATTTCTGAAATTAGATCATTTCCAACAGCATGTACTGCTTTTCATGAAAAAAGAAGCCTTTATTTAAGTGTACTACCCTGTCATTTTTTATAGAAAAAGAGTGAGTAGCAAATGGCATTTCTCCTCGAGTCTTCTGACAATTAAATGGGTATCCGAGCAGATCACTGTACGCCATTTACTTAAAAAGTCACAGGTCTCCGGTGGCAATTTTCTGGAGAAACAACCTTATAGACATATTTGCATTTCCTAAGAACTTAACAAAACCATTTACAAACTGCAAAAATAAAACCACTGATTTTTTTTAAAATGAAACCATTCATGTGCTCACTTTTCTCCTTCCATTCCACTTTGACTTCAGAAGCACTTCACTGTGCATAAGAGCTTCAGTCAAGAAACTGTTAAAGAAACAGGACAACACCTGTTCATTATGTTTCCGGAGAAGCCTGCTGAGGTAAAGCTACTGTATGAGGTGTTTGTGAAGGGAAACACATTAATCCGTCCATCAGCAGAAAGCTGCTTATTCCTGTCAAGGTCTGTGGAAATTAGGAGCCCACCCAGGAAGTACAGCAAGCCATAGTCAGTATGTCCTTGGAACATGGGAGGAAACCAGAGCACCCAGAGAAGACGCAGGCTCACACAGAAGACCAAGATGTAATCTAAATTATTTTTGGAGAGGCTTCGCCACCATTGGCTGCACTTTCCCTTAGACATTAAAACAAACACGTTTTCCCATTTTTCTTTCCTTTCTTAAGGCTTTTCCACCTGTTTTACTATGTCAAGCAGAGTAAGATTTTTGTGAAAGTTGCGTGGAATATTTTTCTACCTATTTCCCAATGAATACAGTCAATAAAAGCTCTCCAAATACTGTGTGCATTTCTTATCCCCCCATCAGCATAATATCTGGCATCCAGAATTCAATGGATTAAGACAAGCACAACATCCCACTAGCTTTACAAAGGTATATTCACATTGCAATAAATATACATTTGTTTGTTTGGCTTTTTTGGTGCTGTTGCGGTCTATTTAAAAAGCACCTCAAAAAGGCATGAATGCTAAACAGCCATCCACTACCCATAGTTCAGGTTGGTAGCTGCGTCAGCATGCGTAGTCTGCAAAGGAACAAGTAATAGGTTTCTTCCATGCTGAAAAGGGAAGAGAGAAAATACAACGTTTCAGCTGTGAAGCCTTCTTCAGGTGCTCACACCTGAAGAAGGCTCCACAGACTAAACGCTGTGTTTTCTCTCTTCTCTTTTCAGCATGCAATAAGCCTATTACTATCTACTACCCATAGATTGCTGAAGTTGTATACAGACCACCTGACCAAAATTCGGCACTGCCTGGGCAAACAAATGTACTGTATGAACGCCAACAAAATGTACCGAATAATCCATACTGAAATACCGTTTCGTAGTAATACATTGCAAGGTTATTTGCCAGCCAGCAAACACAATGCAACATAATCACGTTGCTCTCAAGTCTCACATCTTGGTCTGAAAATCTCACGTATTTGCATCAAGTCTAGGTTAATTTAAAAACAAATGAAGCAATGAACATAAAATTTTGAATTTTTTGTAGAGACTCCTTTAATTAACCAATGTGTTTTTTGTAGATGAATAAAAGAAATCATCAATACAAATAGCATGCAATCACTATTTGTGACAGAAAAGCTCACACATTAGGGATTTGGAGCTTTAAGAGCTATGTTAGTAGGGTGTAGAACAAAATGTTGTTTCCTCCACTGTCTCTTTGTTACTTGTCACTTAGTTTTCAAAGTGAAAAAAAGATTTAATGCTCCAATGAGCACAAAATAATAAATAATAAAATAACAGCTCCTCAAAAGCAAAAAGAACACAATGTTGGCTCGACGCATAGAGCTTTAAGCACAAAGGTCTTCTCTGGGCAGCATGGTAGCCTACAACTTTGATGAACCCTATATGCTGTTAACTGCATATATTATGCTGTTAACTAGTTGTTGTCAAATAACATCTTGTTCAAGATAATATTGTTTGGTTACATTAATAAGATAGCTAGAATTTGGAAGCTAGCACAGTAATTTAGCTGTTGGATAGCTAGGTGGGAGGGGTGAGGGTTACCACCTGGCCTAAACTCTGCTATCCAAAATCTATGTGAATCCTGTTCCTCCCAAAAAATGCCTACATTATGAACTAAAACTTATCATGTATTTCTCTGCGCCAAAGTTGATTGGTGATTAAAAGATCACTCTTCTGTAAAGAACAAAATAGAGTAATTACTGGATCCACCACAGGTGTTTTCCTGGAAACAAAAGAGTCCTGAAAGCTGTCCTGAAGGAGTCCTACGTCAGCCAACTATCAGGCTCTACCAATGTTGTTTCTCACCAATGATCAATTCTTTCCAGAAATTTCTGCAGCTGGGTGGAAAAGCAAAGACAATGACACAAATGAAAGGAAGTGGAGAAAACACTAACAAAAAAGTATACTGCTCTTAGCAAACTCCCTGAATGTTTGACAGGTAAAGAAATACTTGCACACTAGGGTCAGGTGGAGAAATAGATGGGCCCTCCACCATTTATTTTTATGTCCAGAGTTTTTTTTTTTATTTTTAGAGACAACCTTTAACAGACAAAGAGAACACCTGATTATCTGAAGCATCACACTGGCCTACGGAAATCGGATTTCTTACAATGGTTTTCCACCTGAAGAACACAAACCATACAGACTACATGCTAACGATTTAAACTTAGAAAGAGGAGCAAAATAACTCATTTGTAAGAAGCACTGAATTATCATTATTTTAGAAAAGGTTGTTAGCTTCTACTACATTTGCCTGAAGTCAATATTCAAGAGGACATTTCCAAGTCCATGCTGTAGTCTCATTCTAGCACAGAAGTTGAAAACCATATTTCTGACCATCAGGCTTTTGGAAAGATTAAGTATTTAGGAAACCTTACTTGGATCTTTTGCTGTTGCATCTGAGTGTTTTGGGAAAGGTGATTGGTACAGTATGTGGGATAACAATGGCTATGGCTAGAAGGAGCACTTCCTGGAGCAGAGATTACCATGGCCCCATGTCAGTTCAAAGGCAAAGCGGATAACCCACTCCAGTCAAGGCATAAAGTAAAAGCATTGCCAGACAACAATGTGGCAGCTAAAGAGGATATTTTCAGAGCTAAAGCTAAAGCTTCAAAATTAATTAAGAATACAGTAAATCTTAATAAAAAGATGGAAAGCATTACTCTGCAGGCTGGTTCTCAATACTTTTTCTTTCACCACATAGACCATGAGGGCTAAAGGCCACTACCAGTGGAGTTGAAACCCAGGAATCCTACAAGCCTGTCCCAACATAGACCTATTGATGGTTCACGATTAATTTGAAAGTGCAAACAATTTATACACATATTTTTAAACATTGAATATTTTAAAATATTAAATTTTTCATCTAAATGCTTAATAGAAATATTTAAATGTAAGCACAAAATTTGTATCATTAATTAATTATCTCCTGGTATTCAAAGCACATCACTCCCTGTCCTTGTTACTGATAAAAGACTCAAAACACTTGTGTCTGCTCAACTAGTTTTAGTAAAGTTTTGGAAAACAGTTCAAGTACCAATAAATATATACATAAACACTACTGGAAGGAAAAGGAAAAGGAAAATTTCCCCATTGAAATAATAGTCCATTAAAGGGAATGCTCTTCATTTGTACCTTTGCGATGGACACTGAATATTGTTGTCTACTGTGAGCACCCTGTCACTTGACAAGTAGCAGTGTTTCCTAGCAGAAATGCTGAATCTGGGTGGGTTTACACCAGAGTTAGGCAACACATGCTGAGCTTCTGGATCGTCATTACCCTGAATCCTAGTGGCTTAATCTTCTTGGCTGCCTGTCAGTCCTCCATGTGTCACCTAAGACCTACTATTTGCAATGTAGGATTGCTGTGGCAAAAAAGGCAGGTGGCTTGACTGCACATGTCACAGGGGAGCAAAGAACTGTCTTTATTCATCTTTGCTTGTGTGGATCTTGCAAGTTACTTCTAACACTTGGTGTCAAATGGGAACAAATGGTGAAAAAAACAAAAACAGAAGATGTAACTCAGCTTCTCTAGAATAGTTATCAGTCTTATTTTGTGATATTTTTTAGCAAGCAGAAGAAAAAAAGCACCACAGACACCCCAGGGGCCCATCCCAGTTCACTCAGGAAAAGAGCTTAAATGGGTAAATTTTGCAATCCAATTGGAGCTGATCTGGAGAATGTAACTTATCTCAAGGCTCAATGAGAAACATGATTTCAACAAAAACCAAAGACTGATTTTGCCCATTTTAACAGATTCTGTTCCATCACAGCTTCCAGGAACAACAGGACTATGCTGAAAAAATAACTTTTACCTACAGTATAACAGTATGGTTAATAAAATGTTATTTTAAAAAGCAGCTGGCCAGAACACAGCATGACTAAGGCCTGGATAATATCCAAACTTCCACATAGTTGCCAATCACAAGCTGTAAATTCAGAAACTGAAGACAAGTTTCAATACGTGTGAACCAAAGTAAACAAAAGGTCTCCATCAGATAGGTTTGTAATATTCACTTGGTTTACAGGTCAAAGTCAACAACGTACATATCATATTGATTCAGGGGAAAGACACAGAGAAAATTAAATTCTGCAAACAGAAGTGCAGAAAAGAGAAACATGATTTAAGCCCAAGAAGATATTTTCTGGTATAATGTATATCACAGAAAAGATATTAATAGATTTAAATTCTGGTTTCATATATTAAATTTATTCTTAAATGTGAATGCAGGCTAGTAGTGAATAAAGTATTCAGTGCTACTCCGGGATACTCATGTGTATGGTACCTTCCAGTGTCTGTATGTATTTTTGTTGTCTTTAATCTCTGTGATGTTTTGCACATGGTGTATATATGCAAAACATACTCATACACACAGATATATACACATTTAAAACAAATTAATTATACATAACACTGGCATAGTGAGTACAAGAGAAACTAATTTTTCCACGCATTGTGGGTTCTCCCTACAAGGCGGTAATAATATAAATTTATGGTGCTTTAGTGAAAGAGACCATGTAATTGCTCTTTTTTAATGCAACCAAGATTAATATTGATTACTACTGAGTACAACAATGTACTGTAGTTAAAATTGTAAAACTAAGACAGCAGAAAAAATATGGCACTCAGAACCATGTCACCTTGCAACTGTGAGTGCCCAGAAATCAGGTTTAACACAATAACAACTGAATGTTAATTAAACAATCAGTATAAATTAAACATTAAAAAATGTCACACATCATCTTAACTGCTTATACTGCATACAGGATTCAGACCTGTTCTATTCCAAAACTAGGTCATTCAAATTTCAAAATTACATGATGAGAATGAGTCTAACTAGCATGAGTGAGACAGTATACAACATATTTTTCAGGAGTCAGTCAGCAAGAACAGTTCTTTTTGATGAACTGTAAATGAGTATAAACAGTATTGAAAATAAATTATTCAACTCAAGGAGCCTGGGGTTTTACATACATGCTACACTAAAATCAAACTAAAGAAAAAAAATGAAACAGATCTATTCTATTTTTTTTTCACGTCTGAACAACAAGAGGCAATTATAGATCAAGGATCAACACTTCCAGGCTGAATTCCTGAAACGTATTTCTAATTTGGGGTTCTTCAGATCACAGTTGGAAGTTTCCAACATGCATTTATACTCTGAAGAGTTGATCAGATTTTAAAAAAATACTGGCAAAGGAAAATAGCTGGTCTTTGCTGTAAAAAACCTATTTCCAAAATTATCTTGGAGGTAAGGATTCTGCTAGATCAGCAGAAGCTCAGTCAACAAATCTCAATATGCAAAACAATCTTTTAATTACCCAATTATATCATCGAAGTTACCTTAAGTGCCAATGATAATTGTTACAGCAATAGTATTACAACATTAGTACAACTATAAAGCAAACTAATTTTCTACTTATTCACTGATTCACTTCCCATCAGTGCAGAAATACCTTAGATGGATATTTAATAGTGCATTATTTAAAAAAAAAAGTTTTAGGTTTAAAGCACCAATTTAAAACCCACAAAAACTGAAAACCACGATTGAGTTACTATCCTGACAGGGTTACTGCTGCAGGGCTTCTTCACTATATCATCTATGGGCCTATAAAAATGTGTGAAATCCATGAAAAAAACATTAAGCAAACACTTTTAATGTTTGTACTCTTTGTAATGTAACAGAAACAGAACCCTGTCTGACTGCTCTTTTGGGGCAAATGTTACTAAACTCCAAGGTTGAAGACACAGAACAGCCTACACAATCAATAAAAAGATTGGACAGGGGAAGGGAGTACATTTAGCAGGCAGCAAATATTGTATTTACACCAGATGACACACTATCGTCCCATGGCTGTCAACAAGATAAAGGTCTCTAATCCTATTAAAGTACTGTATGAGAACCAGCTATTGTATATTTTGCAAGTCAAACCAGGCATGTGAATATATTTCTTTTCAAACCTCCACTCTATCTCTAGTTTTCTTGATTCTGGGGAGTAAAAATTAGGACACTTGTGACTTCCATTACTTGAAAATCTGGTGAAGTATGCACTTTTCTCTGATAGAGCTCTTAGCCGGAGTTTACAGGAAACCAACATAATGACAAGCAATCCACAGTCTCTACTTAATTCTGCACCTTTCAGTAACTGAGAGGATTAAAAGACAGCATCAGGAAGTCCCAAAAATAAGACGACAAATCCTTTTTTGTCCCACTGGTACTTGAAGCACCCCTTCTTACCGTAAACATATACCGCTTCAATCTCTAGTGCTACATCTCAACATTCAAAACCAAAACTCGTCTCATCTTTTATTGAAAACTAACACATGTGGTTAAATTACTATATTGACTTTTTTGGCGTTTGTAATAATAAACAGTGCAAACGTACTGTAGACACCTCATTCCAATGACATAACTTTTGCTGAATTATAAATGTTGTCTGCAATTATTACAAATAATTTTAAAGTAAATTTTTAATACAAACTACAATATGTTAACTGCGTAAGTATGCTCCCAACTGAGTCAATGCTTGGTAGTTTGGCAGCAATTACAGCTGTGAGTCTTTTTGGGTAAGTCTCTATAGAGCCTCCACATACTGTAGCATTCTATTTATCATACATATGTCATGTAAATCCGTCTTCAATTTCAACTGGGCAATAGGAGAGAAGCCATTTACTCCCTTTGTCTGACAAGGCCAGAACAACTGCATTGCTTCAAGTGTTTATTAATTCCATGTCTGGATGCTCAAAGCCGTTATTGTCAGGCCTCTTTGCCTGTATTGATATGCTACTAATTCCAGAGGAAACTACGGGAACTTCAGTCACTGCTCTGTCATGTTACCACACATGTTTTCCTCATCACTTTACTAAACACGCCTGCACTTAACTAAAGACTTACTTTCACTTACTCCTTGTACACTTCTTAAAATCAGAACATGGACCAATTCCACAGCGCGAACTCCACGCTCCATCCACGTGCCTGGAGGGCAGGAGAAGACAGCAAGTTACCATCCTGGCCAGCTGGCTGCCAGGAGCTATACATCAGCAGTGTAAACCTGCCTTAGCACTTTGAGAATGAGAGCTGGATGGGAAGTCACTGATTTCATCTGTAACAATAACCTTTCACTGGAAAGGCTCGTGCCAGAGTGGGTCAAGTCAATGTCAGCCTGTCTGCCCCGTCCCATGGACACTTAAGTCAATCCATTTGTATTTTGAATCCCAGTGCACGATGGCGACCTGGGTCTTGATGACCCAAGCGTGTTATTTCAGGCATTTTCCTGGACAAGAAGAGACAGAGTGAACTTTCAAATCTTAAGCAAGTAGTCTGCTGAATGAGAAAGAGCCACCTGGCCCACTGGCGCTGGTTCATTGTTTACTACAAAAATTAAGAATAAAAACACTACACTTCAGTACCCCCATAACACACCTCAACACATACCACACGATCTTGCTAACACCAACTGGAAATACAGCTGGCTCAGTGATTTTCTCTGTGGAAGCCCATTAGCACCAACAAGAAATATAAAGAGCTATTCATTATATTATTAAATAATAATCTTGTATGATTTTAAATTATAACACTGCTGAAGGAAAATGTGTAAGATGATCATGTGATGATTCATATGAGTCCAAGATGATGCCAGATATAGTCCTAAAGCTCTTAACATTTTGAAAATCTAGTGAAACCAAACATCTATTAGAGTATAACCACAATTTTTAAAACATCATATCACTCATAAGATTAGAAAAAAGGCTATAGGTGAATAATTCTGTTATGGATTAAAAATCTTTGTTTTACATCATAACAAGGTAACAATCAATATCAGAGGTGTCGATATTTCACATCAAGATGTGTATATATATTATATTAAACGGAGTTGAAGATTAACTGCTTTTGTACCATTATCATACTGTTAATTTTGCGTTAACATTATCTAAACTCTGAAATGCACTGTCAGAAGGCCCTGTAATCTAATTATTTTTAGCATAAAATAAGTATCACACCCAAAGAAGGCTCCACAGCCGAAAAGTTGCGTTTCTTTTATTCTCTTTTCAGCATGGGATAAAACTTTAACTTGTTCCTTTGCAGCCTACGCATGCTGATGCAGCTACCTACTGGACCTAAGATAACTATCTACAATTTGAATAATGCTGTTTTTGCCTTTTAACAATATACGTATTTTATAAAATAAGCTAATGGCACATGGCAAATCAAATTCCACTTATCACACTCATATGTTTCTTTACTACATTCCAGGTATTCAAATGTTATTCAGCTGACACACAGAAAGGATAAGGTTAAAAACAGTGAAAATTAAAGTCTAAAGCACAAAGTGAGTCCCCACAAATTGATTACCCCCTACTTGCGATCAGAAATGTAAATTCCAATGGTGAAATGTATATTTTTGTTTTCCCTGCTTCAAAAATAGACTGCTTTTCAGGCTGGACATTTCACATCTTCATATGCCTGTTACTTAAGGGTAACTATTAAATTAATTTGTATATGCAAAATCTAATCTAATTTACATGTTCCTGGACATTTACTGCTACATATTCTACAAACCTCTCTTGCACTATTTACTCACTGATGCTGGCTGTGCCTTTTACATCATTCAAATGTTGAATATTGGTTAAATTAAAAGAAGAAACGTAAAAAGCTCACTTTTACAGTACAGGTTCTGTAAGGGGGTCAATGCTTGAGAAAGTCCTGCTGGTATAAAAGAACTCAGGAGATTTGAATTTGTAGTGGATAAAGTCCCAGCTGTGAAATGTTTCTAACGGTACGTCACACAGTATAACCTTTTAACTCAATGCTGGCTGTGAAAATCACTAACATTGTGGATGTAATGAACATCTATTAAACTTTTATCTTATTTAAACTTATTAGTTTGTTTGCATAAGGTGTTCCCAAAAATGGCTACCAGAGACTATACTTGGATTGCAATATTTTGGTTGCAATATTAACAGTAACACTATTCATCTGCAACTAAATTAAACAGCACATAAACTGGAAAGATATAATACCCAATTAAAACGAGTACATGGGGCACAGACCTTTGCTCAATGTAAATACTTTTGAGCTACACCTTTCCAAAATATAATGTGTAACTGATAGG
Organism: Atractosteus spatula; assembly: GCF_055471065.1. Classification (NCBI taxonomy): domain Eukaryota; kingdom Metazoa; phylum Chordata; class Actinopteri; order Semionotiformes; family Lepisosteidae; genus Atractosteus; species Atractosteus spatula. Next base: position 29,211,403 of record NC_142717.1, on the reverse strand, counting down.
TGTTGTCTATTTGTCACACACTGTTGTACTGGTGCATGAGTCTATGCCTTGGACTGTACCTTAGTTTTAACCAGAGGATTTCCTGCAGCTGAGTGTTGCAGTTAAGTTAAATGACTCACATGGCACTAGCTAGCAAAGTCATGTGCTTCCTCCACTTCCTAGTATGTGATTTGTCAACAGAGTATCGTGAATAAAACCCCTTTTCATTTGCGATTTGCTAAAACTTCACGGGCAATACTGTACGCATTTTGCACAGGATCCTGGACTCGTTTTTGTCAATGTTTAAGCCAACACCAACGCGAGGAAATCATCCTTCTGTCTCTGGACGGGTGATTTGGTGCGCGTGTAAGCGAGCTGCGCCTGCAATGTTTACAAAACAAGCCCTCATGTTTAACGGAATTTTGCTACAGTAACACACGCGTTTGTGCCTTTGGAGTTAGGCCTCGTATTCCGGTTTTTCTTGCGATGGCTGGCACTGCGCACCCCTCTCCAGAGACATCATCACTGGACTGTGCCACAAGCTAGTCTCGCTTCTACAGCCCCCTTGCCTCAGCTTTCCGGTATCCACAGCTTTGGCAGTGCAATCAGCAGCCCTGGTATTTCATCCTTGTGCAGTCCCGTAGCGAAGAAAAACGCTTGTGTCCTTTACCTGGCATGTCTCCCGGCGTTGTAGTAAGAGGTTTTTTTCGAGTTGTTCCGCACCGGGTGCAGCGGGATGCTGTCAGCCATCTTGGCCAGACTGTATACAGAATGACGTCAGAGTGTGTCCCGGAGCGGTGACGTCGCCATCAGCTGATGGGGAGCCCAGAGCTGGGAAGGGAGGGGGAGACGGCGGAACACCTGGATTAACAGCAGGTGAATTGAGAGAACAAGCGCTGGGTGACAGCTGCTGTTGTCGCTCCCCTCCTAAATCAAAAGCATGATTCAGAAAATGGTTCAGTATCGGGGAGGAACGTAAAAGAAACCGACTTGAGGTTAAAGCTGAAAATAAAAAAAAAATAAAAGTTGAAAATAAAGCTGCTTGCCACTCTCTGTCCCTTTACCGTGCTTAAAATTTCACAAATAATACATTTTGATCTTTCGTAAAAATTAATGGAGAACGTATCCCTTGGAACACTAAATTCTTCCCACTCAGATGACATAACCTGAAGGAATAAAATAGTGTATTACTAAAGCTGACTCATTATTCCATTTGTTAAACAAAGGATACATGCATTTTTTTAGTTCCTGTTATTATGGTTTTGTCGGGATTTTTTTGGCTACTGTTTTTAAATGGTGGCACTTATAATAATAATAATAATAATTATAATACATTTAATAACAATTCCATACAATGAAAACAGATGCTGCCTTTCATGTGAAAAGGAAATCCCAGCTCCAGAAGGCATGAGATGTTCTGCATAATCATATATGCATTGGAAATTACCAGCATGGGGACAATATTCAAAAGTTTCCAAATCACAATTTAGACACAATCAATCGTAACAAATTTATTTCTGTTTTGTTCCCAGTTTACTACAAAAGTTCCCAAACAAGTGTCTCACGTCGCCCTCATCAATGCACAGCTGGTGACATTCTTTCCTTTGAAGCCTATCCCATAACATTTCAATGTCAAATAGCTGAAGACAACCTCACACTGAAGCCCAAATCAGTGTTGTGCTAGATGAGGTTTTTTAGGTTTCATTCTGGATTTGCGTTCAGGAATACTGCCATGCTGAAAGTGGCCTCTGTTAAAAGGAAAATTATATTACTATTTAACAGGTAGGCCTTTATTTGTATTAAATCTTTGTGCAATGACAAAGGCAACCTAAACCTTGATGCTACTGCTTCAAGTTTAAATGTCAGCTCTACAGATACTGCCCTTTTACTGTCGCTCATCTGTTTTCGTCTCATATCCTGTCACTACTAGCAGCAGCAAAGTTCATGCAAGAGTTATCTTGTCTCCATTTCTCCTTAGACCAACATTCATGACTCAGTGACAATATTAGGCATTTCCAGAGCTATTCTGGTCTGGACCAAAGTTGATTTTAATACATAATACATATTTAAACCAAGATTCTAAACCAGATCTGCAGAAGCAGAGAAGTGCTTCAGACATCGAGAAGATGTTTACAGATGAACAGGAGACATCAGCACAAAACACAGCCCAGTTTTGATTGATAAACACTGGGTGTTTCAAAAGCAGTCACTTCCCATGGATCAACAAACCCTTATTTGAGGAGCCAATCTGATTCTGGCGCACCACCCACTATGGAGGTAAGAGCAGCTTGATCAAAAGAAGAATGTCAAATGAGGAAGGAGACAGGAAATGACATGGATACATTAGATAAGCTTATTTTTTTAAAAAGATTGCCCATGACTCTCCTTCTGTTGCAAAAGGTACCATAGAATCTTTAAACCTTGATTTACATCTCATCTAAATGACAGTGCCGCGGCGCAGTATCAAACATCTTGGGATGCTGGTGTCAGGTTTTTGGTAATTAGATGATTTATTATGCTCTACTTACAGTCCCACAGATTTTTATTGACTCAGAGCACTAGAACTGTTTTGGACCAGAGTTCTGAGTCAACAGACATGTTTTTGAATCCTTGTTAAACCTTGTCATTGTGTGATGGTATGTTAGGCTGATACTTCTAAAACAAAATCACATGTAGAAAAATCACACTTCCAACAAAGTGCTTTTATGATGATTAAAATTCAGCATATTAAGTTATGGAATGCCATAAAAAAAATTAAATTGAGTGACTCCAAGACTGAAAGAAATGTCTTTACACTAATACGGGCACTCAGAAGAAATGGAAGATTTTCATCTGATAATTAGTGATAAACAGCATAAATATGTTTGGAATGCTGCATTTAAAAATAAGTATGAATCAGATGCTGCAGATATAGATAATTTAGGCCCACTCATTAGTATAAATTTAGCACAAATTTAATGGAATAACCAACTGTGAGCACAATGACTGGCAGCTAGAAGCCACTTGTATACTGTATGTGTGTATGTGTTATGTAGTGAAGGAAATTGAAAGTACCGTGTTTCAGGGATTATAAGCCGTTTTTTTTAAGTTGCGTGGATAACACTGTTATTCTTTCTTAAATATATGAAAGCTAATGTGCTGATACTGTGTTACTCAAACCTTTTCTCTTTACCTTTTTACTGCTTTCACATTTAGTCAGAGAAGAATTCCTTGAAGTATAACCTAACATGTTTCAGCTATGTCTTTTAATTTCATTTTTAGAATAGCATTGTGCTTTTTTTCAAATAAAATCCAACCATTGTGACCACATATGCACAAAAGTATGCACAGACACATTTGCTTGTGCAAGGCAACAACAATGGTGAACTATTATATCTCTCTCACAAGCAAGAGTGATTGTCTTCTATGAACCTGAAGGGGACTGATCCACATGGTCTGTAGCAGGTAGAGCGGGTGTTGTTCCGTGACCTCTTGTAACACATGCGTCTACACCTGATGATGACTACAATCTTCCAGACTTCGCTATCCTTCTCCTGTTACAATGAGCTGGAGGCCGCAGCACTTGGAGATCATGCTGGGGGTTGAATATACCCTTGAATGACTGCTTTTTACACCAACATCCACACAAGTCTACCACAAGTCACAAAGCAGAACACCTATCGAAATAGTGAGTTGGTTCATCTTCTTCTGCTTGTTCTGCTGTTGAGGACGTGATTGTTTAGAGCCCTGTTTGTCAAGTATGGAGGATGGAGGAATCTTAACAGGCCTTCAGAATAACTGAAGCAGCACCCGGACTAAAAGTGTCAATGCTGAATCTACATTACTCATTGCCAAGGACAAGGGGATGAACTTTGGAATCCAGTAGTGAACTAATGTGACAGGAGATGAGAGCTGGAAGATGTATTTAAGACATGTGTACAGCACATACAGTACTGCTGGGATTCAATATTCAGGGCAAGTGGTTAATACACACTGAATGACTTCATTGAGCAGCAGGGATTTTTTTTTAAATGAAGATATAGAAAAAACAAATACTTTTGCAAAAGAAAATATCCCAGTCTAGCACATCTGGCTACCCAGGCATCTGCTGCTGGGAGTTCAGGTTCATCATCTTATAGTCTTTTCTCTGTGAGGTCAACATTACATTCATTTTGCTTCAGCTGTATATTGCACTGAGCAGTATCCTGTAATAAATCAGCTCTACAGAGGGAGATGTTCATGTACAGTGAGCTGTTTGCTAATACAAATGGGATTGATCCATCATCTATAAATATTAAGGAAGGAAGTCAGCTTGGATCAGTATGGTTTTTATTCTCAAAGCAAACAGATATTGAATCTGAACATGAATGTGGACATTTAACAAAAAGTATTGTGAGTTTATTTTCATGCACTTAGAATAGTTTATCAGGACGACAATGTTGTTTATGTTTTTGCATTTGGTTCTCCAGTCCAAGCCAATCAATTCATTTATTTTCTGTGTGAATACATAGAACAAGAGAATACCTGTTGTAGTTTTGAATACTAGTTTTCACTGCACTATTTTAAGGACATATGCATTCACGTGGATCAACTAAAAAATTAGTCCTCTGCATGTCTCTGCAAAACATGTTTTGATATTATGTTTTTTGTTAACTTGTTGCTTCGAAAATAATTATGTATCTGGGAAAGATTTAAATCAGCAATTTTCAAATGGAGATGGAAGTATAAAACATCTGTAAATCATTCCTACAAGTTGTACAATTGTTCAATGTTGTTTATGCAGTGTGCAGTTTTCTAGTGAGCTGCCTAATAAGCAGTTGAATCAGAGTACTGTAAGTGGCACGTTTATACACTAGAAAAAAATATTTTTCACACAAAATATACTAACTTATGTATACACTTAATTGATGGATATAATTAATTGATGTACCGTCTTGATTTGCATTATAGTCAAACTATCTCCTTAATTTTTGAAATTATTTCTAATGCTCTGGAATACTTTCTAGTTTTTTTTCACCTTTTCAGAAATAATGGAGAAATGTATTTTCAGAAACCCATGTAATGTGGTTGAGACAGAGCAAAGTCCTTTTCATTTAGACTGAGGACCAAACCCTCAGCACTATTAAACTTCAGTGAACCATTTGTTCACTTGAACTTTAATAACAACTCTTAAAATCACATCATATATTAAAAACAAAATAATTGGAAGTGATTAAGTTATATCAGTTTTTAGGCACAGATTAAATTAAAACTTTAACCCACCTACCAATTGCCAAATTCCACATATGTCACTTGGTGGATAGATTCTGTTTGCCAGATGCTTTTGGCTTCTACACAATGGAAAAGCTCCATGAAGTAGTGAGTTTCAAAACTGGGGGATGGGTCACCATTTCTATTCAATCAGAAGTTTTGGCTGAAAATCAGAATGTTTCAGTAGTATAGTATGAAAGTATGAAAGTACTAATATACTATTAATATATTTTATACCAACTACATAGAATTACTGTTTTATAATGAGCTCTGTGCATAACTGTGTGTATCTCACTATTACTTGTATCTTTGTAAGAGTATGTTTTAGGCCATGACTAAATTCCATTATCTGTATCCAGACACAAGTGGCAAAATTCAGAAAAAACATTGATTAAACCCAAACAATTCACTTAGATATTAAATAACTAACACATCTACAGTATGTATAATTGGATCTTAGAGGACAACAATTAATCTTATCAATGAATATGTTAAATCTTGGAAGGTTTCCAATATTTAAATAGATCCATGCTGTTATCTGACCAGTTTCTAAAACTATACTCAGAGAAAAGAAGCAGTTTTGACTGAATAAAATAAAGATTCTGGATGTTGTATTAACCTCTTATTTGATTTTTGAAGAATCGCCCAAATTCATTTACATTCCATAAATGTACTTCAAGGTCAGCTTCTACCAGTAGGTTGAGAGTACTCATTTGTCTATTTGGGCAAAATTACTCCATGTTTTTGTGTATAACTCCTTGGAAAACAATGGAACCCTGCTTTCTTATGGAAAATTCCAGTGACTTTTCTGGATTTATATATAACCTGTTTTACTGCATTTCCTGTTTCACTCAGCATTTCAGCACAATAATCCATTTGGTGCTGTGATGCTGTACTGTTCAATCATGGTTTCTGAGGGAAAATAAAATCTCAGAAGAATCTCTGTCAAATCACTTTAATTTTTACATAAATGAGGCCACCCTTCTCAAGTTCTCAAAGCTCTGCTGATGCCTGGTGCCACTGTAAATATTACCAGTAAGCCTTTAAATCCTGTTTGCTAAACAAGACATTTGAGCCCAAAGTGATTCTAGCTGGGAGCTGCATCAGTCTGCCGCAAAGGAGTACATAGAGGTTGATTTCACACTGAAATTAAAGAAAGAAACACAACTTTTCCTTTGTTGTGCCTCCACACCTTTCCAATACAGAATTAACCTCTGTTTGTTCATAAAGACTACTTACACACATTTCCTGATGTGTAAACCCTGTAGGTATTGAATATTTTGCATGTTTGTACTGAACGTGGTATTTTAAATGACAAAATTATGAAAAAATTGAGATGAGTAGAAGTTTGTTTTTATTGTTTTGGTGACAAGCCAATATTTTTCAAAGAAAAATGAACAGGGTAATTAGTAAATGTTAGCTTGTTTCAAATGTCTTCCATTGTACTGTGAAACAAGGCTTTATCGCCTCTAAATTTGCATTTTTTCTATTTTATCTGCAAGAATGCTGTAACCCTTAGCAAAATACACAAAGATGTTAAAGTGTTATTTCTTTGTAATATTTTAACTTAATTGAAGCCGTGTCTGTTTACATTTGTGCTGAAACTGCAGCTCTTTCTAAGATTTCTTAAAAGGCACACATCTAACCTACACAGTGTATTTTCCATGAAATACCAGCAGTGCTTTAATCTCTCATTGAAATATGTGACATAAAACTAGCTGATAGTCAATGTTACACAGTGAAAAACCTTTGAGATTAAGAAAAATAGGCATTCTCTACAATACAACTTCTCCATCAGTGAGAGTTCAGGTCAGCCTCTTTTTGCTGTATGAGCTCGGAGTTTGAGCACCTGCGTATGCTGGGTCACCAGCCTCCACCTCTACCACTCAAACTTAGCAGCACTTGTCCAGGAAGGCTCCACCCGTTGGCTGCTCTCAGTTTACGCAAGGCTTTGAATGGTGACCTCCTTCCTACAGGGCAAGCTGAATGGAGGCTTTTTTTTTAATGAAGGTGAGTCTTTAAGGCTCCCAAATGGATGTCAGTGTTAAGAATCTTGCAACTGCAAAAGTATCTTAGAAACATTCATGTGTAATGTGCCCACATGCCACTCAATTAATTATGACATGGCATTCAGTGGAAAGACTCACAAAGTCCCGTGTGACATGTCCTGACGCGGGGTGTCTTAAGGGAAACTACACCCCCGATTTCTCGAACCAGTTATTAAGTTTCGCTAATAAAATAAATTCATTGATGGTATAGATAATCTTTACAAATTTCGAATAAAACACAAAACTTCATGAACTTTGTGAAAAGTACTGTAAATTGCCATGTTGTCGCAAACCCCTGGTCTCACCATGGGTGAGACTTTCCATTAATTGTGATGTGATGCCCTTCCTGCTCACTAGTCACTGTAATGATGCGATGTATGAGCAAATAAGTACAGGTTTGGCAGCAGGTATTTCAGCGCAGAAAGTTTCCAATGTGATTTGCAGAGTTAAAAAGTAAGTTCATTTTTTTTACAAAACTATCTCGAATTTGAGAACAATATTCTATTGGATTAAAAAAGATGTATTCATAAGTATGCTTGTTTACAGTGTAATAGTGCTGTTTCACTGTACTGCAAATTTTGTTGCCTCATTTTGAATCGCAGAATATGGTGCTGCATATGCCTGGAAATGTTTACTGTGTACACTTTACTTATTATGGTTTAAAATGCACTTATCAATGTTAATTTTTTCTATCCCTGACATATAAAAATAGTGTTGCAGTTGCCCTTTAAAATAGGGATTTTGACTGGAGAGTCATGGTAAAACAAACGGCAGCCATGAAGAACCAACCAAGTGCAGTTTTATTTACATTGTGTGAAACAAAGCAGCCATCAAAAACAAAACAAAACCAGTCTGTTCTTCAAAATCCTGACTGACTTATTAAATCCTTAAATATCACACTGGGCAGCTAAGCTGTTTACCATACTTCCACAACAGTCTCTCTGTCTGAGTCTCTTCTCAAAACTCCACAAATCTCAAAAGTCAGAGTTTGTCAGTCCTATTCATTAATAATAATAAGCTGGACTTCAGGAGGCACAACAATGGAGTGGGCATGCTCTATCAATGTTTTCATATTACTCACTTCATACAACTACTACTATCTGTTACTATTTGAAACAGATACCTGAACTCTACAGATTTTATTGGGCAACATTCGAGACAATAAAGTACAGCTTACAAAAATCCCGATCAAACAATTCAGGATTTTCTATTTCAACATATGAAGTTAATCCCTTTTCCCTTGTGTGTGCATCATCCATGTGGTACGTGGCTTTTTCTTATAGGTTATTTGGTCCGTCTAGCTATGATTCTTAGTAGCTCATAGATCCAACTACCTTCCCAGTCATTTTTTGAAAGCACGGGGATCTGTTTCAACAAAATGGTTGGACAGCATGTTCCAAATTCCCACAACCCTTTGATATATATAATATTTTGACTAGTGTAAGCAAGTTTTTTTTCCCCTCTAGTAACAGTATTGATAAAAGACTAGGGATTTAACTATTATAATAGATCACCTGTGTATCATTCAATGGATGGTGATAATAAAAGTGTAGGTATAAACATTTTTGATCGACCTGAATTTTAAGGTAGATCTCTAAAAGAGGAAGTGTTGCCATGTTTTTACACCCTGGAAAATATGACACATTACATATTATATTAAAAGTATAAGAAATATTACAAATGTGAGGAGTTCGTTTAGCCTATCTCGCTCATTTGGATGCTAGTAGTTAATTTGTCCAAGGATGTTATCCAGTCGTGTCTTGAAAGAAGCCATGGTATCAATTTTGACAACATGACTGGGTAGCTTTTTTCAGACTCCCACAACACTAGTCACGTCAGTTAAAAAAGATGCATTTAAGCACTAAAATTGAGATAATTTGTAGCTTCTGAAGACAAGGGGTGGAATTAACTACCAGCAGGACCCAAAATGTCTTGAGATTCTCTATCAAGACTTAAAGGTTTTGCAATACTTGCTGCTCAGAAATGTTGTTTTTTCATTTTAGTTATTCCTGTCTCCAGTTACTTTTTTAGATCTGATTACATGAAGTTATTTTCAGGTTCTAGTTCTAACACAGACATTATCTGCTTTATATGGATTGTTAAATGGGAGAAAAAATGGTTTGGAAGACATGCAAATATTACAGCTGCTGTGCTAATTTAATTCTACAGACACTGTAGCTTATAGTACGAGTTACAACAGACCACAATTGACAAAATTCTATTTGTCATTTGGAAGACTTTCAGTTCTCATATGCTTCATCCAATAAACAACTCTTTTAAAGTTTAATTTTAGGCATTTTTATCGCAATTTCAAATTTCTTTAATATTGGATTGAAAAATTAAAAACAGTTTCTACAGTATCTAAGATCCCAGTGGGGAGTGTTAGGAAGTAAATGTGTCCAACAGGGACACATTTGTTTCTTGAAAAAGAAATTCAGCTTTTCATTTTTTTTTTGCTATATCAATTTCTGTAGAGGTATGGAGTAAAATGTATTATGTCATTTAAGAAAGATTTTTTCATGTGTACTAGAGCAAAACTATGGGATTATTATTATTATTTTGGCACAACAATTTAATGAACTATATTTCCTATTTGTTTCTGAAGTCAAATCTAGAATTGAGAAGACAATGGTACATACACAGCTCCTTCCATTCCAAAAATGGATTTGGCCTTATCATTTTAATTTCCTTACAGAAACAATATGTAGTATCATAGATAGAAGACAAACAACAGTTGTTATCTGCACATAGGGCCTTGTTATGTCCTCCCTGCTGTACAGCAGGCTGTGTCACAACCACAGTGGGCACACCTCTGCCCTTCCCTGATCACCATGGAGACAGCTAATGCAAAGCACCAGGCTGTAATGAGAACTCACACAGCAGCAGGTGCTCTGGGGTATTTAAACCCTGCTCAGTCTGTCCTTGGAGATCCAGCATTGACATTCTCTCCAGTTCAGTCCTGAGCCACCTTCCAGTATCCCAGCAGAGCCCTTCCTGTATCTGGCTGACAGTTGTCTTACTCTCTGCCACAGATCTCTGCCCATGCCTGTGCAGTCCAGAGCTTCTCCGGGCTGCTGAGAGTGGACTGGAGTGCCTGTTCTATAGCGAGTCTCTCTAGTCCACTCTGAGGAGGAGCACTGGCCTGGTCTCTAGAGAAGACTCCCAGATGAGTGCTTGCTCTGTTCAACCCAACAGCTGTTTTCCCTGCACTCCTTCCCTGCATTCCAGTTCAAGTCCCAGTCCACCTGCATCCCGGGAGATTCCAACAGACTGTCTGCTACCCAGTGTGGCCCTTTCTCCAGGAGCTCAGTCGCTAGAAATCCGGACCTGTGGAGTCCAACATCCCATCCAGCCTTAGCTCCTGGAGTCTGGCCACAGACTTCTCTGGACAGTATCACCTCAAGCTGGCTTTGTGCCAGCCTGTCAGACACTGGAGGTGCGGTGAGCCAGTCTTTCTCCCTGGACTGTGACACCCTTGCTCTTGGGTCTGTAACAGCACCTCAGCATCCGCCCCTGTTCCCTGGGGGGTGGCGCTTGATGATAACAGCTGTACATTTTATATATAGAGAGATAGGGGGTTAGACTCTTCACCCTCAGCAGTCTGATATAGAATATTTATACTACTGTATATTTATGTTATACCTTTATTTTTAAAAAAGACTTGGGTGTTTATGTTGACACATTGTTTACATCTTCCAGACAATTTGTGGAATGAACAACAATCATTTAGAATTTGTGAACTGTGTGTTGTATTGTGTACAACTTTGGTTGTCATTTAACAAAATAGTGCTGCTCTGAAATCAGCCCAGAGAATCGCAACCAGATGCATTCTGAGATATAAAGGAACATATTACACTGATAGGCTGAAAGAACTGAACCTGAAAAATATTTAAAGGTATTGCCAAAATTAAACCATGAACCAGAAATGACCAGAGGAAACTATGTGGAAGTGCTTTTTTAACCAATGGGTCATGGGAATATGGAACAACCTACCCAGCCATGTGTTTCAAGCCAATACCTTGGCTTCCTCAAGAAACAGAAGGATGATATCTTTGGATCAAAAAGCTACAACCTACTAAACAGGTCAGATGGGTGACTGGAAGGCCTCCTCTCATTTGTAACTGTTCTTATGTTTTCATTTTTTTAACCACAGTTCCTGGAAAATATCGACAAAGCATTGGGTCTTCAAAGCTCAGCGGTCTTGACTGTTGGCTTTCATTTGCTGAAAGTTGTGTTGTCTTGGAAACAGTTGTGTTTTATGAATAATAAAAAAATAAAGAAGGGGGATGCCACTTTTTTGTGCTGTTGCCCCATCAGTATTTGAACTCCCACTTCTGCTGTAATAATATTTCCCAGCTGGGCCTGTGGTAGTCTGCACTTCTGGCTTCTGCTCTCAGGCAGCGGCAGTGGAAGACCACCAGGACTCCATCGCATTTGGCTTCAAGTCACTGCAGCCAGAGTCACGTAGGAAACTGGATTCCATGTGTCGCGCCAGCCACATCCCACGGGTACATCTCAGCCTATCTCATCTGCATTTCTTATGTAACTTCCATTCATAAAAATGGGGAAATGTCACTAAATAGAGAAATCCAGCAAGGCCTAAATTATCTCATCGCAAACTTCACACAGAACTATATCTAATGTGTGTGTAGAGCATAACAAACTTTGCTGGAATAGAAGGGAATTTGGGAATTTAATGAATTGAATACAATTTTCCTTAGTTTCCTGTCATTTCCCATGTGAATGTGAAACTTGGTCATTTCATTCAAGATCTGAAGCATTAGGCATTTTTAAGTGAGACATTGATTTCAGACTTCTGGGAAAACTGACCCTGGTGTGAGTGTGCCCTGCGATGGACTGGCGTCTCATCCATGGTGTGTCTGTTGCTTTCCGAGACAGTCTCCTACTATCCCCATTCCCTGTATTGGATAAAGTGATTAGAAAATGGAATTGATTTTCATTTCAAAATCTCTAACTGATGCAAAATACCTGAAAGCCTGCTTAGACATCCTTTGAGTTTATTGAATAGCAATCATAAATTAAATTCTGTTCTTCTTCTGCCACTATTTTTTCAATTCCTAGCATCCCATTCCATTCTTGTAGAGTTTCTGTTATGTATACATGAACTCTGTAAGCATTCACAACATTCTTTTTATGTGTAAGTGACCAACAGCAAAAGCTACTTAAAGAACCACAAAGTTTTATATGTACTGAATGTAGAAATCTAAATGGCAATCAAGAAAATGCCCATTAAAAAAGAAATGAGTGTCTCTGCTTCAATTATCAATTCAATTCAATGTATTTTTATATAGCACCTTTCACAAACAAGGTTGCCGCAAGGCGCTTAATTATGTGTTTTGATATCATATTCCATTCATTAATTATGCTGTCAAAAGATTTTTCTATTCTTGTTACAAAATTGGCATTTAGAACATTTCAGATTATATATTTGCATTCTGTTCACTGGTCCTGAAATAAATTGTAAGAATATACCTTGTTGATACTCTTTAAAAGTTAGAAGAATGCAATCAGATCCCATCTTTGACATCTTACTGTATGAAACTATTAAAGTTCCTCCAACCTGTCCTGAAAAGGAATCTTGTTAAACCCTTCTATCATTGTTGTTGCATTGGATTTACCCAGATATTTCCTAATCCCTGTGGTGAAGTGGTCACTAGAACCATCTTTGGTATGTCAGACTAATCTAACTAATGCAATGTTCCAACATCTTTTGGTTTGTTTCTTACACTCTTAGTACTTCTTATACTGTATCTTCCATGCATTGCCTACACTCTATGAAAAATTAATACATTTCATCCTGTAGTCCTGTCAACACTGTGCACTTTTAAATAACTTGCATCCCATGGTGTAATTATATACTATATTTTGCCTATATGCAAAATTTAACATTTACTATCATTGAACTTAGTTTGCCATTGTCACGCTCGTAAACCCCTCCTCTTAAGGACGCTCCAGCCCTTCCTAGTTTAGTGTTTATCTCCTGCACCTGCCTCCGGTTCCTGCCCCCCGTCCTATAAAAGCCTGGTGTTCCTGCCTATCGGGGCTCAGCTTTGGAAGATGGACGCCTGAAAACCCGCCTACCCGCAAGTCCAGGAGCGACTCGACGGCACAGGCTTCCAACGGCGTCCTTGCCGGATCCCGCTCCAGCTTTTAACTCTGTTTGTCTGTGTCTGGATGGATCTCCAGGTTTTGGACATTGGATCGTTCTTGGATTTGCTACGGACTCCCTTGGACTTGTTTGCCTCGGACACACCCCCCTTAACACCAGCGGACCTTGGACACGCCCCCTGTTTTCCTTCAAGGCCCTTTCCATGCTTTTTTCCCCGTGTTTTCTTCACTCCTCCCCGGATTGTGCTGTTTGCATAGGGTCCTGAAAGAACGCTTCGTGACATACATGCTCATATCTGAATTCTAATCGAATCTTCCTCATTGATTTAACTGTCTCTTTGTTGTTGCATATTGTTGTCACAAGCTTTGTTTGTTCAGCAGGTGTTAAGAGTTGACTATTAACGCCTTGTTGTATACCATTAATTTTTATAAGGAAGAGCAGCTGTCTTTTTGCACATTATTCAAAAATGTGCTTTCATGCAAGCACTGAATGCATCTATACAGTGCACCCTTAACTCCCACAGCTTTAAAGTTTGAAGAATGAGATTGAGACGTTTTTCTGAAATCCAGAACTAAAATATCATAGCACTGTCCATACTGTCTGTGGCTTCTTTGTAGAAATTTAGATGCTTTGCAAACTAGATAAATGTCACTTGTCAACTGTAAATTTGTAAGTGGCAGCGCATATTTAGTAAAATTCAGCCAGGGGAATAGTAAGTATTATTTAGCTCAGTTTATAAGCTTTCTTGGTGCAATAGCATATTCTGTGACCTTCTTGATGACTGCATCTCTGCACATCTCTCCATCTCTCCATCAATCTTGTGTTTGCCATTGTGGAGCTTATGGAATCTGATCAGGAAGGTAGTGTGTTTACCCTTCCTCTGTGATACTGTGCAGAGCAGGAGATAGATGATGAAAGAAACAATTCACAACCAGGTCCTGAGTTCAAAGCCCATGTGGGATGTTGCTGTTGTATCCTTGGGAAAGACACTTCACCCAAACTGGTCAATTGGCTTATCTGGTTTGATAAAGGATAGAATAATAATATTAAAGTGTTCTGCATCCAGGATTCCAGCTACTCAGCTACAAGATACAAATTAGTATTTGTCATGTCTCTCCTTTCTGCCCACTGTCTATCAATAAAGAGAAGGATAAATAGCAAAATCTTAACTTTGACAAGAGTTCGTGTTCATTAACTTTGGTATATAAAAACAAGGAAACAAATAAACTTAAAATAAACAGAGCATTTATCAAAGAGATCAAACTCAAGTGTAACAGTAAAATTGACTAACTACAGGGTACATGTGCTTTCAACAGATGCTCACTCTTGCTTCCTGGGCTCTAACTTTATTTCAATGGTCTCCAATAAACCAAAGCTATTATTTTCACTAGAACATGATTTCAGTTAAATATGAGGTCCCAGTTTTTTTAAATCTTTGCCAAAATATTTGTGGAGTGCAAATGCTGTAGTATTACTTGGCCAAGTTTAATTGCCCACTAAGCAGCAACTTAAAATTAATTTAAAGAACTTGGTCTTGTGCAGACGAGGTTATATATTCCCAATGATTCCCATGATGCTCAGAGGCAAAGAGACACCCGGAAAGAATTAGGCAGTTATTAAAGTTACTTAAGTGTGATTTACTGTATGTGGAAAACAATTCTGTTTGTTATGGATATATCTGAGATTGACATCATAGTTTTTATTGAGAGAGAACTCCTCTGTAAAAATTGAAGTGATCCACTTTTCATGGATCTGGGGATGTGCAGTTCATGGAAAATTTAACCCGGATTTTACATGTACTTCTAAAAATGTAGCAGCCTTTGACAAAATAAACTTCTGTATAAGAGCAATATTTGTTTAATGAAAGTGGAGAAATGTTGGAAAAATTACAGATTAGTATGGGAAGGATTGATCACAAAGAAGTCTAATTAATCTGAAATCTCCAATAAATGGCTCCAATAAATGGGAAGCTTGATTTTCAGATCTGCCAAATGTTTCTTAAATCAAATAATAGGTCACTGAATACAGGAGTGTGGATGGCAGCCATAGAAATTGAATTTTAATAGATCATTATCTCTGGGGTCTATCAGTCATTAAAATACAGCTAAAAGTGTTTCATGTGGAAATCAAATCTCTTCCAAATTTATTATGTGCAGTTGTTTTAAAAGTTAAAGATGCAAACAAACTGATCTCATTTCATGACATACCAGGGGCATCTTTTTTATGAGATACTGATAAATTGAAACATGATAAATTAGGGTTAGAATTTTCATTTTCTTTGCAATAAGAATAAGAAGACCCAAGGCTTCTTTGTGGATAGTTTATTAGTTCTTTGTTTACCTGTACTTAATTCATACTTCCAGGAGATGTCAGTTTAGTTTCCGCTATAAACAAGTCAATTAGCAGTCATTTAACAAATATTCAGTATTAAATTTCCAGTTTAGTGAACAGATAATCCCATTAACAAAAAATGACAATTTTAATAGAGGCTATAATTTATTTAACTCTTAAACATCCTTTATTTAACATTGAATATCTAATTTTATTTCAGGTGAATGTGTAAAAACAAAAAATTGATTTGAAAACATTCTATATTACTCTCTCCAAGCGCAAAGATATGGACTGGCTAAAAGCATGGTGACCTGGAAGAGACTTTGGAAGGTGGCCAAAACCTTTGGGCTGTAACAAACTGTGTAGAAAAGCCTAAATGTATTCCAGAATTTTACGCCAACTGCAAACCGGTACTCCATTGGACATGATCCAATTGCTGGAAGAGCATGGGACAAGCTGAAGAAACTGGAATCAGAATATAATTATTTCAAATCAACAGTCCAAAAGATAGTGATAAAACCTACTCAGCAGTTCGAACCTACAGTAAAAGCCATCACATACTGAACAGAAATCCAGGTGCCCTGGGAATTACTGTAAATATCAAGATGACTCTCTTCGAGGTCTGGAAAGGAGTACTCAGAATTGAATAATCCCAACACTACTGTCAACAGAAACTTTTGTCTGTGCAAATTTTGTGTCTCAAGGTGTCTTCAGCATTTTCTTTGATTGACCTGAACATCGGTGTGTAATAACGGATATGCAACACCCACAGCAACAAAACAAAAAGGGGGTTAAGAGTACTAATCTGCATACTTTTTTAGCAAATTGTGTGTCTATTTGTTACTGTTATGGCCTTCAAATTATTGAATGCAATCCACAAGTTATTTGCAGTGAGGCAGAACTAAGTTCTTAAACATTATGCATCATTCGTAATTTTTGTTTACTTTACTATCTACTTACTACTTTTAACATTTAATATTAAGGACACTTTATCCATAAAACATATCCATAAAAACAGGTCCGTATCCATAAAAACAGGTTTAAAGAAACATTAAATTAACATAAAATTACAAACATGATATCAACTGCACCATTTTGTTCTTCAAGGGGCAACAGTATTGTAGGAGTAATGTCTTTTCTTTGAGATGGTCTGCTTTTTTAGCTCACATTGAAATATGTTTTTTATCATTGTGATGAGCTCAATCTTCCTCTGGGAAGTACCTTTTTCAAGATGTTACAAAAATATTTAAGAAAATATTATGACAAGTCAAATGCTAACATCACCAGACAAACATTGAAGCATACAGTATGTCATTGTAAGCTTGGTTCATGTAACTTGCATCATCAGACATGAGCCAAGTGTTATTTTCAAATTGGATGTGAAGTGCCTCTAAGCATTTCCAGACATTGTCTTGAGCAGTTGAGTAATTAAAACAGGAATAGTACACTGTAGCCAGATATCAATATTTACTTCCTTCAATTCAGGGTCACGAGCGAGCTGTGGCCTATCTCATCAAGCAATGGGCGCAAAGTCAGGGTACACCCTGGACTTGTTGCTGGTCCATCACAGGGCACACCGACACACACACTCACCATGGCACCAAGGAAACTGGAGCACCCTGACAATACCCATGTGAACATGGGGTGTACATACAAGAACCAAACAATTAGCACCCCACATCCAGAACTGGCCCCATGGTTCCAGCGCTACACGGCAGCAATGCTAACCACAGCACCACATGCCGCCGATATAAATACATAAAGGTGTGTCACCAGGGGAATCATATCAATCTCCTGGAAAAAATAAATTTACCATATTGTGCTTTAGGTACACAGGCCAAGTTATTTGAATAATTTTTAATAGTTATTAGTTATTTTTTATTTAATTTTGGCCAACATATTGATCTCAGTATAGAATAATGTTAGATAGCTTTAGCAGTTTTGGGATTTTGTCATTAAACAGACAAGTAGCTCTGAAAAAACTTCTTCCATCTTAAATGGTTTGTGCTCTCTACCCTCCTCCTCCTTCCATTTGTCATTCCAGTTGACCACATTTTGTATTTTCTGAGCTATTCATGGTTCTTAGGCCTAAGGGTACTGTATCTAAGTTTCCTAGGAGATATGAGTTCTTATCTCATGGTTCAAATTGTAAATAATCACATTTCAGACTTTCTAAACGTATTAAGTTTAATACATTATTGCACTTCTTATAATAGCTCAGGTTGTAAATTTGAATTGCTTTTTACATTTAATTTTGTGAACCAGCAGGAAATATGCTTTTACACTGTGGAAGTTGAGATGTATGATTTGATGTTCATTTATTTTAATGAACCTTACAGAGATCTTGAAAGTTTAATTTAATGTCGTACTGCATTGTAATTTTCATTAATAGCAAACTATTGCAGTTAAAACAATACTTTGTACAGAACACTCTACATACAGTAATAGTTAAAACTCTCTATAAAGATTTAGAATCCAGAAGCTCTTGCAATAAGCAATTTTCTTTCAAGTTTCCCAAAATAGAATACCTCTTGTTTTTTGACAAAGAAAATGTTGATGTTGTAAAACCTAGGCATATCATAAATAGTTTTAGATGTATGTGATTCTAGATGTCTTAAAGTTAGAAATATGTATTCACACTCTTTATGCTAAATACTACAGTATGTACTGGCAAAAGCCTGTATGCAGTCATAATAGATATGAGTAGTATAAAACAGAACACAGTTAAACTCTGTGTAGTATTTACTTACATGCTGCCTACCTCCTGTAAATGTCTAATTGGTTTTCTGTAATATTATTTGCAGAATCTCATGTCTGAAATGCATTCCTTGTTTGTTAAATGATTGCCCTAAGTGGAGATAATATCAGCACAGTGGCTTAATTGTTCTTTTACATGAAACGTTCCATTAAAACTAAGCTGGAGAACAGATGCTTCCTAAATTCTTTTGCTGTATTTGATGAAAACAATATATTTCACAGCTGAATACCAAGTGTAGATCCCTGTTCTATGAATTGTTCTTTACTATTATGATGATGATGAGCAGCAGCAGAAACATTTTCTAACATGAAGCTGCGAATCTGAGAATTTACTGTTTGTTCAAATAATTCCTGGTGTTTATTTTATGTTCCTATAACAGATCATTTTGTCTCATCAGCAGCTTGTAATAGAAAGGTAAGATATAAAATTCAGTCAATATGGGTTTACCTCTGTTAAATGGGCCTATTCTCTGTTCAATGGCAAAAAGGCTTGTTAATCACATAGTTTCTTTCCTGTGGGGACTAGGGCCTGCAGAGAAGGAATCTTAACACACGTTTTTGTGTAGTATCAGAACTGTGTGGAGATTTCTACCTTCTGGGTTTTTAACAATGAATTCCGTCAGATCACTGGACACTGATTTTGGCTGATGGGTAGAAAACATGACTGTGAGGAAAAAAATGCCAAACTAAAAAATTGCAGAAAACTGGATTTCGTCTGCTGAGTTTTGAGGAGAATGTAAGCGGGCTTATTGAAAAATTGTAATTGTTTCAGATTTGGCTTTCCTGAAGGTGAAGGAGGGGCACAAAATGCAGTTACAGTCATGAACACAATTGTCAGGAACACAAAAAGTTTCTAATTATTTAATGAATGCTTTATATATTATTACATCTTCAGATTTTTTCTATATACCAAAGTTCTACCTTTCTGTTATTATAGCAAGCATATACTGTATTACAAGAGATCAAAAAACAAACGTTTTCAGTAATGATACTATTGTAAATGCTCATTCTTATTGTACCAATACTCATCCTGATAGCTATGTTTATGTATACATAACTAATAGCTTTATTTATTAACGGCAAAACCCTCATTAAAAATAATGTAAGTCTGCTAATTGAATGGAATGTGTTTTTTTGACTTGTGCACAAATTCATGAAATTTTTTTAAAAAATGATTCTGCACAATTACAATGCTAAAGATCTTCAAAAGCTGAGGAATTATAATTAGACATATGTACTCTTTTTAATAACTAATGTTTTGTTACAATAATTATAAAAAGCAATGCATCATTGCAGGGAAATATGTTTGAAAATATTATACTTTTCACTTACTAGCAAACATACAAGTTTCAGATATTTCATTTTTATTTTATGGGTTTATTATTATATAATATATTATATAATTATATAATAATCTAGACATGCTTCATCTTCAAAAGTTCAGTAGTAAGACAATCTTACTGACTAGCTCAAGCTGACATTTTAATACATTTTACACACAATTTCTCCACTGCATTTTGAGTGCTATGTGATTATTATTAGTGCAAAAAAATACTTATGGAGTAACATATCTGTAAATGCAGTACCAAAACAGAAAACAAATTAATATAAAATACCAAAGCAGCAGTTTCTATCTGCAGGGTATGTTAATTGATCTTTTAGGACTCCAGGATGCTAAATAAATGTGGCGTTAAGCTTAAAATTAAACAAATTAGTTTTAAGATGGCACATTTTACATTGATTTGACATCATACTTTCTGTATGCATTGCATTATGGGTTGCTTTAGTGATCAATTCTTTAGATTCCTGCTTAGAATCCTATATGCTCCTGCATACTTTGTCCAGAAAAAAACGCCTTCTAGCAATGTTGAGTATGAGAACATTAGTTAACGATACATCGGTGGTCCTCAGCATTGCGTTCTGCCACAGAGAGCTACAGAGAGAAGAACTTTGCAGTAGGTTGATTCAAATTTCAAAGTTCTCTGTTGAAACTGGGCTGGCACATTCCTTTTTGTTCTTTGTTATTCCATCGGGTGCCTTTGTGCAGTTGTTGTAAGACAAACATACAGGGTTATCAAATCTTGATAGTGTATTTGTGCAGGTTATATTTTAGGCACACATAATTATCACTTTTATGTTACTGATTTCTCCTCATTCATCTTGTCAAAATGTGATTTTTTTTAAATACGTGAGAAAATGTCATAAACGGATGTTTTTTTTAAAAAAAAGCATTCATTGTGTAGGTACAAACACTCTAAGGAAAACAGTGGATTTTAAAATTGTCTGGAGCTAAATTTGGAAGCAATTACTGCAGTGGCAGCTGTGGTTGTTTTGAATTAAGAGTTTCAGTTATGATCAAGCAGGAACAACACGGGCCACTTGCAAAATATACTTTTACTAATGTAGTCCAGGGTTTTACTGCTTATAGATTCAAGCTGATGTGAGATAAACATGTAAGGAACTGAGTCCCAGGTATTTTCTGTGAGTATCTGAAATGCTCCCGTGTAACAAATGCTGTTTGTTTCTGGATAATTTAAGAAAACTGCAGCCATTTTCAGGGAGCTGAGGAAGATATTGTATCGTTTTCTGGGGAAGCTGAAATTGACTTATTTACTGCATGCTTACACTGAAGACAGAATTCTTCCACATATTGCCAAGTGCTTTGTGCATTGTTAGAAACCATCTTCAGACATTTCTTCCAGTCCATGTCTACCAACCTAAGCTTGTGGAAGAATGAATAATTGGGAATACATCTAAACTTCAGAAATAATCACATAGAACTGTTAACTACATACTAATTTGACATGCACCAAGCTATTAGATATTTATTTTGATTAAAAGATGCACTTTAACTTCCTGGTATCTCATGTGAAGTTCACAGTTACGTAAAAAAATACCTTATTTTTTGCTTGTACGCATTCCTTTCTCTGATGTGTAGCAGTGTGAAGATCTCAAAGCAGATAGATGTTAAACAGGCTCCTTCTACACCTGAAACAAGAGGCCTCTCTCTTTTATTGTACTGTAGTTCTCAGCAAACAAACCTATTGAAAAAGTCCAAACCCTCTGGCATAATATTACATCCTGGATTTTATTCAATTCCATATGACAAAAAAATAGTAACCTAAGACTAAGACATCCATTTCAATCAGTAGATGTGTCAAGCCAACAAGGTATACTAATAAAAAATATTTTATCTAGGTATCAATTCCCAGCTGGTCCGAGGTGGCTGTCCAGCCCTCCATGGTATCACAGTATAAAAATAGTGTCTCTCTTCACCATGCAGAGAGGAAAAGCCAAGTCCCCGAATACAAAATGGGTTCAGTCTTTACTGCACCTCCAGCAACCATCCTATTTACAGTACTTTTACAGCTCTTTTAACTTAATATTCCAGAGGAGCAGAAATAACACTACATGGTACCAAATACTAATAGAACCAACAAAAATAAAAGCACGAGGGAAAAAAATGACAGATAAATAAAAAGAAACAACATTCATCTGCTGAACACACAGCAACATTGAGCCACCTTGATTAGTTTCCTTCTTAAGTGAGCAATCCTTCCCACACCTGGTGCTGATAAAGAAGTAAAAGTACACAGGGATGACATGTAGCATCGCTGACAAGTCTGTTTCAAGTTGTTCTCTCCCAGTAGGAATATACAGCTGTTAAAAGTCTCCAACAGTTTTGTTCTCTTTTTATATATACTTTTTAAATTAAATTACACGATGGCTGAAGGGAGTTATCTCCTTACAATAAGAAGGTGGGATTTGTAAGAATGATTGTCCAGGACCAGTTCACTTTTTTTTCAATGCCCACGGGGGAAAAAGGGGTCTCTCCTGTTTTCTTCATTTTTTCAAATGGACAAGGGGGGCACAACTGCTCGGTAATGTTGCACAACATAATGATTCACTGGAACAGTTTGTGTTACACAGGAGGTTTTCACAATCTTCAAATCCCACCATGCCTTAATGCAAAAAAAAAATGAGGTAGTACACAAAACACACACTGTTAGTTCACGTTTTACATATGCCCCACCCTCCCTAGCATCATAGCTCTGAGTGAAAACTGTCAATATGAGCGCGATTACTTTTTTTTAATACAAGAACCACACTCAAGGTGATGTCCTGATGATCAAAGAGCACTGTGCTTTGCAGCAATCCGGGGTTAAAAAGCAGCAATGAGCAGAGGGTGATTTTTTAAAAAAAAATTTAATTAATCCATATAATAACCATTGTTTTTCTGTGCATTTCCGTCACAAGCAGCACCCACGTAATTGAAAAAAACATCCCTTTTTATGTCTAGAAATCAAAATCCAGCCTGCACAACACCCTTCTCCTAGACAGAAAGAGACAAATTTACAACAGATGTCAAACGTTGTTTGTAGAGGACAAAAAACGTCTTCTGATGAGGTGCGCGGTTGTCACGTTGTAACTGACAAGAAAGTCTGTTCTTGAAGGATCGACTGACTCGATGAAACTGAATTTTGTTACAAAAGCACAAACTATGAAGTGATTAAAATAATGTTTGATAGTTAAGGATAAACACAAATTGCAGACAAACCTTTTCTATTAAAAAGTGCAGACGAAACAGTTGGACTTTTATGTTAAACTCTATATTTAATAAAAATACGCATACATTATACGCTTCTTTAAGATTTGTCTGTAATTTTTTTATTCTTCTTTAAGACAACAGTTGAACTCCAAAAAGGTTGTCTAGGAATAGCACAACTTTCAAAATAGCAGCTAAAGGTATTTGAACTTCTAGTACATGTACCATAAATGGCACACAATTCTCATGCTAGACTTCCAAATAAAACTTAACAATGATTTTGTTTTGTTAAGCTAAAATGACATTGGTTTTGTCTTTATTGAAAAGAAAATCTATTTGTAGTCTGCAGTTTAGAAAAAGGATCAATAAAACCGTTGGGGTTATTAAATATAACTTCATTTACCCGCATTTCTTTCAATTTTATAAATACTAAAGACACTGGACATTTATATAAGACAATATTGGGGCACCTAAATGTAAAGATTAAAATATGTCAAACATTGTTCAAGTTTCTACTTCATGTGAAGAAAAAAATATTAGACAAGCACTAAAACAATGCAGTTTAATCTTACAAACTCAAGGCCCTTTGTTGTAGAGCACACAGTCACTGCAAAGTCACTAGATCATGGCTAGTCTCTTCAAATGCACACAAAGAACAAACTGGTGCATGTCTGTGTAACAGAATATATCTGAGAGTTTCTCCTCTCCATTGTGAAAATCTTTTAAGCATTTTAAATTTTTGTCCCCCTCGAAAAGTGTCAAACATACTGGTAGAAACCAAAGTTAAGTACCATGCAAATTTTGCAAGACAACTGAATCTCAAACAAGAAACAAAGTTTTCTTGGTGTGAGCGACATAGCAAGGAAACAAAAGCAAGGTAAGGTCGACCAGTTTTCTAACAAATACCAAACACTATAGTTCCCCCAAAAAAGGAATCTGTACATAATATAGTACATAAAGGTAAAGTTCGAACTGATCACTCAGTTCCTTTTGCATTCAAGGCAAGTCTTTCAATTGATACCAATCTCTTTGTTATCTTCAATAAACCTAGAAAAGGGGCGATTCGCTCCAACATCCATGCTTGTCTTCTCCAGACCAGTCATGGGGGGGCTGCTGCCAGCATGGGCCCTGTCCATTCCACCTGACAAGTTGTTTAACGACGGAATACCACTTCCTCCCAAACTGACTGGTAGCTGGGGGATCCCTCCATTTTGTATGACCGAGATTTCATTGTTCTTCATGGCAAGCCCGTTAGTGATAGCTGCGGCGTACTGGTTCCAGAAACTGGGGTCGACGTTCATGGCCCGGGCAGCCAGATCCTTCTGAAACATCTCTGTGAACTTCATGGCATCGCCCCCAAGCAAGGCCATGGGGTTCTCCACCGACAGCCTGCGCCCCCGTCTGGCTGGAGCGTTGTTCCACATGTGGGTCCCCATGTGAACCTGGGACAGGAAAAAGAGAAGAACGGTGTTTATTGGACAGAAGATCAGGACGAGATCAAATTCTAATCTCTCTCTTCTGCTCTCCTGAAGGCATAAAGGCTCACTGGGCTGCACCCATTCCTCTACCCCCAACTGGTCTGCTGCGCAATTTTCTTCCTTGTTAGTGAGGGGGTATGGTTAGAAATTAGCACTATTATTTCCTCCTGGCATGTTAACACCAAAGTATTAAGGATACAATTGTTTTAGATTCGCCGGTTTGTTTTGTTATTATTAGAATTTGATCAAACAAGTGAAGAGAAGGATAATAACACAGCTGGACAATTACCTCACTTATTGAAATTAACCTGAACAAATTTTGACACACACATGGCAGGAAGAAAATTGCCTACTCCTAAAAGGACATTAACTCCTCTGTATCAAAAAATGCACATTCAAGTTCCACAATTTCCAAAGGAAAAAACAACAGTAGTGTTTTTAGCTTTCAGATGGCCTCATCTTTATTTTCCTGAGAATCAAGACTGCAGTTTATTTAGTCCTCCTTATGGAGAGGGCTCTCATACTAGAGGTTCCTGATAAACATGTAATATTTATGTTTTAACTCTATATATGGGAGGAGTTAATTGAAATGTATTCATACTAAGTACTACTGAGAAACTGTTTGTGCCTTACTGGTTTGGCAGCTTGATCTTATTCACCACTAAAAATAAATTCCTTACTTGACATTTTAATATAATTCTTGTCATATAAAATTATCAGTAGACATTTTGGTATCACAAGTGCAGATTTTTAGATTTCTGAAGCAAAATAATTTCCAGGGCCTCAATTGTACCACATTTGTACTGACATTTTAAAAAATAAAATAAAATAAAATGATAAACAGCTTAAAATATATTTTTTATGTTAATAGAAAAATAATGTGTTTTACAATCATTAAACTAACATGATAGAATTTTGCTCCATTTTGTTGTGTAATGGAAAAAGGTAATGATAAAGATACATGTAAAATACAAAATAAATTGGAGGACATAAATATATATTTTTTAATAAACCAATTATAAGAGTGTATTGTTTTAATATAGAGCATCATAATTCAGGTAATAACACTGCCTGAACCTTAAAAAAATGAATACCCAATATTAATTATGTTTTATTTTGTACTTAAATATATCATCTGAAGATTCAACATCTTCGTGCACAAACGCAGCACTTAAACATTTTGTTTTTCATAAGAAACATTATGAGTGGTTGTGTTAGCAAAACGTTAGCATATAAAATATATTTATAAACAGTAATAACAAAGTAATCCCAATAGATTTGCACAAGTGTTCAAGTATAATAGATTAAATAGATAAGTGTAGATTATTTTAACTCTCACTCAAAGGCATCTACATGAGATTATTTTTCTTATTGGCTATTTAACCTTAACTCTTTAAAAATTTGAAATCACCATCGATTTCACTGACACACCATTAAAAACATAAACAGATGTGTTTTAAGGTCCTGTACCAGTCTGAACCAATTTGTAAAAATGATTCAAATTTGAAATATGAAATATTTACCATTATAAAGTTAATATATTCTGACACTTCCAATACATATGATTACTGTGATTATTTTGACAATGAAATGGCTTGAAAGTCTTAATCTCTTGTTATATCTATCTTTTCAAAGACAAAGAAAAACTTTTTTGATATTGTGTGTTTCACACACATTGTAGTTATCCTCAAAACTGAGAACAGCAAAACACTGCCAGGTAAATTCTTACACAGGTCTGTTGTTACCACTGAAAGTACATTTTAAAAGAATAAACAGTTACTGGTATGATATATGCTCTTAAAGGAAGTATACAGTTTAACATGGTCACAGAATTGTTTTTGCTTTATGTGAATTAGCCATTCTACAGTATTTATAATTTGGACGTTTTTTCCTTTGATTTTCTTCTAAAAATCTTTGCCTCCCCCCACTCCAAAAAAAAATGAAAATACCATGTATCTTTATGGAAATTCAGTAAATTAAATGTAGTAAAAATTAAAAGCTATAATTTATCAGATTATGCAAAATAAACCAGTTACTAGCATTAACAAAAAACACACAGACGTATTTACAGTTTAAGAGCTTTTAGCAAAACTAATGTGATATACCTAAACCCAGAAAACTACATTTACAGCTGCTTTTCACAATCTTAGATTTTACAAAAGAGATTCATTTGCAGAATTTGCTGAGAAGTAATTCGAATATCCTATCCTTCCATAGCAACCAAAGAAATGCAGACGAGACAAAATTGAAGGAACTGATTCTTGGCAAAATTCACTCCAGCTGTAATCCCATCTCTTCAATAGCACCATTTTAAAGTCTCACCTTGATAAGTAAAAATATGGCATCGTCTACAATATTGAACATCCCAAGAATTGCATTTACTTTACATCAGACTAAACAGTGCAGCAATGACAACTACACTTCACAAAACAAGAAACAAGTACCTTAATATGAATATAATTTATAATATGAAGGACTGTAACATTTATGTATATAGGTTAGAATTTTACAAGAAGCACAAAATCTAGATGAAATTCAGCAGATGGTGAAAATCCTTAATTATTTTGTATATACCTATATAAGCACAATGGATCAGTTTATTCAAGCACAATGGATTTCTGTTCAATGTCTTGAAAAGCCTCAAATATCTGTATTTCATATTTCAGGTTATGCAGAACATTGAGCTTTCACAGGTAAATATCCTTAGATTAACATAGAACATTTTTCTCTTTTTTCGTTCACTTATATACACTTTATATAACATTTTACATGACGTTTGTAAATTGTATGCATGTAGCTATTTTATTTAATCTAAAGGATTTGGTAATTCTGTAGTAATTCTTGTTAGTAATATTTCACCTCTTGTAACAGTGGTCTGTTAGTACAATTTACTTGAAATTCACTAGGAAGTACACCCAAGAATTAAATTAATACATTGATTTATTATGGAGTTTTTAGCGAAACTTTAGTTTAACCTGCTTGGCTGAGGGCTAACCTCCTGGCCATAAGATGAGGAGTCTAGGACCCCCATGCAGAGTGAGGAGTGACCAAGGGGCAGCTGCAGAAGTGGAGATGGGGTGGAGGTGAGATGCAAAAAGACGTATGTGAGGGAGAGAAGGGCATGACGTACAGTATTCATAGTTTTTGAAGAGGAAATGATGTAAGGAGTGATTTCAAATTATAGATAGCCAAGTCTAATTGAACTTGCCTGTTGTCATCCTTCCCGAACTTTCGTTACAAACTCCATTAAATCTAAATAAGAATCTGTTTCTGAACCCAACTTGTGTTCACTAGTTTCCTTAACAGTAAAACCAGTCTCAAAATTCAGTCATAATATTGTAGAAAAACAATAGTGTAAAAGATCAGAATGCTTCCACTCTGAATTGAATCATAACAGTATACCCAAGAAAACCTGTGCTAAGGTTACTTGTTGGTGTGTTTTCATTTAAATATAATATTTTTTTCTCAGTTACATTTGACCTGAAAACTTTAATTCTACAGTTAATTATATTGTAAAATTACACTTCTTATATATCTTCAATACTATACCAGTCTTAAAGCTGCAAGTTAAAAACACAACAATGCCATTTTAATTTGGAGGTTGTGCTTGGCTAGAAAAGGGTATATTATAAATTTGCTTTTATTAGAAAATGCTCCTGTCACCACATAAAGAACTTCTCTCCCAGTTTAGGAACGTTTAAGAATTCGCCTTTCATTCATAGGCACACAGGCAGTAAATTCCAGACTACAACGCCTCTTTAAAAAAAATACACATTGATCCAGTTCTAATTTATGACCACGAGATTATTAAGTCTTTGAAAGAACAGCTTCATACCTTGAGATTTCCTTTAGTGGTAAAAGCTCTACCACAGATTGTGCAACCAAAGGGTTTTTCACCCGTGTGGGTGCGCTCATGGATCTGCAGGGCGCTGGCTGAGGAGAAGTTCTTCCCGCAGGAGTGGCAGTTGTGCTGCTTGGGGGTCCGGCGTGGGGGAGGCGGTGCCAGCATGGGGTTGATCCCAGGACTCATCGCCGTCTGAGGCGCTGCAGGGACCTGGATACCAACCGGAAGGTGCGGGCCCTCACTTATGGAGATCGGCTTGCTGTGCCCGTTCACTTCAATTTTGATCATGCTGGGCGCTGTGCTGGTAACCAGGCTAGGGGTACTTTGGCTTGGACCTAGAGTAGAGTTGGTTCAAATATCTCAGAAGGTAGTTCTTTCAATTTTTGTGTCAGTAAGTGTTGCTTTAAATTACCCACAGTGCAACACCCCTGGTTGCAGACCGTGCAAACAGCAGGGCGCTCTTTAGTATGGCTGCGGTAGTGAATCTCCAATGCACTCTTACAGGTAAAAGATTTGCCACAGATATTACAAACAATGCTTTTAAACTTACCGCGTTCTCTGCTCAGGAACAGCATGCTAAATGGAGTCTCCTCTTTGATGATGGGCCTGCAAGGTTGGGTGGCAGTCAGATCCAATGCCCCTCCATTCTCAGGTGCGGGTGATGGAGTATCTGATTTTTCCGACTTCACCGTTGCTACTACCTCATGCAGCTCTTCTGGATTGTTGATGCCTGGGGACTTGGAGCGATGGCTTTCTGTGTTGCTGTGAGCAGGGGACAGGGCTTGCATGGAGTTGGATGATTCAGACATTGCTGGGCTCCCTGCACTCTGGCTCTCGAGGTCCCCTATAGCTGACGAAGAGTCATTAGTCAGGTGATCGCTCTCTGTGCACCCATTCTCGACTGGCTTCAGTCCAAAGGAATGGTGCATGCTTAAGGAGGAGTCAATCATTTTCATTTGGTTTTCCAGTGCGGCGATGCTGGAAATCACAGATGGAGGTGAGTTAGGGGACAAGCCAGAGTAAGAGATCAATGGTTTGGAAGGGTCAATCTCTCCTTCCTTGAGCTCTCCTTCTTCTTCCAAGGAGTTTTCATCCATAAGATCATCATCATAGCTGCTCATGGCATCAATGCTCTTTTCGTCAAACGAGAGGTCAGTGTCCATGCTGTCCTGGAAGCCCTCGGGCAAAGGTGTGTTTGGGATCTGCCCCCCCATGTGCATACGGATGTGCTGCTGCAGGACAACAGCGTTGGTGAATTTCTTCTGGCAGATGGGACACGAGTGCTGCACCCGAAGAGGAGGCTTGGCTCTGTGGACTCCAAAGTGTGTCTTCAGGTTGCCTTTTGTGGTGAATGCCCTGCCACAGATCTTGCATTTAAAGGGCCTCTCTCCTGTGTGTATACGGTAGTGCATCTTCAGAGCACTCTGACAGCTGAGCACTCGGTGACAAATGACACACTGGTTGGGGTCCGTCATTTTTTTGTCAATATTCTCCACCAGTTGCTGCAGCTTAGAAGTCTCTGAAGTTTGCATAGAGTCTAGCAGGCCGCCAAATGGAAACTTTGCTTTGAACTGATCTGAAATCATTGGAAGTAAGGGGTTGGAGAAGGTGGAGGTGGGTGTGCCAGGCTCCATGACCAGTGCTGTGGTAGCAGCGGTTGTAGTAGTGATGGAAGCTGAAGAGATGGATTGACTCACAGTGGTGGAGCTGTCACCTGGTCTTATAGAACAGTTTGGGGGCAGGTGAATCCCCTCTGGTTTCAAGACAGGTGGTGCGTCACTGCCAATGTTGGGCTGCGGAGACTCTGAAGACACTGGAACACTGGCTTCGCTATTATTAAGATTGGGAGATAAAGATGCACATTCACTGGAAGCAGGAGAGGGCCTTTGTGGTGACCTGCTTAAGGGAGTAATACTTGGAGAATCACTGTAAGTGCCCATACTAGGGAGTGTAGGGGGAAGCTGGAGCCCAACAGAAGTGGACACTGTTGGTAACACGGGCTTGCTGTCGAGCCACGTTGTCACTGGCTTTTCAGGAGGAAGAGACATCCCGTAAGGGATGCCCGAGCTTGTGGGTACATTATCGAGGTATTCTGGGACTGGATAAGGGTTCATTTGGATGTGAGGGTACTTTTCCTTATGCCTCTGGAAGTGAACCTTCAAATTTCCTTTTGTTGAAAAGCGGTTTCCACAGATGTTACATTTGAAGGGCCTTTCTCCAGTGTGAGAGCGTAGGTGAATCTGCAGAGCACTGTCACTCCCAAAGACCTTGGCGCAGAACCTGCACTTATGCTTAAAAAAAGGGTCTTCTGAGCTGGGCTTTGTGTCAAACACTGACACGTTGGGCGGCTTCCCCTTGCGGTGCTTCATTAGGGCAGAGAGCGGATCCAGGGCATTTGCGGTTGCTGCAATGCTTACGAGGGGGTTGGGAAAGATGACACTACTTGAAGAGCTTTGAGGTAGTAGTGGCAGGTTTGAAGACGGACTGAGGAGGCTTGCGTGTCCTACTGATGTAGACGCTGAAGTGTTTTGTGGCTGGGTGCAGCTGTTGCTCGTGTTAGCAATAGTGCAGTGAGGCATTAAAGATGACACCACATTGCAGCTTGATGTGGGAAGGCTGGACTCAGCTGGGACAGGAGCGGTGCTGGGTATTCCTGGATTGGCTGGCCCACAGACAGGCTGTGAAACGTGTTGCTGAGGTCCCTCCAATGTAGATGGCAGCGAGCTCGAGGCTTGTCCATTTACTGCGGAAGGTACCGCAGCTGGTAGCTGATGAACCTGCGGTGCAATGAATCCCTGGAGCTGGAGCTGGTTGGTGGCTGCACCCGAAGGTGGCACCTGGGAAGCTGCAGCTGGGTTCAGAGCTGGCTGCATGGGT
This sequence comes from Atractosteus spatula, assembly GCF_055471065.1. Taxonomy (NCBI): domain Eukaryota; kingdom Metazoa; phylum Chordata; class Actinopteri; order Semionotiformes; family Lepisosteidae; genus Atractosteus; species Atractosteus spatula. The sequence goes on along the minus strand of NC_142717.1, from coordinate 29,180,184 downwards.
TGTCGATTCATCATGGCCACCTGACTGCGGATCTGCTCGATCAGCTGCAGCTGGTGAATCTGCTGCTGCTGAAGGGCCATCAGCTGGTCCAGGATCATTGGGATAGCCATAGTGGTCATTCCAGGGCTGGTGCCAGTACGGGAGCTTTGCGAGAACTGTGCCACTGCTACCCTCGTGCTGTGTAAAGTCTCTAAAGTTACGTTAGTGTTTGGCATGTTATAGTTTGTCATGGAAGATTGATTGGGGATCTGAGGTAGAGAAACGGTGGGATCTGATGCAGCTGGCTCGGGTTCAACTGCTTTATCAGGAGATTGTTCTACCTCCATGGGCTCGTCCTCCTTCTCCGTGCCTGTCTTTGCTACCTCTGAGCTCTCATTGCCTTCTGTCGGCACGTTGCTCTCCTCAGCGTCCTCACTTTCAGCTGGGTCACTGGGGCAGCTGGGGGCTGGTGAAGGTTCGGTGGGGTATTCTTGGGTATCAGGTGCTGTTTCGTCCTCGTTCACGATAAGCACCAGAGGGTTCTTGGTGCAGTTCTTCTGGTGCTCCAGGAAGTCCGTCCACTTGAAAAATTCAGCGCAGCACTTTTCACAGACGTGAGTCTCTTCGCTGCCACTTCGGCTTTCATTCCCGCTGTCAGCATCATCCACTCCTTCTCCTGGAGCTACAGGAAAATCAAGAGGAATGTCATCAGACAATGAATGAAATCCACACACACAATGTCCCCTCTGATTTATACTCTGAAGTTGTTTTGGCACATCACTAAAATCAATATTTTTTTAACTCTGTACAAATTGCCCTATTTCAAGAATTCTCAGGACCTAGTTTGTGTATGCTATCATTCTCCCCATACCAAGCTAATAATTTTCTTTGCACAATCCATCAAATTATGAGGGCCTACCAATTGTGGATACTGCTTCTTAATGAAATTCCATAGAAGCTATTGATTTCCAATATTTTCATACAATTCACAGCTGCCTTGTCTGTTGGGTACAAATCAAGTCTTTGATGGACTCATTAGGATTCCCCTTCACTATCAACTTTCCTCATTTCCACTGGAATTTGAAATGCCTTTGCCAGTTCACTTAACATTGCTAAACTATATGTAACCCTATTTGTCTTAAACCAACGCTTGATTAGATAAACTGGCCATTGGTAACTTAATTCAGTTTGAGAACTTGACGGTATGATTGTCCTTCAGAAAATGCCTAGACAGGGTTTGCATCAGGTTTTCTGTTTATTGTGTTGGCCTCTATTTTAAAAAGAAGTGATCTAGCATCACTATTTATTTAAAGAAAGTTCTGTACAGAATAACAAATACAGTTATGTATTTGAATAATACAGAACTTACAAAAAATAAATTAATCTGTTTATAAATACAATTTGCATAATAAACCATTTTGTAAGGCATGCAAGATGTCAGTCTTTAGGTAGATCCTGTTTTTAACTTAAAATTCAGTATAAAAATAAAATGATTTTAATTTCTTCTTCCTCATCACTTAGGTTTTCTCTTTAAACCAGTAGCATTCAGTTACTTATTTTATACCTATTTTCTTCTTTTTTTCTTTCAAAAAGGACTCAACAAATTACATGCTAGTGCCATAGCAGAAAACCCACTAATTGGTTACACATGTTTAATTACTGTTGTAGGCAGTCACTTCCTCTGACTAGTGTTACCATCATGTGCCAAATAACAAGCATGTTTAATGAACAGAATTCTAATTCACACCTGATCAAATATGCAGCTGCAAAGGAATGAGACAACCAGCTACAGTAACGTTTACTTTTCATAAATTCTTATAAATATGAGGCAGGATGGAATGATTCAGTAATTATTCCACAGCTCATGCCTGCTACTTTGAACATGGCAAGCTACATCACTGCGTTATTTCAACTGTTATGTGATACCAAAGATGAGTGGCATCAACCCATTTAGTCACACCGACAAGAAAACTTCTGCTTAGGCAACTGAGGTCAATATAGATTTACAGGTTGAGAGAAAGATGTACATATAGATACAGGCAGACAGATAGCCTGGACAAATTAAAATGTATAATACATGGAAGGGATTGATATCTTGTCAACTTAATATCTTCAGTAAAAGAAAAAGTATACTTATATTCTACATACAGTACATATAACTACCAATATGAATGATAATACAGATTACAATCATAAGTGTATTGAGACAGAAATGTTGAGAAAGCTAGCTTCGATAGTGTTTCATGGTGTCATTAATGATTTTTTTTCTTTCTGGAATTCTGTAAACTACCAGTACCTTTACAGTCTTAGAAAATGTTTTGCTTGTGCTAAAACTGTTATGGGTAAAACTCTTCCCCTGTTCGCATCCTTTAAGAACTACTTCTTTTCATAATGATGAATGATGACATTTCACTTAAGCTATTTAGTAATATAAAAATGAAAAATATATATTTAGAAACATGTAGGGGTTAATTCCACACTGAAAAATGGGGGGAAAATCAACTGTGAAGCCTTTTCAGGTGCACATATATGTCTGTGAAAGACCTGCATAAACATATTTTAACAATATTTGAAAGAAAACAATGTAAAATATACAACGAATATAGAAAAAGGTAAGCATTGCATTCCCAATTAGAATATCTCATGAAAAAAAATAATCTATATGAAAATTAAAAATATGACAGTACAAATTAGGAATCTGCAACTTGAACAAAAAAAACAAACTGTTTTACAAAGAACAGCATTTTCTTTCCAGAGGCAATATTTGGAAGAAAATAAAATCTTCTTCTGTTTTTTTTCTTGGCCCACCAATGTCATCTCCTTACAGAGTTTCTGCACAGTGTGTGGGCTTTGTAATTCTTCTACATTAAAGATGGGGATAACAGCTCAAAGGAAAAGTTCGGCCTATTCTTGTTGCTCCATTGTCATTTGTAGATAAGGCTAGAAGACACATTTCATTGCTGTGGCTCAGTCTTCTTAAATGATTCATTAGTACTGGAATTCATCAGCCCTGTTGTAATTTCTCGCCAAAGGGTCATGTCTGCCACCAGGGTCCAGTTTCTTTAACACAATTAATAATCAGCAAAAGGATTTGGAAGAACCAAGCTAATTTCAGCCGCTTCCCTCTCAAACACCGTGGGCAAAATTCAGCCCTGTATCTAAAATTTTATTATTTTGCTGTGTAATATGAAAGTAAGTGGATTAAAGAGAGAAAGAAAACAGAATTGTATAAAAGAAGACATCAGCCTGGTAAAAACAAAACAATTGCTCAAATCCTAAACTTGTCTTGTGCTTTCACACTTTACATCCAATTATCCCAGAACAGATTGCTTTGCTTTCCTGCTGAATCCACAGCTTCACATGTAATTTATATTTCTAGAACATTCACAGCAAACAAAGCCAAACAGCGTATTGAAAATAGCACAACACCCGCGCATAAACACAATCTCCTTAAGTGATCAACAGACAGAACTGCAAATTTGCATAATTGAGGGTTGAAAGGTCAGGGAAAATTAGTAGGAATGGTTAGGGGTAGATTAATTATTAACGCACACATTTCTTTCCGGCATATTTTTTTTTCTTTGCGTGACTGTGTCAAAACAGCAGAAGTCATGCTGGGGTGCTTGAGTTTCTGTGCTGTCATTACACAACATAATAATCCTCCCCGCAAAATCCCTGATCTTCTGTCACCATATCTGTGGAATAAAATGACTTAAGACTTTCCAAAATTGTCTTTAAAAATTGTTTTAGAATAAATAAATTGTGAAAAATGTATTAATGTGGGTTATGTGGTTGTCTTAAAATACATAGCAGTGACACAATTTATATTTGTTGTGATTAAAAGTAATATATCTTTCATATATACTATTATAAACCACATATGTATCCTATCTAGAGGCTGTACTGTGAAATTACCTTTTACTGAGAAAATAGATAGGTTTTATTTGTAGGTTCCTTTGCATCTTTTCATGAGGTTCCCTAATTTAATGCAAGATCCACGAGATTCTATTATTTTCTGTGATTAGCCTTGTTAGCTTTTTTAATCTCTAAGTTAAGCAAAGCTAAAAATGAAAGTTGTGTTGATTGCAACATCTCATAAAATATTGCAATATTCTGGAAAAAAAATGCTGCTAGCAAACTGAAATGACAAAAGTTTGAAAATATTGTTTTTCATTTTGAAAGTGCAGATAACATCCATGCATTTTAAAACATGTCTCACTATTAATATAAATACAAATGATCACACAATCTTTTTATTATTATTTAAATTAATTTGTTATCTAATATTATAATTCCCCATGTTTAAAAACAAATTTTAATTTATAAGTCAAGTGGAATAACACACAGGTGTCTTATCAGCAACAAAAAAATGTTATTAAAAAATGTAATTTTATTATTACTGATCATCACTTTGTTCAGATTGTTCTCTTTTTAAAAATATATATTCATCCTTAGAAGGTTACCACCAAATCTCAGTTTCCTTTTACAAAAACTATGGTTTCACCAGTACTCTTTCTCCGGTTTAGATTTTAAAACATTTCACTGAAAGATAAAGAAAGGAAAATATTTTTTTTCAAAAGGGATTCACACAATATAGATCTTGCATTCCGATTATAAATGGCTTGGTCTATGGTGACGAAAATCCACAGACAAAAAGCTGTCAATAAAATAGTTCTTAATAAATTGAAAGAAAAAAAAGCGCTTTCTTTTAATGGGGTATTTTACTTTCTCAGGAGATTATAGAGGGAGTGAGGTACAAAGGTTGGGTTAACTGGAGCAGCAAGGGCACTTTTTACAAAGCGATTTGCAAGCCGAATTAGAGCATTTTTTTCTCATTATCAGTGTAATGTCGTTGTGTTATTTTCTACATCACCGTTTGTCATAAAAGGCTTGCCAAAAGCACATAAAAATAAAGACTATAGCAGTTTTATCCATATTGCCAAAGTATAGTGTTGTTTTTCCTTTCAATTATTACCTGTACTTATTGTTTAAACTAAAGAATAATGAACATACAGTTTCTTTCATTTTTTCTTTTGCAACCATTGCATAATGCAGCAATTCTTGAGCATTGTTAAGGATCTTCAGCGATTAATATAAATTATGAGAAAAGTATAATTCAAAAACCTGTGTTTTCTTTTTTTTAAACTAAATGGATTGTTATTATACATCTTCAGAACAAAATGAAGCAGCTTGTTGATGGGGTATTTAAACACAAATATAAAACTCATAAAATGTAAAGGAGTAACAAAAAACATTATCCACCATCTGTGAAAAAACAACGTTCACAAGTCTTATACAAGTCTAAAATATCAACATAACACACTGGACAGATAAAGTATCCTTGCAGAATTTCTGAATACAGATGAGCAAAACAATGTATTAAGAAGAACCCAAAAAACTCTGGTTTTCACATTAATTTAAAAATAAACAACTGGTTTAAAGTTCCGTGATTTGTCAAATTACAGACAGAAAAATACACAAAAATTATTTTTCCTTTAAATATAAACTTCCCTTGGTTTTTACATTTTAACCTTTGAAAATAATTTTTCTAGTGTGAAAAAACTTTTTTATAGATTCTTCTCAAATTCTCTTTGAACAAAAATAAAAATACTGTAGAAGAGAGAATTTCAAGACTTTGTAGTGCTCAACAGGATGAGCGCTTTGATGTCATAAATCCTCCTAATTTAAACACCACTGTTTTGTCTTATAAAATCACTGTCCTGTGGCATCACGTGCTTATGTGATTTCCTTGGTTACGTGCCCCAAGATAACAGACCAGAGGCTTTTCAGAAGTGCTATAAATTAGGCAAGGTGATTGGCAACACCCCCCTTCAAATTCATTCTTTTAAGTATTTGAGAAAAGCACTGAATCCTTTAAAAAAAAACAGAAGGAAAAAAATGAATCGACAGGGACCAAACCCAAGCTGTGAGACAGAAGGAGGCAAATAAGGGAGCCTGCTGAGTTTAACAATGTAGAGAAATTCTTGTTTGAATGACACTTTTTTTCCATTGCTTCCCTGTTTGCGAAGTCTGCCAGTTAAGAGGATGAACAGTGGAGGGCACTCTTGATATACTGACAATATCCTTGTCTCAGCACGCTTATTATGATGTATGTGGTGGTCCAGATCTCAGCGTTTGTTTCGTAGCTAACACCTGTGGTAGAGTCACCAAGAGAGCTCTATTTCACAGCCATGGCCTTTTTAATGGGTACAGTATAACTCTCTTTGGTCACACACAGTGCTGCCTTTGTGCTTGTATGCAGATGCCAAGCAGCTAAAACATTAACGATTTGTTTATGTATGCTTATGATACAGTATTCCATAATGAAACTTTTGTTTTGGGGCTTGCATTACATCATGTTGATTAGTGTTCTCAATTGGGCCTCGTATTTATGTGCGCTTTTAGGCTCTGGGTTGTAATTAAAAGAGCCATCTTTGTGAGCTGAGAGCCAACTCCTTCCAAGCATCTTTGGCACATCCAAGTGGGTGGTCCTAAGATCTCCACCAAATGGTGAAGCGTGATGAAAAAAAGCCAAATAAAACTGCACAAAGGAAGTAACAAGCAGCCATGTTGTCACTGCCCTTTCTAGAAGTTACCAAGTTGTGTTTTGTTTAGCAGAAAACCAAAAAAAGAAACTCTCTATGAAGCACTCCACTAAATTAAATTACCCATTATCATACCAGACCTGTCTCTGTTAAAACTATTAGGAACGCTTCTAGACTTTTAATTACTTTTTTAAAACAATACATGCTACTCAAAAGAACTGATGCAATTTATGCAGCTGAATATTGAAACTAGAGGAAAATGTTTCTACTGTTCATTTTTTGTTTAAACCCATGAGTCTTGATCCACTTCTGGAACTACCCATTCTCTTATCGTCCCAATTTAAAATAATGCAAGAAGGACTGCTCTGCCATAAAATGTATATTGGCGAAAGAAAAAGAAAGGTTTTCCCTAATGGCCACACTGTCTCGGGAGACCCACAGCCACCACAGTCAGTACACAAGTGCTTGCTCACAGCGATCTGGAGTTAACACTCAAAAATCAGTGTTAACACTTTACAGAACACTGGTAGGCTATGCTGCCAAGGTCAATGGCACAGATGTACTAATTGTATTATGAGCTTGACATCTAGCGTCCACCCCTGGCAGGGCATGGCAGGCAAAGGTTAAGTCAGCAGGCTCTATCAAAGCACTTCTAACTACCCACCCTGAGGGGGAGGCCATCAGAAGCTTGTTGGCACTCCATGCGATCCTACCTTTTCAGGGACATCACACAAAAGGACCCTAATGTGCTACATTTGACAACAATGCAGGCCTAATACAAAAGAGACACACAAAAAGGTCAAATCAACTCTAGGGTTTAAATAATGAATAAATCCTAATTAAACACTGGTTGAGAAGTGAAAAGAACAGCTGTAGGCTCCTGTTTAATTCTACCCGAGAAAAAGAGCTCTTTACACTTTTTTTAAAAAAAAACCCAACAACCCATAACTTCACCTTTCAGCCTGTACAGAAAAGGGTTTGTTGTTATTTTTTGGTTTGTTGTCATTTTTCTTGGAGACAAAATGGTGTCCGGACTAGGTGTTGTATAACATTTAAAGTAGGCTTTACACAGCATGCACAGCGCTGAGGGGAACAGAGATTTTGGGAGTGATTGTGTACAGAAAAGATTTGCACAATCTGAATAGATTTGACACAATGAAACAAATGCTCCAGGTTCGCTGGAGAAATTCTGCGGTGTGATACAATTAGCTGCATAGACACCCGTTATCCATTTTCTGCTTGTGAAACAGAAACACAAAAATTTTTGGAATTTAGCTACAATTATGAAAGAGTTAAAAATGTTATTTTATAACTACAGATTTAAAGCATATATGGCAAACTACTATTTTGATATATATTCCACGTCTTTCCTATTTTTAAATGCTGTTTTTCTTACCAACTGAATTTCATTACATTTTTTAAGAACAATATCTGTTACAAATGATGGTTGGGCAACAATTTTAAATACTATGAGAAGAACGCTCATTGTTCTGAAGATCTCTGTTTTTGAATTCACAATGACTTCTAATGATTCTTCATTACGAGAAAGTGACTGAAAAATAAATGTGGCAAGGTCCCACAGACCATGTTTTAAAGGGGTGAAAAAGAAAGTGATCAGTCCAGCCACCCGAGTTCCTGATGCCAGCTTTCTCAGCCCTTCTCAAAAACAGAAGACTAAATTGAAGTCCTTCAGCAAAGTAAAGTACTGTTGTGCTCCAGCAGCAAATAAAACAGAACAAGAGACTGCAATACTTACAACCTGCGCCAACCTCAAGCCCACAATTCAACTACCTAACATGTGAGTTTAAGTCTCCAGGAATCAGATACTGCATGAAAGGTGCTGAAGTTTTTAAAATGGAATCTGTGGTGAACTGTTTGACATTCCCAGCAGATGAACTGCTAACACAAGCCTTGTCGGTGTGAAAAAAAATCTTCTATTTCTGGATAGTCTGCAATTTTTTCCCTGAGTTTGGGAGGCCTCCAGGTCTAATAGAGTTAACAACCCCATGCTCTTTTTAAGAGTTTGTTCTTGGATGGAGAGTGCTCTCTCTGTATTTCAACAATGGTGTTCCCTTATGAACAACGGTACATTACTTTAAATAAAAAAATGCACTCAATTAAATTATAAGAGTATTGGAAGACTATCTTTGAAATCACGTTTAATTCCATAATATAAAATAAACAGGTTCTTTTCAGGTAAACAAATCATACACACATTTTATATCAGTAGTTATTTGTTATGCATAAGGGAATCACATTACTTTACCGCGGGTCTTAATCAAGAAAGAATAAAGCTAAATCTATTTTACATAAGGCAAGATCCAAATTTCAGAATTCATGTTTTAAAACAAATGGCCTGAATTGTTTGTAATAACCTGTGTAACAATATATTTGGTGAAACAATCTAAAAGTTGAACACCTGCACTGTTATCAAGCACATGAGTAGAATACAAGCATTGTTTAGCATATACATGACCTGAAAACCCCTTTCTGCAATGGCAAAGGGACAAAATGATTTCTCTTTCGGTGGAATTGCTTCAGTCCAACACACAAGAACCCACAAGTAATCATAGATGAAGTGAAACCCTTGTCAATATATATACAGTTTGCTGGGCTTGATGCACTATGGAATGTTACAACACAGTTTCAAACTCTTCTGTATGTTAGAAGTGTAAAATAGTGTTGGATAACTTCAGAAAGGCAGAAAATGAAACTGCAGTGATTTGTTAGGCATACCAAAACAGCACTTAATGTCATCAATAAGAAATGCTGACCATAGTATTCCTCTCTGTAGACTACTATGTAAAATAGAATGGTGTTGAGCTGAACTATGTCAGCACATTACAATGTAAACTGCAGGAAATCCAATCTAAGGATGATCTACCACTTTTCCATGACCTGAGACAACATTACATGCAGGGAAAGGCTTTACAATTTGCTTTGAAGCATTAAATACATCTGTCTCTGGCATATTTGAGCCTATTTATTTAATAGCTTAGGGAAACAAACAGGTTTGCAAGCAATGCTTTAAATACATTCACTTAAATGATTGTTGTTATCTCTCCAAAGACGAAATACACCATTCTTAAAATGGAAATAAAAATAAAAGGGCAATAACTAGGACATTTACATTCTTATTCTATTTTTCATAGTTTATGTTTTTGGTTGTAATAAATATCTGGAAAGTAATTCTCTTGCACTACTGTTACAAAACAAGTGGAAAATGTAACTGTGCATTTAACCAAAAATACAACTAATTTAGTTTTTTGCATTTTTGCAAAACATTTCTTTGATATGAAACACTTTGATACAAAATTCTTATATATATATGTATCTTAGCGTGTGCTGCGTTCAATTACAATTGTTTGAAATCACATTTAATTACTTTGTAATACAACATGCAATTTCCGTTACAATTGTATACGACCTTAACCTTTCAGCTCTTAAAAGCTCAGCGTAAGTACAAACGGCACAGACATGAAAATAGGATCATTTTAACAAAATGTATATTAAGCGGAAGAAATGCGTTTTATAAATTAAAATTATTCCATAAAATAAAAGTTCTTCAGTGCAGATTTCTTTGTTTCGTTTTTAATTTTTATGTTGTGTTTATGCATGCAAGGGTTGTTGTAGTGTGTTTGTGTGTGGGTATATTATTCACATAGTTTCATAATAACGTTTTCAAAATTCCAAACTGTGATGCGGTGTAGTTCTTTAAGTGAAAGATCGTTCTTTCATTCTGAAAATAATACTTTACCAACTCATCTCACAGTAATTGAGAGGCGATACAAAACAAACCAAGTGTGAGAAATTCTACGTGATGAAGTAAACAAAAAACATTTCCATCACAAAGAGACTTTGCACTTAATCTACCCCAGTATATGCAAGCATTTTACCCACAGTCTCAATTCAAATCAGATGGGAAGACGCAAAAGATTAGAAAAGTTTTCTGTTGTCTTCCGTTCTCCTTACAACTGTGCGTTGCTTTAAATTAGGTTAATATTTTGTGCTTTGTTTTTAGAACACATTAGAAGATTAACGACGAAATTTTCCCCTTCCCGGTTTATTTTCCAAAATGCGTTTTTACACAGCTAATATTAAAGCACGAAGGTTATTGACAAAGGTTGCTGTCCAGAATGCATTCGTAATTTGTCATTTATTTTATGGCATTCTGCTTTACCTAACTGAAACAGCAATAAATCCCACTGATAAAGTGTTAATACTATTATTATTAATATTGATAATTAATATTTGCATTAGTGAAAAAACACATTTTAAGGTCCTGAATTTGGAATTTTTCTTTGGCAAATTATAAAAGTGTTTTCTTTCATGTAAACTAATAATATATAACCACCATATTACAATAGGGGACACACTCCAGAGCTTTATTTAGCATTTTCTTCTGAATCAACTGTACGACTTCCTCTCAAGCAAAACTGATAACGCAAAGTACACATGCCTATATAATCGTTAAACATCTTTATAATACCCGTGCCCTATGTATTGCTACCCAAATTGCCGCACTTATCTGTTTAAACTATTTTATCTTCGGGTGTACATTATCCATTAAACTAGTCAAAACAGCATCAGTCAAGTAGAGTATAGGCTATACTGACAACTTTAAAAAAGCAACAATCCGCAAGTAAAAAATATGCCTTTTCAAAGGTAATAATAAGGTCATTCGCTATAATAATACCAGAAAAAAGGAAAAAAAGGGAAATCAGAATGAACAATAACTGCTTTAGGTGGCATCTAGAACAACTGTAAGGTAGGAAACTAAGTATATGTTTCATGAACATTGAATTAGTCCTTGTTCTCCAACTACCGTGTGTATCTGTATATATACTTACGAACGCGTATATGTCTGTTTATATAAAAACATAATGTCAAAAAGTGGAGAATAATGTACAACCTAACTGCCGTGAAAACATAAGACATTACAAAACGTGTTTTTAAAATTAATAAAAAAAAACTTTTACCTCTTCAACCCACCAAATCCTTCCAAAACTACCAGGTCAAATTAGATCACTGCTTCTCTCAGTACGAAGTCCATATCTAATCAGTAAAATTACAACGGATGTCAAAGGCTACGTTTGCATACAGTGATCTTGATCTGAAAAAAGTGGCTGCACGTTTTGAGAAATTGTGCAACTTCTGCTGACCTGTTTATTCACAAAAAAATCTCCCACCCCCCTCTTTTCCGCCTTACTACAACACCTAAACAGACTTACCATTTTCAGAAACTACCTCAGCTAGTGTTGGCTCTTCGTCCGATTTGAGATGCTGTGGCTTCGCTTGCTTGCGGCGCGACATGCTGTTGGTAAGCTGCGAGTTGTTTCTGCTTTTGCAGATACATCAGCAGCGAGCAAATAAAAAAAAATGTTCACAAATAGTCGAGTTGCAAAATTACGGAAATTAGCTGGTGTTGCTGTTGTGTGGATTGCGCATGTCGGTATATAATTATGATAGTGAATAATGCATTGCGATTAATGGTGGTGTGAGTGGGGGATTGGCTGAGGTCCAGCGGACACACACAGGATATGGAAATGAGGGATGGACTCAGCAATTAGCTGCTTCACTCTCAAACTATCTGTCTCTGCTTCACTGTCCACCTCCTCCAACAACACTGCAAATAGCGCCGCTTATTACACCCTGCAGTTAGGGTCTTCACTTGAGGAAGGTCAGGTTCTTTCCTTCTTTCCGCGGGGCTACGTCTTCTAAGTTGTGAAAATTCATTTCTGCTTGGGTTGGCTTTCTTACATCCCATGCTTCAACCATTTTCATTTTAGATTCTCCCTTTGGCTTCTGAATATTTTACAGAAGACGAACGTAACGCTCGTTCACGTTTTCCATCCCCTCTTTTGTTTTTCTTCTTTTTAACTTGTTTTTTTTCCGTACATGTTACATGTTTGCCTTCTTTTTCAAGTGCTTCCCAAAATCCCCTTGTTTTTTTTCTTCCTCGCAGCTTTAAATCTTAATTGACTCGCGTACGTGGTACTGTATGTTTCTTTTACAGAATTTCATTAAAGAAACTCCTGTCCGATGGATTTCAGTTCCTTCTGACCACCGAGAGACAGGCAGAAAAGAAAAAAAAGTTTTGAAGACGGTTGCAGATACTTTTTCTTCTTTTTGTGTTTCTAGACAGCAGCTGGGAGCTCTTGTTTAAATGTTTGCTTTCAGGTGCGCTTTCTGTTTCCTCAAGTCCGTCGGTCAAAAATAAACTCCTAAGGGGTTCTTACTTTTAGTTTGTTCGAACAGTGTCGGAGCTTTTGAAATTTGTTTTTAGTACTGAAAACGGCATGCAAATGTGTGATGCGACGATCCTTCCGTTTCTTCTCTTTAAAAAAGTAAATGAAAAGAGAGAAAGTAACACCCTTAGGTTACAAGCGGTGCGGGTCAGGTTCTCTCCCCCTCTTCCCACTGCTATACCGTCGGCTGCGCGATAACCTCGAGTCGCTGTCCAAATTCTCTGGTCCTTTCGTTCGGATTGAGACGTTATTTAGGTTAACGTGTAATTTTTTCAGTTGTTCGGATTCCCTGCGCGCAGGAGACGGTCATAAAAGTTTGACGAGGGTTTGTGATGGATCTTTACAAGATGACCGCTCAGTAAAAAAGAGGTCTGACGTTACCGTTGTTACCCATGTCTATTGCTCCCAGCGTGGAGACAGCCGAGTGTTGCGTGTGAGAACGAGTCTTGAGCTGCAAGTTTTAGATCAGCCTCTACATTGCGTCGTGCCACCGCTAGGATGTACCACAGTTACAATTTGAGCGATTCCACGTCCCCTATCCGGACCATGAGAGTCTATAATGATACATCTTCACCATTTCAAACATGTTTTATATCATACCGCAGTTTTTTTCCAAGAGGTTTTAATATCATTTTAAAGCCTGTTAAAAAACAAATGTCGCCATTTATTTATATTGCCAAACCTGATTGTGCACTGTCAAATTCTATTCCGTATTTGATTTTTTTAATTAACGATTTGATGTGATATAAATTATTATTCATTAAGCTTGTTCCCCTAAAAGTGTGACAATATAAAATCAAATCAACTTGAAAATGTGAGCTACATTTAATATTGCAAATATAGCGAATCTATACAAAGTTTATATACATTGCATATACAGTACGTGTTTTATTTCTTTTGAAAACAAAATTTGTTAAAACGAAATACACCATGCTGCATTTCAATACCAACGGTTCGCAAAAGTTACTAAACATGTAGCAATATTTTATACATACGAAATAAATCTCTCTTCGTATACTTTGTCTTCCTCACATATTTATATAAATGTGCGACCAATTAGTACATTTCTGCAGTTGCATTTTTAAAATTAATGAAAACGGAAAGGAAAATTAACAAGTAGTAATGACATTTAATCTGAAACGCGTAAACGAATGACTTTGGTTCCTTTCCATTAACTAATCCGACTTAAGACTGATAGCCGCAGACATAATTACTTTGAGCATCCTGTGTTCCTGTTTCTGTACTTTCTAGAGAAAAGATAAAAAAGATAGATAATAGCAAACTTTTACCTCTAAATTAAACGAATAATCACATCACCCATTCATACATAAATTACCGACTAAATATTTTGATTAATAGATTAATCATATATAGAAATGCAGAAATCTAAATGAGGCTCTAATAATGAAGTTCCGTGTTTGTCAGGTTATTGTTTGAATTTTGTTGCATTTCTTTTTGTGTGTGACGACAAAATCTGACATTTTTTAAACTGAAGTCTCTGTAAACATGACATTGAGCAGAATTAGTATTTCATGATTTTTCTGTGCAAATCTTTTAAAACGAATGAATGTTGCTTCGGTCACAAATTACAGTGATGATCAAATCGTATGGTGAACGGATTTAAATTATTTCTATGAAAACAAATCTGTTTTTAAAACGAGGGGTCACAATTAAATTGTATTGTCAGCACAACGTGCATCTACTTGTCTGCCCAGCAAAGTTCATTATATTGAACACCACAGATTGACGCCTTTTCCTGTAACCCCTTGTTTATATAGTACGTTAAAGTGTCCTGTAGTTTAGTACAAGTATTTGAAAGGAAATGTGGATTCTTTCTACTTTTGCCTTCTCTGAAGTTTAAAATACTGACATCATTTAGTTTGAGGGAGTGTGGGGGCGGGAGTGAGGTGTGTGTCTGCCGGTGGTGTCCCTGAATATTAATTTGATGAAGTGTGTGAAGCTTAGGCAGGGCTTAAGACAGAGTCTCATTTACTCATTAATTTTCATTTTGTTAAGATAACATTTTGAACTCTGAAGTAGTTGATCCATTTTGGCCAATGATATGAAAATAATTCTGAAGTGTTTCTGAACTTTAAAATGTATTATTTTACATATTGGCTTTAGTATGTGAATGGGAAAAATATCAATAGCTGTTCGACAGCATACACAACGTTTTGCAGATATATTTTTTCTTTGCGTTTGTACTTATTTTACGGATTGTTTGTCATTTGTCAGTAATTGAAATTATCATTATCAGGGACGTTTTGGGGTGTTAATCGAAGATGTCACAAATATTTAACACATAAACAGAGAATAAATTAAAACAACATACCACCCAACAATCGTGACTGATATTCAGCAAATACATTTTATAGTACTTGAGATGGTATATCAATTTATTTATTTTCAATTGATAAATGTATATCCTTCAGTTGTATTGTGCCAAGCGAGACAATTTCTGTGACAGGAAGGTCGTCCTACGAACAAACTTTTTTTTTTCACTCATCCCTTCGGGTTGCAGTTATGTCCAAAAGGCTGTTATTAGGTGGTATTAATAGATGCAGCTCTGGGAAGACAAAATCAGCTATTGATAATTGCAAGAAGTATACAGCAGCTACTGTATCGATCGGCTTGTCCCTTATTCCCCTGGTATATAGAGATAAGAAGACACACTCTTTAGTGCAATATAATTTCGTTTGACCTATCTGCTTGCTACAGACTTATGATGAATAGCCAGAGTGGCTGAAGTCCTTTATCACGAAACTTACCCCTTGATATAATATTGATTCTTTATAACTAGCTCGGCACACAAAAATCAAACTGTCCACTTGGCCATCATCATCATCAATATCATCACAAAGGCGCTGAAATAAAGATCTGGTGGTGCTCCAGAGTGCTTGTTTTACAATCTCCACCCTAATCTTTATTTTGCTGATGATGAAGAGAAAAGCCCTTCTATTTAAACCAATACATACAGTAGCCTGCATTTCTCAAAATACGCAATTCATCTGCTCAAGGCAAAATGAAACGTTTATCAAAATATTGATCAGTTCCGAAAATCTATTAGGAACGAGAACAGTAGGTAGAAAAGCGATGAATTGGTTTATTTTCTCAGCCCCTGCTCTGTAGTAAAAAAAAAACATGAACTGCTTTTCAAACTTTTAAAAAATATTATTACATACTGTGTTCTCGCCTTCTTTATCTTAAAAGTTTCTTAAAATATCTAAAATCTGAAAATACTCGCTCAAATTATTGAGATATATCTGAGTTCATCGTTCAGATACTGTATGTATACACACATAATTGAAAATCTTATTGCCCTTTATTTCTGAGGATCTCTTTAATTTTCAAATATCTTTAAACACTTAAATGCACAAGTAACGTTTTCCTAAGGATTGCCTACGACGAGAAAAAAAAACTAAAAATCTCTGCTACGCAGAACTAGAATGAAGTATTTACAGTAGGATGTTGCAAAGGTGGTCGAAAGAAACTGAATCCCTTTGGAGCAATCATGAATAGGAAAGGTTTATTTCCAGTGTGCACGCTATGTTGATCATATTTAATGGCTAGTTAACTTTACAATAATCTGGGAGGTAATTTAAAGGAACGGTTTCTGAGCCTTCAATATTAAAGGGAACATCCGCAGAGTGAGGGGGAGCGAGGAAAGAAAACAGAATACGAAATTACAACACCGTCCGCCCTTCAACCCCGGTTTGGTTTTGCTTGTTTGTGTTGACGTAGACCTTACTCCTTGCGATGCAGAAGTAACATTTAAAACAAACAGAACACTTTTTAAAACTTCACCTGGTTCCGTTTTTTTATACCACCAGCTTTTACATTAAATCGCGAAGATTCGTTGGAGGCCAAGGAGAAGATCCTTTAACGGGACGCTAAGGTAGAGTGATGCTTATTTAACCTTATGACAGAGAATGAAATCTTGTGGTATTTAGCTGTAGTGTGGATGAGGTGGTCTGCTATTACATCGCCGTCGTACGTGAAAGCGTTAATAAGATTTAATTTAGCCTTTTGGCGTACCGAGTAGTCTGTACCTCAGGTACATAATACAGTGTTATGCATACATCTTACAGACCAAGCGGAACCACGTGGTATAATGTATTCTTTTCATTCATAGAGTAAACCGAGACTTGTTTTCTACAAATAGACCGTTTTTAATAATAATAATAATAAACTTTAGTTTGCTATACTGTTTATACCTATAACTATACGTAACATATACATATTTCAAAGTAATTAGTTTTAAAAATAAACAAAAAGATAACAATAAAACCTTAGAACACATAATCCAGATACATTTTAAAATCTCCTACCTATAAAAGAAACAAGTCGCCTGTAACTGTACAGAGTTTGGATAAGAGTTTTTTTTTTAATGCGCTCAAAGTTTCTGGCTTGTAAATTGCAGACTCGGTACCGTAAATTCTGCTAATATGCAGACATACAGCGTATTTACAGGAGCAACTTCACTTTATTTCTTAGAACTGTGCGAGCTGCACCAGTTCACCAGATGATGACGTAAGTTCAGTAAATTGTGAAGCTATCCGACTGTGGTGGACCTCACTACTAACTACAGTACAGTATCCACACTGTGACGCAGTGGTGTATTTCTGTTGAGATCAGCAACCATATTCCCTCAAGATACGACGTTGCACAGGAAGAAATATAACGAATCCAGCATACACGACAAATTGGGAACTGACAGGAAAAATGATAGACGTAGTGTGTGTGTGTGTGTGTGTCAGAATGTGTGATTTGCCATGTTATATACTGTATTTACTCCCACAATGTTTTTTTCCCCATCTTTTGTAGGTACTAATGTATTACCCTTATACATTAAATAAAAATTAAGGTGGGCATAAAGAGCAAAGGTCGACTCCTATATACTTTTGTGCATATACTGTAAACCTTAAATCACAAAGAGTTCTTTCAGAATCTCTCTCCACCATCACGGTAAGAGGTATAACTCTAAATCTGACACTGAAATTATACACAGCCAAGTGGGATGAAGGACACACTGTGTTTTTGTACAATTTGCAACCTTGTATTTTTAAGTCTCAACACCTTTTAAAATTGCACACTGGCTCTGATTTTGCCATGACAGAGTTCTTTGGATGGTGGAAACATCAGTGGAATTTAAAATGTGTTAATTGTTGATGCCCCTTGGACCTGTCCCATATGTTCCTACAGGATTGGTCTCTGAGCCCCAAGGCACCCGTGGAAGAAGTTGAATACCTTTTGTGTGACTGTAAAGCAGTTAATTTGTAGAGATATCACAGGAAGCACAGTGTTCATGCTATTTATATTGGAACATGAAAAATGAATCTTTCAAGTCCAGTGTGTTTTCTCGCTTGATTGCTTTCTGCTAATTGATCAGAGAGATTCTAGATTCTAGAGTATTCTTCAGCTTCCTGTCTGGGGAGTTTGTTCCATATTGCCCACAATTCATCGTGTAAGGTTGTGCCTTCTGTTGTGCATTCTCTTTTGACCATTCAAAAAAAGTCTAGATGAAACAATTGGAACAGATAACTTTCAAATACAATTGCAACAGTTGTTTCAAATATACCCAGTACAATAATTTGAAATATACAATGTAAATCATTGTTTTTGGCTAACATTTGTTTTTTTTTTCTAATGAGAGCCAATAAGATTAGTTTTCAGAAGTAAAACAAGAAAGGTAAAAAGTCTTTTTTTTCATGAAATGAAGTTGCCCAATTTAATAGGAATTGTTAACGCCTGCAAAAAATAACAAACTTTGAAGACCATGGGCAGACATTTTCTTTTGCTCTCTGAAATTTTTTTATTGAATTATTTGCTCTTCTGTACTCTAAATAAAAGCATCTGTGATTGTGTCTTTCAAACCTGCATAGAAAGGATGTGCTTGTTGATAAAAATTTGCACTGTAGTCACCTGTTTGGTTTTATGCTAGAAGCTTACAGTAAAGCAGCAGATTTACGTAACAGGTGGATGGTTGGCATAGTACTCTCTGATCACACAGCTAGTCTACAGAGGAGCTTGGCATGTGCTGAACTTGCATGTGCTGACTTACAAGCAACTTAACTCTGGCAGCCTCAGACAAATGTGTCTCGCAACTTGGGGAACATTAGACACAGCTACTGACAAAGCTGGAGCCAAGATTCTCTGAACTACAAGACGTAGCCTTTTACCTGTTGAATCTCTCATTGATTCTGGAGAAGGTTCATTTAAGAAATTTGCTTCATAAAGTAAAGGAGAAAGTACAACGAGAAACTCTGAAAGATGCCCTTCACCTTTTACACTAACGTCAGCAAGTCCACAAAGTGACATCACTCAAAAACTACTGTTAAACGCCTGACACAGTTTTTAAAAACAGAACGTTCAGCTCAGAAAGATATTAGCACTTTTAGAGGAGGAGCTGCCTTATGTCACATCTGTTGAAAAATAAAGTGGAAGTGTCAGATCCAAACACCTAAGACAGAGAGGATATTGTATGGGGGGACTGCTGTCAGATGTATTTGTATGCAGTTCAGAATGTATGAATCTCTGAATTCATCTTGTTCAAACAAGAACCCATTTTATCAAAGACAGAGCCCAGAACTACCATCTGCGTCTGAAAAACACAAGCAAAGCCCAGATTTTAGATTGGATTCCTTAAAATAAAAAAAAGGTTAAAGATATGTCAAATGTCTGAACTCACATCTTTCTTTTAGAATTATGCGCAGTAGTCAAATCTGAATGCTGTTTATATCTGAGGAGACAGCCTTGTTACTAGTGTAAAGGAGCATTGTCTGGATGAGATTAACAATCCTAGTCCGTGGGATTGTGGCCCATTCCTGGTACAAAATCTTTGTGAGGGAGTTCTCGGAAGTGGGTTAGCTGGGAACAATTTCACAGGGATTGGTTGAAATTAGCCCACAGATGGTTAATGGGGCTCATGCCTGGTGACCGGCCAGGCCACAGTAGACTCAGTTGCTTTGAATCTCTTTGGCGTGAGTATAGTCTGGACCACTGGACAGTCACAGCTGGAGGTCTGCAAAGCATCTCTTTCTTCAGCCTGGTACAACAAGACACTCCGGGCACTCCAAAGGATTTGTTGTTTTGTCCACATAATATGTTAATATTCTGTTGAAACTGTTAGCTCAAATGTCAGGACCTTTTGTGTTTTGCCAATACTGTTAGCGGTTCCAGAATAACCAGGTGTTGTTTGAAATCTGGGTGTAATTTTTTCTTAAATCTAGTTGAAATAGAGGAATCTGTAGATTAAAACCTTTGAAACACATATCATAATTAAAGCTGAGCACACTGTATCAGAAAATAGAATGTTACGCTAACACATGGAGTGACAAAAGGCGTCAGAAGGAGGGATGGTTGTTTGTCTTAAGACAAAACCTTTATTTGTACAGACTGGAAAAATTAAATTTATAACTAGAGAGCATTTTGACAGTTTAATATTAAGCCTACAAGGAAACACCCTTTGAAGAAACATATTTGTTTCACAAAATTTATTATGCCATAAAGTAAACCAGCTTCATCCATCTGAGGAATTTTTCTGCAAAGTGGCCAAAAAAATAATCATTTTAATTTTTCTGTTAAACATTACATTCAACGTGTCTTTCTTTGATTCCTCAAGGCATTAGTTTCCATCAGATGACAGCATCATATGATAGTATTTGACTGTCACATATATTTTATTTACAGTATATTATATATTGTTGTAACCCTTACTAAGAATAAGCAGCTTTCTGATAATGGATATATACAGTATTTAAACAGAGATATAATCAACCACTTAGTGTGAGATTTAGCCACTTTTATTATATGGTAAAAGAAAAAAGCATATTTTATTACATTAACTGGGGTTTTAAAAGAGCTACTTTCTCATTCATATTTAGTGTTATTATGAAGTCTACCTTTTCTTAAATAAAAAGCATCCCAACTAATGCTCTGCTAACACTTTGAGCATTCCAAATACAACAGCAGGAATGATTATGGAAGCAGATCCACATTTTCTTGTTCAATGTGAGATTTGAAGGTTGTGGAGATTAAGCTAATTATGTGTGTTGTTATCTTTTCACAGTGTTTGTTAAAAAAACCCCAGACATATATATTGGCATTCTATGTTAACACAGTTTATTCACTAGATTGCTTCATCAACCACAGGGTCTTCAAGAATCTTAGAAGAGGTGACATAATGAAGAATATTTATTTCATGTGATAAATCAGTTAATATGCCTGTTTCTGGTGCGAGGTGATAATAGTAACTGCAGTGGAAGGGGTATTTGAGTGGTGAGTTTTGACACTCAGAAGATATCTTAACCTAGAGGGGGTAGAACTGGCAGATGCCTATCAGTTTATTGTTTAGTCAGTTTAGTCTTTAATATTTATGCAACAGGTGTGAGCTTTAAAATCCTCAGTGCAGATGGGAAAGGCGGTATATTGTAATTCAGCCATGAAAAATGTTATGTCTGAGCTTATGTAGCTACTGCTGAATTTGTTCTTTTTCCACATTGCTGCTCTGGAACTGTGGTCTTGGTTTTGGACCGCTTGTAGCAAGACAAAGTGTGAGTAGTGTGTCCCCCTGTACAGACTTCATTGAACACAATTCATCACCTGTACTGCATCCTGGGCATAACTGTCATTGGATCAGGAACTATCTGACCAGCATCATTCTGATCACAAGTTTCCACTTGATATCTGGTGTGCAGTATACAGTATGTGTAGAGCTGTATTTAGAATATTGCTTCATGGGAAGCTGTAGTTTGACAGTTATGTCTTACAGATTTTTATTTTTTTATTGTGCTATTATTGAACCTCATAAGGTTTGCAAAAAACAAAAGGGTTATGAGTTGAACTGACATGAGCTGTGGAGTACAAGTGGAGGTGTCAGCCCTTCCCAGCATTCCCTGCCTTGTCTTCCCTATACCCCCTGCCTCTTAGTGGTCCCCAGGTCTTACTGTGGGTGCTCTCACTGCAAAAGGGATTTGAATTACATATTAGCTGTAATCTCTTTGTATGCTTATAAGCCCTAAACACTGAATTCAGGTGATTTTATCTGTAGATGCTATTTTTCAGCCCTATATTGCTTATGGCAATGCAAAAAAAATCACAGTGACTTAATGCACCAAAATACAATCTAATTTTGAGTGGTTATAGATAATGCCTGAATAATTTGCTTCAAAGTGATAATGTTAGAATGTGTTTGCTCGTTATTTTAAGTTTTAAACATATATTTAAGTATTATTTTTCATTGTTGGTGTCTGTGGGGTTAAATCCATGTAAAAGCCATAATGAGTAATACCTGAGAAGAATAAGTCTGCTAATTCACCTTCCAGGCTATAAATAAAAATTAATTAGAGTAAAATAATCACCTTAATATTTGAACTCTTCATGATTATGTTCTTTGTTACATTTGGCATCCCACCGAAGCTAAGCAGGTGTGAGCCTGGTCAGTACCTGGATGGGAGACCTCCTGGGAAAAACAAAGGTTGCTGCTGGAAGAGGTGTTAGTGGGGCCAGCAGGGGGTGCTCACCCTGTGGTCCACGTGAGTCCTAATGCCCCAGTATAGTGACGGGGACACTATACTGTAAACAGGCGCCGTTCTTTGGATGAGACGTAAAACCGATATCCGGACTCTCTAAAATCCCAGGGCATTTCTCGAAAAGAGTAGGGGTGTAACCCTGGCGTCCTGGACAAATTTTCCATTGGCCCTTACCAATAATGGCCTCCTAATAATCCCCATCTATGAATTGGCTTCATTACTCTGCTCTCCTCCCCACCGAGAGCTGATGTGTGGTGAGGGTTCTGGTGCACTATGGCTGCCATCTCATCATCCAGGTGGATGCTGCACATTGGTGGTGGTGGAAGGGAGTCCCCATTACCTGTAAAGCACTTTAAGTGGAGTGTCTAGAAAAGTGCTATATAAGTGTAAGCAATTAATTTGTATCCTGCTACTGTGACATGGTGCATATTGTAATTAGAGGACTTTTTAATTAATTCAGTATGAAACTTTCACCAGAAGCCAAAGGAATCCTGCACCTAACATATTTTCTTATTGAAGTAATGATTTCATCACATCTTAATATGTCAAGAGGTGGCATTTGCCCTGTAATGAAGCGAGGGTCTTGGAATTGATTTGTTTATTTTCATGGAAATCAAAACTGGGATCTTTTTTCCCTGTGTGTTGCTAACAAACAGATCTCCAGCTACAAGTGATTAAATTAAAAGGCGGTTTTGTTAAAAAAAATGATGGAGCTGCAGTTGTAACCTCAGCCATGTATGTAAAAAAAATGTAAAGCCAGGAATTAGCAAATATACTGTACATTTTTCCTTCTTCCAAGTTGTCTTTTATTTCCCCAAAGCTTGAGATGCTCTCAGGATGTATCTTTGGGAGAGCCGATTGCATATGAAATGATGCTGGGAGGCCCCACTGGCAGGAAATTAGGAACGACACTTTCAAGATAAAGGGAGTGCAGCCACCGAAACAGTCTCTGCTCAAGATTTAGAGTGATAGCTGCACCACACGGATGGTTTATCCACGCTGCCAGATCAAGTACTGTGAGCCAAGACTGGTGAAATAATTTATCTGAAAAAACACAGTTTAGTACAGTGAGAAAAGACTAGAATGCCAGAGCCCTGACAGCGAGACAAGATAGGTATGAATAAAAGAATCAGATCTGTTTTGTGATGCAGACAAAGAAATAGTCATACTGAACATGACTGCAGAGCACAGAAATAGTGCTCTGACTGAAGAAACTGAAAGTACAGTCAGTTTTGTAAGTGGATTACTTGTGTAGGTGTCATCAGTGTTTGAAAAACACACACACACACACAAAGCCAATGTGACAAATATAAACTATCAAATTCTAAAATGTTAAAAACATTTCTGAGTCTGTGGCAGTATCACTGTCAGTCCTGAATTTTTCAATAATTATTTCACCCTGCATTGTATTCAATGGGATTATTATGCATTATTATTAATCATAAACATTGAGAATTTTTCCACACAAATTTTATATTTATTGGAATTTTAAACTGGATTTTTATCTTTAGTCTTTATTGTTTCTTGATTTTCAGATGTTTTTCAAACTTTTTTATGCTCATTACAAAAAAGATAGTAAAACATCCTGTGGCTTTTATTTTATACAATTTCAGGGAATGTTTGTAGTGTATTTTGCTATTCTGCGCTTCTTTTTAATTGATCAAAATTACAAAACCTCTAATTTCACTGTTCATACCTTTATAGGTAAATAAATAAGATAAAAGTAATTCATTTGCATAAGACATTTGCTAAACACCTAAGATCTAACACATGTAAAAGAAAATTGCTTTGTTAGAAAAAGATTCAATTAGAAGCAAGTACATTGCAACCATTGTTAACAGGCATGTAAAATGTTTAGATTTTCTTAAGTTAATGTATTCTCCTTTCATTTACAAGCTACAGACTTTCTTTGTAGCTTAGCCAGGTTGTTGTTTGCCCAGAGTATATCCAAACTGTTGGGTTTCATGATAGCTCAGGACAAGATTGTTTGTTAGGTTCAGGAAAAGCTTGTTTGATATTTACTTCAGCAGTTTGATCCTTTACCTCCTTAGATATACAATGTCTTGTCATAGCAGTATCCGAAGAATCACCCATCATTAGGTATCAGTTCTGTGAATCGGTGCATTTTGCTGTATTTAGGTTTTCCTAAGTCTGGGAAAAGGCTTTCATCTGCTCTATAAACTTCAAACTGATACCCTCTTTTTTGTGTTTACATCTGAATCCAGTTTTGGAAATGCCTCCAAGACTGAATTCATTGGACTGTATATGATTTCAAAGCTAGCCTTTGTCCATTTCAATCAATGATTTGTGTTTTTTATTTTTATTTTATTTTTTATGTCATTTAGTGCAGTACAGTTATCCACTGTTCTCTGGATACTGCTCAAAATATCTGCCAAGATCCTAGTTGCTGTTGAGGGTCAGTCACCTTAGCATAACCTACTGTGACATCTAATGAATGTTATTGTGCTGTTCACAGAATCTCTATGTTTAAAAGTAGTCACTATTTACCTTAAAAAATGCTGGATTAATCAGTGATTTGTGTCGACAATGATGAGGTGAGTAAAAATGTTGCCTTCCACTAGACAAAAATGTTTTAAAAAGATCAACAGTAGTATACCATTTTTTACATAAATATCATTCGATTTCTCAGAAATGAATAAGAGAAGTCCAGTCACACACATAGAATAAGAGTGAAAAAACAGGAATTAATGTGAAAAGGCTAAAATAGGAGAAAATTCTTCTGGGGTTCTTTGGAATGCAGCTGGTAGTAGATTAAGAACTGAGGTTTAACCAGGGAGCTTGGTCAGTGTGGTAAGACTATTTGACCACTTCAGAACCATGAGCAGAAAGGACTAAAACCCCAGTGATGAGACTTAATCTCATTAGAATTCCTTGTCAGGGCTGACCTTGGGAACATTCTCACCACAACAAGTGACATTGCTCGCTGGAACCAGACTGCTCAGGGACCTGTTCATTCAGTATGATAGCAATACCAAACCAGATTGGGCAATAGCCACTTTGCCTTCTCAGATAGTTCTAACACTCTTAACTGTAGTAGTGGCAAAAGTGAAATAACATAACGACATAAAAACAAATAATATTGATTGAATTAAGAAAGAATAAGAGAGCAAAAATCACTGCTATATGAAAGCAAGAATGAAGAACAGCACAGAAAGCATGCTTTTACAATAAAATCTACATTATTTAAAACCTTTGCTCTGATCTTGCAACGAGAACACATTCATTATGTTTACATACTTGTATAAACATGCAGAGAGAGAGAATCTCTGTTGTATTATTACATTTAAATATCATTATCAAACTTAATCTCTTTACTATCTAAACTCTACACCCACATTTACTGTATGCAAACACTGATAGTGTATTTAATAACTTGACCTCGTTCTTATTTTGATATGGGACACCCTATTGTATACACATTCAGTAGATTGCTCATCATTTTGCAAAATTCAGCCTTTCCCCTGCATCTTTATGGCTGATATAGCTGAGCTTATCAACACCTTATGTGGGGAAACACAAAAGTAAGTTTATTGCTTTGCTGTTTTCTAAAGTGGAGGTGACCAGAAATATGTAATTATTATCCATCCTTCATATTTATTTGAACTTTGCCTTTTCCATAAAACAGGGCAATATAATTTGCACAAAAGGACACTTTTAAAACAGTGCCTTACAGGCACAGATAACCTTGGCTGGGCACTTTAAATAGTCAAGTTTTGAATTCAAAGTAGCAGGTATGAACTACAGCACAAAATAATGTGTACACAGTATTTAGAAATACAGGGTGATGACAAGAATTTAAAATAAATATTTGTAACCTGTCAGCAGACAATGCATGTTTTATTGAGCAATAATAATCTGTAAATGCCAACTCGAGTGAAAGATGTAGTGCATGGTATTTTCAAAACACTTCAAATCTAGCAAAGCATTAGTAATAATACTTTCCTGTAGTGGGGCCAATTGAATATCATGTTAAATCTGAATTGTTTCCAGTTGTAATCTTCAATATTGCATGCAGGGAAGGCTAGATCTCTCCTTGTCACCAAGGATGGCACCATCACAGCTGCTAGATCCTGAGATGAAATCCACCATCCAGTAGTGTGACATTATGTTGGTGTCCACATTTTGTTTGACAGTGACCACCCATGTTGACTAAGGATTATGAGAGCTTATCTTGCACTGGAGGTGTTTGGGAAGACTGGTGACCAATGAGATCTGATTACTCTGTCTGAATGGATCATAGTCAAAGAGGGCAATACCAAAACACCTGGTGCAATCCAGATGTTTTCAGGAGATCTTGGTTGGATTTGTCCAAGACATTTTAATAGTAATATACAGTACTGTACAACTATGGAGTAATGGGATATACAGGCTCTGTCAAAGTGTCAATGTGTCACTACAAAGAAGACAGTAATAATAATTGCTAATGCACTACTGGGATTCAAATTGTACTGAATTTTGTATGTTCAAAATACATCCATGGCATTCAATTTTCACCAAGGTATGGAGGCTTCACATCCAGTAGGAAAAACAAAATACTTTCTTTTCCAAGGATTTCCTCTTAAAGGAAACATTACCACAAGCATCGATTAAATCAATAACATTTATATTATGGCATAAAATAATTTGCAAAGGATTGTTGAAAAATCAAATCTACATTAAAAGTGGCCTGTGACTAACCCTCACTTACTGACTATGCTCTTATGTTAGTACTTTCTGCCTGTCAAGCAACACTGAAGTTCCTTAGAACTGGGCAACATCCTAGCAATTCATTAATGCCATGTTCACTGATTTTTTACGCTATTTTTATTTGGACCCTTAGCATCTTGACCGGATGCGATTGTAAGTCACTTTAGATAAAAGTGCCTGCCAGATGAATACATGTAAATGTAAAACCTAACTACCTTATGTGTAATTTACCCATATGAAGCCTTTTTTTATATTTATGAGGGTCTAGCACCAGAATTAGTTCCTGTTTGCCTTCTCAGTGTTTGGACTGATGCCAAAGTACAGATTTAACACCAGTTTCAGCAAAAGGTAATTGTTACATAGTACTTTCTGATTGCAAGGAACCTTCAAAAAGAACTGCCTCGACCCCTCTATAACAGACAGCCTGATTACGAATCATGTTATTGATGTGATGAATGTAAGATGTTTGCTAATAACTGCTCTCATACCATCTGTTAATCTTTGTTGTGATTAAGGAGGTAATCCTAATACCTATTATTCCTAATGACATGGCCAGGATCTTTTGCTTATACAAGCTTAACGTATTAGCCTTCAGAGGCAGCTGAGATGAAGCACTGGAAGATATCAGCAATCTTGGCTACAATTGAGAAATTGGCCCGTCCTCCACACAACAAAAGTGATACAAAAGAATTACACCTTCACTAAAGTCTATTTCCTCGTATAATCACACAAAATGATTTTTCTTAAATATGATAATAAATCACAGCAAAAATCAATGTGGCAGAGCCCAACTGCTATGGCCTGATAACGCATCAATCAATATTTAGTATTTAGATTTTAATTAATATGTGGCAGAGTGGGAACCCTTTAAGAGAGAAATATTATCTGAGATAAAAAATCCTGCACTGTTAGCATGCAAAAGTTGTTTCTCATATCTGTCATTGATCAGTCAGCTGTCGCTGTGATTAAAAACCCAAGGAAATTTCAGAGGGGAGCAGAAGTGGCCTGAGTCGATGTGTGTGTCTGTGCTCGCGTGTGTGTCTCCAGCATTTCTGTCGGCTCTGTCCCTTGAATGGGATCTTGAGTAAAACGAGAAACTGGAGGAGCCATTCAGTGTCTGCACACTAATGTCCATATGACTGTCTCATGATTTCTTTGTCACCTGAAACACGAGAAACAGGGATTGTGTTTCCAGTGTGTAAATGAAGTTTTCAACTTCTGTGAAATGCAGAGGTTTCAAGACTTCTATATTGGCAATAAAACCAAACAAAACTACACTGGGTTTTCTGGGTTTTCCAAATTAGAATACACTGTTTGTGAAAATATATTTAATTATGTAAGATTATTGAATAATCAATCATCATATTTCCATATTTCAACTGTTTGCTAATCTTTACATTCGTTTTTTTCATACATGTATCCTTTTATTAAGCTTTGATTTAATTAGAATGTCATTTAACCTTAACAATGTCTTGAGACAGAAGCATTGCAATGAATAGCAAGTACAATGAAGTTCATATTTTTTCAATGAGAATATTCATTCATTGGATGTTTACCTATGTGACACATTTATAACAGATATGTAGTTTTCAAATTACTATTTAACAGTAAGGAAGGAAATGAATTAGGCAGCTGATATTCCTTTGTGATATAAAACCTGTTAAAAAGAGTTTATTAGGAAAACATATGGTTATTTCATCCAAAGAATGCATCACATACTGTTTACAGTAGGTGCATAATCTTTTCTTAAGGTTTTAACTGTTAAACCACTACTTAAACATGTGAGTACCAACTGTTATACAGTTGAGTTGCCAAGAGTGACATTTGCTATTGCAATCCTTTTGCTTAATAAAGAGATTAAAATAGATATATATAGAACGGCATTTTGTGTTGTCAAATGGGAGGGGAGAAAGATACATTAAGCTGTTCGGTAGAAGAGACTTCCTTGTTTAGATTTCTAGATAATTTCTGAATTAATTATTGTCCAAAGAAAAGATGTGTAGCATGATACTCCTTAAGGTTTTTTCATGCTATATTATATATTATGCTGCTAATTTAAAAATAATTTGGTAAATATTCTGCCAACTTTCCTTTTGAAAAAATCTGTTACATTATTGTTAAATAAATTACACATATTCATAATTTCCTTAAAAAAGCACAAGTACAAATTAAATGAACTATTCTTTCATTAGTTGTACCTGTAATTGTCAGATCAGTTGTATTTTGGGGTGCTTTTACCCTTCTGACCTAAAAGGTCTGCTTTGTTTCTTACAAATTAATGTAATTATTTTTTTTTTGTTAAGCCAGCCTATTTTTTAGCTGGAAATATTTTCAACATTGTATTATTTAGCTAATGGTCTGCAAATAACATTGAAATATTAAATGGTCTGCAAATAGCATTGAAATATTATTTTCATTGTTATAGTTAAATATAGTCAAATATTTATAAGCACATCAAAATGAAAGATGAAGAAAAAACATGAGAAAAATATGCTAACTGTTCGACACAATAAAAAAACAGACTGACTTACAAAGATATGGGATATACAATATGCGTCTAACTGAGCTGTCATCATCATACAGAAGGCTATTGATTTGCAATTAAAATATTATCGATTACATATACTATAACATCCCTGGGAATTCTTGCGTAATCAATTCAAACCATTTAAGTCAAAAATATGAAGTGATTTTTTTAAAACTTAGCTTTATCGTCATACTCGCTGTGTGTGCTAGATAGTGAGACCGTGGGTGAAAAATCAATTGCTGGTTTTGTGTATTAGTAACACAGTAACACCAAAGCCATCATCACTCTCAAAGAAAACTGAAGCTGATCTGTGAAGCAGGACGATAACAGGGCACTCTGGGTTACTCCAGTTTTAAGCGTCTCAAGATTGTCTGCCTGCCGTCTGACCTTTTGTAGGTCAGCTGGTTATTAGGTCATGGCTGGCTCAAAGTGTAGCAAACACGTAGCAAACTCTGAGGTATCTTCAATAAATAGGGTGGTACATGATCCCCTGCAAAAATGATCAGCAGTTGAACTAGCCTGCATAATTATTCAAGAGATGGAGCTTTTGTTTACAGCAGAGAATGTCACTGCATCAGTGGAAGAATTTCATTCAGTGTTTTATTTCAGGTGCAGTGTTGTCTCTTTATATACAGTAGGTCTAAATATAAGGAGTAGAAGATTGTGATGAAGATTGATGCAGACTGTATGCTGTCAGTTGTGAAAAAAATATATATACTCATGTGAAAACCATGGTAGTAATTTATGATTAACTTGATTATGTTTACTAAGTATTTATAATTAATGTTATTTTACCATTCCATTTTTTATAGTCTACTTTGTGCAAGTCCTACAGTGATTGTCCTTGATAAACCACTGATCTGTAACACTAATAGTGTCCTATGATTTTGTAGCACAGATGATGGTACTGTATATCATAATAATTTAGAGAGGATAACTGCCTTGGTATATATGAGCTACAAACGAAAACGCAGAGGTTAAATTTATGCTGAAAAGTAAAAAGAAAGAAAAACAAAGCTTCACATGTGAGGAAAGCTGAAACATTTCAACATACTTTTTTGCAAGAAATTAACCTCTACTTGTACCTTAATTTAGCATGGGTTCATATAATTGTTTAGAGAATACCATGATAATCACCTACCCTTGAACCTCTTCAACAGTGAGCGTGCTGACACCACATGGTATTTCGGATAGCATTTATATGTAATGGAAAAAGCAAACAGTTTGTTTAAAAACTGAATGGCTGAATTTGTTTTAAAATTGGATATTCATATGCTTTTCTACAGTAAACTTATTAATATTCAGAAGTTTGAAGTATACTATGATTCTGTCATTTTAAAACATGTACAGTATGTGTACATAAACTGGTTTAAACCCATTTAGTTTTTATGGAAATACAAATAAGTGTGCTTCTTTAAATAAATTATGATTTTACCAACACAACTTAATAAAAATAAATGTCTAAATTACACGACACTCATAGGAGTACAAATGTTGGCCCACAACAACAATAAAACCTATAAACAGTTTTAAATCTAAAAACGTATAACTAAAACATCAGTTCACATTTGGTGGCTTGATGCCTTTCTGTTTCACAAAAATATCTGCTTTTGTAATTCAAATTGACAGAGGTGCAATAAAACGGAATGCATAATTTGTTTATTCTGTATGATAATGTACTGTTGTTCTATTGCTAATATTTAATTTCTTCCCTAGAACTGGATTGTCCTGTTTCATCACCAATTCTTTTAAAACATTGCTGGCAGAAAAGTGTCTATGGGAAAATAATTTTTACTCTTAATGACTAATTAACAATGGAGATTTAAATGCTATTTTTTGGAGAAGTATTCACAAGATGTCAAGTTTTTTCCATACTTACAGCTTACATTTCAAATTGTTCTCATTTTATATATTATTTCTACCATTTGGTGCAGTGGTGAGCATTACTGCCTCACATTGCTGGGGTCCTGGGTTCACTTCCAGTCCTGGAGTGCTATCTGTGTGGAGTTCTCGCATGGGTGTTCACCTCTGGAAGCTACGGTTTTCTCCAACAGTCCAAAAACATACTGGTAAGATAATTGGAAAATTGTCCCTAGCTGTGAGTGGAGGCTTGTCTGGGTCTGTGTGCCTGCCCTGCAATGGACTGGCATCTCATCCAGGGTGTACCCTGACTTGCACCCACTGGTTGCCAGGATAGGACAGATGAATTGGAAGAAGGAATAAGAAAATGGATGGATGCATGGATTTCCACTATTAGCAAATTCTCATTAAAAATAAGTATTTCACTACATATACTGTATAAAGATAATGAATCTATGTGGGTATCAAGGGGCCTTCTGTTAGAAAGTATCTATATTTTTAAGAAGGATGTGTCTCTTTTCTCTTCCTTTCAGCATGGAATAAACCTTTACTTGCTCCTTGGCAGTCTACGCATGCCGATGCAGCTACTATTTTTACTTTATTATCTGCTGCATATACAGTTTATACTGCATATTCGTCTTAACTGTGTTTATGCCACCAAGCTTTAGTTTTACATTAAGTAGGCATCATCAATAGTGATTATGTATTTCTCCAAAGATGTATTGCTTTACAAAACACGTCCTGTGGGTGATTTAGTAATCATCATAAGTATTACAGACATAATTTTGTGTTGAAAGAAAAGTTCCTTATTGAATTAGTCTTTTCCCACAATATAAGTCTCATTCTGTTCAATATGTGAAAACTCCTGGCCAAAAAGTGATGAAATCTAGCCGGCATTATGAACATGGCAGTCTCTGGTATTACACCAGATGTAGGCCCTCTCTCATCAGAGGAAAATATTATTTTGCTGCCGGGCTACAGCTGGTGGCAACTGAGGTGTTGGTATGAAGTGCTTACAGCAAACAGTAGTCTTTTTTTACACCACAACCAGAGTGAAATGAAACAAAATAAAGTTCACCCTCTCACACTGTTTTTTCCATAACACATACAGTATGTACAAGAAAACACAAGACTATACGATGTGTATATCTAAGAGCTGAGGAACATTCAACAGTAAGTAAAAGACGTTAATGGACTTATTTGAATAAAGTGTTGATGTCTAAAGGCATTAGACCATGTGGTTTGTCCACAAATTCAGCCTTTGCTGGTTTATGACCAGACTCCAGGTCTCCAGCTGCTGGGCTTAGGCAGCTCCTAGGGGGCTGTGTACACCTGACTGAGCTCCATTGAGCTGGAGCAGGTGGAAGTCAGCAGAGGAATCCTGGGTCAGCTGCATGAGAGAATGTGATTGTTAGTGGGAGCCGTGAAAGTCCTCTTAGGTGCTCTAGGCTTGGAGTGCAAGACATGAAGCGCCACAAGAAATGCCTGGCAAAATCTTACCCTTTGAAGACAAACAACTTCAGACCTGGCAGGTGGGACTCTAGTGTTGAGCTGGATTGAATGAATGGTCATCTTTTGTATATGTTTGTATATAGGCTTTAGAGTACATCTTCTTTTATGTTTGTTAAAGTTTAAAATAGAAATTCTGAAAAAGAAATATTTTCCTTTTTTTAACTAGGGTAATTACATGATAAATCTGAAAAATGTGAATCATTAAGCTTTATGAGCATTAAGCAGAAGGAGTATATTTCATTTGAATAGCTGATGAGACTTTCTTTAGTTTTCTTTAGTATCCATGGATAATCTGGAAAATTTGGACAGAAATCTTCTACTAAGGATATTTAATTTTAATATTAACAATTTTTAATTGTGAATATTCATCCTTTGTATATTTTGGGATATTCTGGGATATTGTAATTTGTAAAAAATTGTAATATTTGTCTGACAGACATCTGTTCAAATTACTGCTAAGCTTCTCAGGAGAATAATATCCACAAACCATGGCATGAGTAGTTGTACATTATTCCATTTAAAGTATATTACTAAGATAAGTGTAAATGTCCAGCTAACTGAAGACGAAAGAATTCAGATAAAACTCCCTTTCCCAGGGGGTCTCCATAGAAGCACTGCAAAGCAGATGAAATGCGCCAGATGTGTAGACTGCTGTACAAAGATGGACAACCAAACTCCTCAACAGCTTTCACAAAGACTGGAATGCAGCACCTCTCTGTATAAAAAATCTCTGGAGTTCCTCAGTGGGCCTGACTTCAACATTTCAGACCACTCTTAAAAGATGACTCAATGAAAGTGGCTTTAAGGGATGTAAAACAGGGGGGTAAAAAGCTTGTTTTGTTGGAGATAAACTTAAAAAATATGTTAACATTTGTCAAAGGAGCATAACACGTGGACTGCCGATGACTGAACAAAGGTGCTTTTGGTTAGATACAAGCAATTTATAGGATCAGGGAACACAACCTCCATATTGAACGGGTTTTCCTAACTATCATATTTGGCGAGTGGAAGTATCAGATCCTTCTTCAATCCAGTGTTTGTGTGTGAGTTGTTTGAATTCTGAAACCCACACAAACATATTAGAAAAGCTGTCTGCAGCCGTGCTTTTGGTAATTGCTTCTAAATTCCAAGAAGGTCTACTTTAATGCTCAGTGTAATACTGGATATAACATGCTAGCAGGGGGTAGTTTCCTCAAAATAAATATCTCTCGGCAATCTGAAGGCATAATATTAGCCAGTACTACAACTCTTTGAAGGTAGAACAACAGGGACACTAGAAAGCAGGAACATGCGAAACATTTTACCTTTCATTAGCCAATCTGAAAATATCCACATAGCCAGATTTGCTCCTTTTCAGTGTGTGTTCTTTAGAAAAGCACATTCCCTATTAAAGTTTACTGTTTCAAGTTAGCTTCGACAACATTTAATTCCATTTTCAGTTGGGCCATGGGGCAGGAAACGTATGAATATAAGGTGTTAACCTTTGATTACTTAGCTATTTTTTCTCTTTATTAAAGGCTTTTATTCCTTAAGCTGTCACAGTGTTGAACCACTCTATTTGTTACAAATGTGAGGCAGACACTTCTTTGTAGTTTTGATACATGCTTTCACATTAGCATAAAAGTGAAATGATTGAATTGAGAGTTTTGAACATATTTAAGTTTTGGGAGTTTGTGTTTGTGGCTTACATATTAGTTTTTTTTTGCAAAGAAACTGATTCTAAATTGTTAAGCACGCAAAGGTACTCAGTCTAACAGAGTCTCATTAGAATAAAAGGCCAGTGCTTGGTAGTGGTAGTTTGTGCATATCTCCAAAGGAAGCAAGCCTGTATAAAACTGACAGTAAATGGGAAGGGTAATGGCCTTTCCCTTTAATGTTAATGAGTAGACACTAACCAATGGGATATTGCTGCCAAGGCATGGCTACTGAATCTTTATACCGCTACTGCATTAGACAAATCAGAATCCTGAAGCCCTACCTTGGCTCCTTTTCCTGAGGGGAAATAAGTTAACAAGCCTGCTTCGTTTGTGACAGGAAATGACGGAGTTACCTCTGTGTGTTTCTGCATGAGTGCACGTACCCAATAGATATGGCTACAAGTGGGCCTTTCTTGGACTGATCATCACTCCCTCTCTGACATCAATGTTTCGCTTTATGCTTTCACTCAGGCACCTTTCAAGTCCTTGTAGATGGTTGGTCTTCACATTTTGTCTGTGATGACTGAGTTTTTGTCGGCTGCTCCTTCAGGTATATTCATTACCTGTCAGTGGAGACACTTTGTCTGCATTGCTAAGGTGTGAAGTCTGTAGATTTGTTATGCATTCCTGGGGGTCCACCTCCTTCCTTAGGATGCCTTTCCATCTTTGTGTCTTCGCCTTGAATGAGGGCCAACATCTGAACAAGCATTGCTCTGTGCAAGGCCTAGGATGCTGAGTTGGGCCCTGTTAAAACTGTGCCTCTCCAGCTGCTTTGTGGATGCAGTTTCCATAGCATAAGAAAATGTGGGTCATTGCACAACACAGAAGAGGGGTGGTATTTTACTACACTAGAGGCATGGCCATACCATAGACCCTATCTTAGGGCACTTTTCTGTTCAATACCAAGCTGTGTTGAACTAGCTATCGAGGCTGCTATGCACAATTTCTAAGGTTCTGCTGCCTGCATGTGCATGGGCATTGAGTTATTTGGTGGCTGCATCTGTCAGAAATAGTGTGAAATCCTGGTCATGATGTGTACATTAGGTATTCAGGTCCTTGCCAGCACTTCTTCCCAGCCCTACCATGTGATAGTGTTAGCATATTGTCCCATTGGTTGTTGACTGGGATGGGCAGTTTATAGGCACCCGCCAGTTCACTGAGTTGGAGCTGTGCATGGTCTGTGCCCATGCTTTGATGCGCATTTGGATTACATCAAGGAAAAATGGTGATGGTTCAAAACTTTTCAGAAGATGTGTAAGTTGCAGTAATGCCAGCTTCTCCAGTAGGTGCTCTGGAGGATATAATAGTGAGGTTTATTGAATAATAATAGAGTTTTTTTAAATGATCAAATGTAAAACAGGGAAAAAGAAATTCCTAATTTGATTTTTTTTTACCTTCTGGAGTAGGTTCTGTTTCAACATTACATCAAGAGCTTGAACCGTTCGTTGTCCCATCTTGTCTCTCCCTGCTTGAACATTATTTTCAGGCTCTCGGTTACCTGCCCTCCTGTCTTGTATTGTAAATTGCTCTTGTCATTGAAATGTTAACAGTAGTACCTTTCTGGTCGAGTGCTGCTGTGCCCCTTGTGTGATTTAACATTAACACCACATCAGGGGATCCGGCATTAGAGTGGGAACGAAACAAAATGTGAGCATGTCCCTCCTGCATTAATAGGGAAGGTTATTAAAAACTTCAAGGAAGTGGCTCACTTGGTAATTAAAGGCAACCCTTCATCCCTGTGACTCATTGCAATTAATGATGCACACTGTATGCTAATGGCTGTAGTGTCAATTCGGCCACAGAGAAGTGTACTTTGGCAGCACTGGTGACAAAGAGATTCTGTGTTGAAATGTTGACATGAGGGTAAGCTTTTTTTAAAAAGAAATGATGAAAAATGAAAATAAAAGAAAATGAACACAAACTGAAACTTAACTTCAGTACCAACGAAGGCATTTTTGTGAAAACACATGAGAAAACCAGGGACTGCTGCTGTAAGACAAAACCACAGCACTGGAAAGTTAACATAACCTTATGGAAAATATGTAGAAGCCATTTATCAGATCCTCATATACTTTTTCTCTCTGGGAGTTTTCTGTCAACACTCTAGTGATATAAATATAATTCTAAAATGTATGTATCTCTATTCCTGTGCATGTTAACAACTTAATATATAGCACACATGTCCACATATTTGTGGATATATACTGTAGTGCAGAACCATTAAGACAAAAAGAAAGAAGTGCAGACACTGTTACAAATACAAAAGAAAATCAAGAAAGGAAGATAGAAAGTGTGCATCATGACAGGCAGTCTGCAGACAGGGTTGTTAGTTTATGTAGGCTGTAGGCTGAGTCGACTGGAAAATTTTGATCACTTTAATTTACTATATCCAGCGTGCCTGCTCTACTCGTCCAGCGCTTTTATCAAGCTCTGTGAGGTGGTATTGATTTTTTTATTTTCTATGTAGGATAAGAAGACAGAGAGTTAGGAGCAAGAGTGAATGAAGAACTTTCCTCAGATTACTGCTATTCTCCAGCTTATTGCATCCTGTCGTTTGTGGTTTCAGATGATGTCCAGTATGTCAGGGCTGCTTCAGGCAATAAACAGGGTGAATAACAATGGAAAAGGCCAGAAAGAAAAAAAAAGCAGGACTCAAAGGGTAAAAGTAAGAAAGCAACAATAAAAAAGGAGAAAAAGAGAAAAAGTATCGAAAACACATAAAATAAACCAGTGCTGAGTTTTTTAGTTTATTGTACAAGTGTCTTTTCTTGCCTTTTTGGAATGTTTAAATAAAATTAGAACAAAACACTTTATTTTAGAAAACACTTTTCACGAAAGATTATTTCAAAGCTCTGTGAAATAAAAAAGAACCAGGGGAAAAAAGAATCAAATACAATTTGATGTTTGTAATGATTCATATTAACCGTCATGAAAACTATGGGGGAATTGCGTATTTGTATTTTTTTCGCTGAAACAGAAAATCACTGTAAGGAAAACCTTGCTCTTCCTTTGAACAATTGACTCCACCGAGTTTGAATAGAAACAAAAGACAAAGCAGCTTTCTTTGCAAGTGAGAGCTGTGAAAAGGAAAGGTCCCTCTTAAGGACAGCTGACGTGTTGGGCCTGTTTGCGCCGCTTCTTAATTAGTTAAATCGGGTGATCTGAAATGAAAAGAGATGTCTGAGAACTCAAAATCAATGCAGCAGTCAGATATTAAAATGCATCAATGCTCTCCCAATCAAGTTAAAGTTCATTGCAACCTTGGATAAATCCATATCAGATTCTCAGAGCTGGTGCTAGATTTTCATTGATGAATAATAAGTTGGTTTTGTGTTTGCTGAGGACCTGCAGAACAGCAGTGATACAGCTGGACTCATGCCTGTTGACAACACAAGTTGGACAACAACCCTAAGCAGACTGATTTTAAGACAGCATTGGTTTTTTTATGCATTGATGTTTCTATTTAACTAACTTACAGCCGAAGCAAGGTGTCTGGTTAACACATTATTTTATACTGCTGCTACAGCACTTTAAAGAGACTTCACATGAAGTGATCTTTAATCTGTTTTTCTCCATTTATAAACTGCGTTATTTGAAAAGAAAATATTGCATGGCACTTAACAAGATTACTATTCCTGAATACTTTAGCACTTTGAGTGCATGACTTCCATTAGAAAATAATTGTTAGGTTAGAGGACTTTGATTTGTGGGACTTTTCTTCTATGTAGGACAGTGTTTGTAACGTTTAGTTTTAAAAATACTACAGCTGCTTATTATTTTTCTTAAAATTGGAAGAAAATAAAAACAAGTGTGTGTGCAAATGCCATATAAACAAAACTATGCCCCAAAATAAGAAGCAAAATTAAAATAGCTTTTAACTTTTGGGGTATATGAAACTATTTTTTGTCATGCCATGTAATAATTCTCCCCTCACAAGACCTTAGAAAACAGAATTAAATGAATAGGGGAAGTAATACATTTCTCAACAAAGCAAAAGAGCACAGTTTACTGGAATATATTTCAAAATTATCAAGAAGCACCTTCATTTCTTAAGTAATGGCCTTTTTAAGAAAAAGGACGAGCCGTTTTTGAAACTATGATGATGTTACGGTTGATAAAATATTTTTTGTTTGTTTTGCAGAAAATTATATAGTTACTTCCAATGAAAGGCAA
This sequence comes from Atractosteus spatula, assembly GCF_055471065.1. Lineage (NCBI taxonomy): Eukaryota > Metazoa > Chordata > Actinopteri > Semionotiformes > Lepisosteidae > Atractosteus > Atractosteus spatula. Next base: position 29,141,406 of record NC_142717.1, on the reverse strand, counting down.
ACAAAAGGTAGAACTAGTGAACTAGTGTATTACATCTGAGGAAAGAGGAAGCACAAATATTTTTTTAAAAACTTTTTAGCTGAAAGCCTTTTATTTTTAATTTTCCATGGAATTGAACTGGTCGTGTTTTTTATTTTTATTTTTAAAGATAAAAATACCAATTTCTCAAAAATAATTTAAGTTGATAGATGCCTGCATTTGTAGTTTTCAGAACACTTACACAATTACACTAATTATTTAAATAAAAAATTAAATAAACATGCATAAAAACACTACAGAGAAGCAACAAAATAAATATAAAATACATACTACATATACAGTATGAATATTTATATAGTGTATGTACCTGTATCTTTATTAGCTGATCTGGTATCCAGTAACCTGCTGTTTTAGTTTGAAATAACATTCCTAATTAGCATATATGTGTTTTAACACCATTAACCTATGAAGAGATTTTTTTATGGAATAGGTGTATGAATATTTTTAGTCAATAATATTTTTGTCCTTATTTCACTGACAGAATGTACCCTTTAAAATCAAATCTCTGCTATGTTCACTTTAAAAATATACTTTAAAACAAGTTTAGTATATTTTTATTTATTGCAAAACAGGCAACTTTCTTTGTTTTGTTTTTTAATCAATTTTACATATGTATGACAAGAGTTTAGAAATTAATTTACTAGTAAGATGTCTTTTTTTAGATGAAGCAATGAAGCTGCAGACCAAGAGAGTCCACACCAAGCCTTGAGGAGAAATGAGAAAGTGGACTCCTAGTTCTGCAGAGAGGTTACTGACAGTCTGATAAAAGATGTCTTGAATTCTCTAATTAAAACTGAAGACCACTACAGATTCATTGCAACATGCAATCTTAAAGTAATTCATTTAACCGAGTGTCTCACGCAAGGTAAGGGCTTTTTTATTTGTTTTGCTTCTACTTTTTTTCTTCCAAAGATGATTTGTTCCTTTTTATTTTACCTCTAAAGCTCTATAAGTGAGAGTCTCCTGAGTTTTTAGAAATGTCGGATTTTGTTTTCTACATTGCCCTTGGAGTGAACTACAAGAAGCTACAATATCTCCCATTTCTAAAGCACTGAAACACTGCTGGGGAATGAATGGGTGGATGCTGAATACAGATTTATACTAGTAGGGAAGTTTTTTTTATAGTTTATAAAATGTATTCTTGGCTGTTGACACGGTCAGACAATTAATGGACACATTTTTCTTTTTAATATGAAGATTGTGGTCTGAGGGACCATGCTATTATTGATAGTAGTTTTTAGAGGTAATACTGTATATGGCTTTTATGTTACATTTTTAAATATAATCCTTAGCTGTACATCAGCTATAACTGATTTTGTAGTTTTTTAGTAATTGTCTTTGCATGTTGCAGCTAACATATTCAAAAGAGATGTCTACACATTTCTTGATTCAGGAAAAGGAAATGAAACTGCTGAAAGTAAAACTCAAGTAGAAATAAAGGGTTATACATATATTCATATAGTGAAGACTTTTGTAATAATTTATAATGTTTTTATTCTAAATAATTACATACATCTTAAAAAATACACTTTATTCAGTTCCCTTGAAACGTTATGGAATTATTTTACTAGATGAAACTGAAATTATTTCATTCCAACAATTATAAATGGCTCCACTTAATTACTGTATATGTATTGCAGGAGGAGGTTTAAGAGAATAAACCCTTATTAAAAATCAAGCCATTTTTGTGGTTTATTTTTATTTTGAAAGGAAATTCAAGACAGTGAAATTAATGTAGCAACAGGAACAGCAGTAAACTTAAAAAAATGTCTCTATCATGAGCACAAACAAGAAAAAACTCTGTCAGTCTGGACATGCTATAAAGATATGGATACAGTGCATTATAAAAGTGAAATTGTCTTTTTTCTCCTTAAACGCACATAAAAAGCTCACATTATATGGTACAACAGACATACAGTACATGCAACAAGTACCCAGGCTCAAAGATGTCTGTCTGACTTGTAAGTTTGAAACAGCTCTTCCCAGAGTTGTGTGGCACAGTAAGTGATATGATGTGTTTAAAACAAAAAAAACAAAACAAAACACATTTTGTCCTTCAAAAAAAATGACAAAGTTTAGTGAAATTATAAATTAATAGTTAATAATGTGTCTTGCTTAGAAAGGTGGAAACAGGAAGCATTTTCCATTTGCACAATCACATTTGCACCAAAAAAAACACATTTCAATAGACAAACCTCATGCAATGAAAATACCAATTATCTGTCTTTTTAATCATTTTCAATATGACTATATTTGAATAGGGATCAGCGCCATTCAATCAACTTAGCTGAGTGCTATTCTGTTGTACCAGCGCTAGGGAGATGAGGAATGTGCTTGCTTCCCACTGAAAGCACTCTGTGAAAGCCACCGACCATTTTTCATACTGCAAGTCCCACAGCAGAGTTAGCATTGATTGGGGGAGTGATGTGGGTCTTATTGACAGAATTGCAAGTTCACAGGCTTTACATGTTGAGCCACTCAGAAACTCATTAAAAGCAAATATTTAAAGACTAAATTGTGATTTCTTCACAGGGCCGAAAAGGTGCTATGTGAAGTATATGTACTGTGATAGAAGATTATTAGGTGATATACTTTAAAAAATAATTTCATTCATTGATTTGATTTATTGATAAATTTGCATAAGGTTAAGTAATCTCACATAAATTTGCTATTTTTCATGTAATATATTTTATTTTCAACATACAAGGTTTAGGATTGTGTTTGTTTATATAAAATGAAGATGAGGATGATTTTGGTAACTGTGGGATACCATTATTTTGTTCAATGGTCTTCTTTCATTCTTTCCTGAGCTTCAAGGCAATATTAATATTTAGACTATAACATCACATTTGGAACTGTCAAAATGATGACAGGAGAAGCTATCAAAGTATTCTATAGAGTAGTCGAAATGTCAAAGGTAAACTTTGATTATTTTTTAACTTTGAATGTGTAAAGCTAAACACATTCTTGTTTTTTAGCTTTGCACATTCATAACCCAGGCCTCTTTTTACAACAAGTATTTGTCCAGAAAGAAAACTTCTGCTAAAGTCCAAAACCATTCATTTTGAACATGATCTAGCTTGTGGTTTTATTAATTTTCGTCATTCATTGAACATAAAAAGACCAAGTAACTAAGAAACAGTCAGTGAGGTTGCTATCTCACCTTTAGTTAAAATGGTACCCAAAAGCACGACAAGGTGGGCATACAATAGGTTTATTTCATGCTGAAAAGAGAAGAGAGAAAACACAACGTTTCGTCGGTGGAGCCTTCTTCAAGTGTGAGGTGTGAGCTCATCCAAAAGTCACAAACAACTTGTTTTGAAACAGTTCAAATTATTGTTACCACATTTTAATCAAACTAAAGTCAAAATTAAATTCTACAGGCTGATTTGTTTTGGTTTATTCTAAAATGGTTAACATTTTAAAATAATGGTCTATTCAGTCAGTATCCACATGCATTCAGGATTGTTAGAGATCAGCAGTGTTAGTCACAGGAATTCAAGGTGGAGGTGCCTGGGGTATTTATGAATTATTTCTGTAATATGCACTCAAATTTTATGTAAACATGTGGCCATTATTGTGAAGCTTTAGCCCAAAATACAACATATAGATGTTGTCTTGTCAGTGTGCTGGCTTACCTCTGTACAACTTTATTCTGATGGAAAACACCTTAATTTGGTTTAGCTTTGACATTAATTGAGAGGAGAGAACAAAAAATAAAACATCAACAGCACAAAAAATATTTAAAGCATGGTAAGACATAAATGATAAAACAGAGCACCCGGTCTTTTGCGTTACTTTAACGAAGATAAGTTTTAGGGAAAGAAAATTATATAACTCATCTGTCTCTTCTCCAGAATAGAATGTTTTCCTTATCTTCTCAGCCGTGTCTCATTTCTTGGTGTGCATCCTGCCACTTCTGCCACAAATCGCATGCAAGCACGCAGGCATCACCACAGACCCACGAGCACTCCGGACAGCAGATATTCATGCACTAATTGATATCACACTTCTTCCTATTTAAACTCTCTCTCCTAAATCAGTCCTCGCTCAATATTGGGACATTTCTCAGCTAGAGCTATTCAACCCTTCGATCCTAATTTCTAGTTCTCTCTCGACCTTTTGATAACAACCTTTGCTTAACGTCCAAGACTCCTCTCTTATGTCAAACGATTTGGATACCTTTGCTTCATTTTGGATTTTCATTCAAACACCTCTCTGGTCCATGCACAGGGTCCATCTATTAACCTAAGTTTGGGCATTACCGACAACTTCATTATACCATTGTTCTCCTTCCACTGTCTGGAGCACACTGTCATATTAACTCCTTCATTCCCGTGGCAAAGTTTACGATCTTTATTGGTTTACTAATCTGTCTGTATCTCTTCCTGTTTCCTTTAATTCTGAGAATGTGTTTTTCCAGGCTTCTTTGATTTTTTTGTATCATTTGTGTATCCAGTTGACATGTAATGACCAGGTTGCACAGCGATATAAGACTTTCCTTTTGAGACAAATTAGCTGATGTCCTTGTAGTCCTGGGTTGACTCTTCCAAATGCATTCCATCTTGCCTACAGTGGAAGTGTACTACACTTGCACTCCATCCACTGGAGTGAAGGAATAGAAGGAAGACTAATGCACAGAAACAAAGCTTACAAGAGTTTGTTTCCTCTTTTTAAGAAGGTCAGAGGGCAGCTAGTATGTGTATCTTTCCTAGCCTTTTGTTTCTTGTCTAATTCAGGATGTCTGGCAGTTCCTGCAGTTTGAGACTTTTTATCTGATCTATATTTGCAGGTATTTGAGATTGACTGTTAATGGAGTCAAATCTGTTGGTTCCCACAAATAATACTACTCTGGACATGGCTACTCTGAGAGGTTAAAATGGGAACTTATGTCAACGTGCAAGCTGCAAAGGATCAAGTAGAATTTAATCAGACACTTGAAGAGGGTTCACAACCAAGATGTTCTTTTTTCCGCTTTCTTTTTGCTCTTGAGTGTGGTAGTAACCTCTACTTTTAAACTAAAAATGCCCAAAATCTTTTCTGAAGCTTTCACTGCATAGCCCTAGGAAGTCCTAGGACGTTTGTGATCTGATCCATTAAGAAGTGTATTGACAATAACCCTCTGGAAACAGAAATGCAGTAAGTCATAGTCCTAGCAGTAGACTTGAACAGTTCTTGCAGGTTAGGTAGATGTTTCTAGACTCAGTCTGACTGCTACCTGTAATTTTTATATTGACCTGTTCACAAAGACATTGAGCTGTGAGCTGCTGATTCCATAATCTTCTTATGTGAGTTACTGTAGCTGTATGAACAGATGAAATTCTTAAATTTTATTTTTCCCCCATTCTTATACAATTTCTAAGACTCCTTTTACAAACTACAACTGCAGTGACTTGTATGAATGGGTTGCAAAAATAAATATGTGAGTTTCTTCAAGTACCCTTGCAGACATGCCATCTGTGCCTTAGTGTATTTAATGCACTATTGCTGATGTCTTGCCTTAGCTCAGCCCACTTAGCACAGTATTATGCTATATGAATAATCATGCTTATTTCCACAATGATTTTTTTCTTGTGGTCATAGTCCAATCCATTACCTGCTTCAATGAACCGTTGTGTTGCTAATGTGCAGAGCTCTCAGCCCTAGGTGATGGAAATACCTGCCCTCTTTCCAGCCTGCCATTAATTATAGTTATCATTAATATGTATAATTCATGAGAATATTTGTTTGTCAAGCATTCCAGACGGGTCACTTAAATCCTAGATCAATTGATAATGTTCACACCAGCATGGTGTGGAATAAATATGCACTTCGTACAAATGTTCATCTCTGCAGTTGTGCCGGAGTTAAGCCATGTGAAAAAAATAGGCTTTAGGATGGCAGTTTCCCTTGGGTCAAGTATAAAGTGACAGTTTCACAAAAAAAGAAGGATCATTTGAGAATGTTAATTAGTGATGTTGGACAGCTTTTATGGATCCACTAAAGGAATCAGTTTGATTGACTGTCTTGCCTTGAGACATTGTTTTTAAAAGTTGTTAGTCAAAGGATGATAGGATAGATTTTTTCAACAAGTTTGCATTTCACAGTTTATTTTTCTGACAAAGAAAATGAAACTTCTAACATTAAAAAGAAACATATACACAAAGCCATCTTGTCATCCAGCACACACAGGACATATATTATAGATAATAAGTACATATTCAGTATGATCTAGCTTTCAGATTTCTTAATATGTTGAAAATGGATTATTTCCATCTCTTGTGATGCTTTTTAATCATGCTTTTCTTTGTCTATACACTGAAAAAGTTTCACATGTCTGACAGAAACTGCTGCATTATTAAAATAGCCTGGCATAGACCTCACACACTCTATTTGTGGTTTAATCAAAGGAAACAAAATTATGCTATTATAGTTATAATGCTATGACAAATCGATCAAGAGGAAATTAAAAGAGTGGAAATTTTTACACCCAGAACACACAAAGAGTCTGAGGATGTGTGTGTTTCCATTGTTTCAACAGCAGAACAATTCTAATGAAGAATAATGTACTGCAACCAGTAGTTCAACATTACTTAGGGCTTTATTGTAACAGTTCCATATTCTAACTACAGAGTTAAATTGTTTAGTCCCCAATTTTTCAAATGAAGGTTACCAAAGTATGAATGTAAACAGTAAAAACTATATAAAACTAAATTTTTCTTTCATGAAGGCATGAGAGGGTAAAAAAAAACTTATATAAAAGTATAAAAATGCAGAAATACATTCTTCAAGTTAGATTATAAGTGGCCCACAAATTCAGTTTAATGCTGTGAGCATTAATATGTTATCATTCCACTGGGGGATAATTGAAGAAAAATCAAACTAGGCATTTTGAATTGAAAGGAGGTGTTGCTTCAATCCAGTTCCTTCAACAGATAGAAAATCAGATAGATAGGAAGTCACATTTGATCTTATATGAACTTTTATTTTAGACTGTTTATTTTGTTTAGATTAGTCTGTGTTGTTCTTATGATAAGGCCAAGACAACTCTCACACCAAGTCAAGTGCGTGTCGACTTTTGACTTGAGTATCATGAGATTTAGATTTGCGTTTGGTTTAAAAATGCAATAAGATTTATTGAATAACCTCTTTTCACATGAGTATTAACTATTTTCCCATTTTAGTAACATCTGCCTCTGATGGTATTGGGAACCAAATGTCTTGTACACTTTTTATCAGATTAGTGGCTAAAAAATGTAACTTAGTTAAAGTGTAAGATTTTTTTCACATCTTGACAAATAGACACAAATTGTGTATAAATTCCTAAACCTGGCAGTAAAATAAAACAGTGTGGTTGAAAATGAGATGGAAGATAAAATGATTGTAGGATTTCGCACTGGATAGACGTTTATTATATTTACATTTATTCATTTGGCAGAATCCTTTTATCCTAAGTGACTTACATCCTGACAAAATGCAAAGGGTGCATATAGCAGTAAAATGAAACACCAGTAAAGGCATAGGAAGCATACATGCAGACCTGATTAAGTACTAGGATGCTGCACAATATTAAAAGTTTTAGTCTTGCTTGACAAACAGGAAGTAGTAACATAACAGCATAGTCAGTAAATGACGGCTAGTCATAGGTCTCTGGGGTTGAATATATCCTGAAGATATTAGTTTTCAGTCAGAATTTGATTAAATATCTGTTCTTATAATCCGAATATTAGATCAGAATCTAATTTGTCTAATTGCTCAATGTTACATCTCAACATAATAAGATGGTTCCACAGTTATATACCAAGAACAAATGAAAAGGTTACAAATGAGAGATGACCTTTTGGCCAATCTAGTTACTGCTGTCCACTTAACTGTCGTCTCTTAATATCGTGTCGGAAAATTCTCTCAGTGAAAGAAAGAGGCTATAGAACCACATTGATATCTTCTGAGGATTTTTATTCATGCACTGTTAGGCACCAGGATCTGGTGAAGTGCACAAGGTGGACAGGAATAGCTTGAATGAAAAAGTTTGTTTTATTCAACTGCCTTTACAGGCCTTGTGAAGACCAAATTGAAATCTCCTTCCTTCTGAGGCTCCTTAAGGAGCACCAAACCTCACATAGCAACCTACAATAATAAACTACAATAACAAGCTAAAGAAAACTAAAGTTGGGTTCATTGGACCATTGTCATGTCTCTGCAGTGTTAATTCATATTTGTGCTCATGTCTGACTTCCCATTGGGAACCGTTGCAGCTTCTTGGGTGAGTCCGATTTCCTAACCTGGCCATCAACTCTGCATTATCATGGTGGCAAAAGGCACACCTTGCACACCTAGATCACTAAATGAGTGGATCAGTTTTATGGACAAGGTGTGTGATTCAGATGACATGTGACAAGCTAAGATAAGGCCTGTCAGAAGAAACAATACACAAATATTAAAAAGAATTAACTAAAAGCTAAAATTGGTTTAAAAGGACACGGTAGAAGACTTATTGATCCCAAAGCATGCATCTAAACATTATAATAAAACACTCATCATCTTAACACTATGAAATAGCACTAAGCATGCAATCTGAGGTTTTTAGAATATTAAGGACAGTATAGTTAGAGATTTTCAGTGCAGTAATGGTTGGTAAACGTATGGGACTTGTACCCCTGTCCTAACCTTTTAATGTTTTAATGCGTTATGGCAGAGGAGGCTGGTTGGAGATGGAGACCAGTGTAAGCTACAGTATACTTTACAATGGCTCTGAAATGACAAGTCCTTTTTCCATGTCTCTTTACTTAGTATGTACAACTTTGGGATTGACTTGTCTTCATATAAGTTATGTTAAATTGTGTTCCAAGAGCAGACAGTGCACACGTAGGAGTTTTATGATGTAAAAAAAATGTGAAAAACGTAAAGATAAACACGCATATGAATACTTTCTACATATAATAATATTTAATAATTGCTTACACTTATATAGCGCTTTTCTTGACACTCCACTCAAAGCGCTTTACAGGTAATGGGGACTCCCCTCCACCACCACCAATGTGCAGCATCCACCCGGATGATGTGATGGCAGCCATAGTGCGCCAGAACGCTTACCACACATAAGCTATCAGTGGGGAGGAGAACAGAGTGATGAAGCCAATTCATAGATGGGGACAATTAAGAGGCCATGATTGGTAAGGGCCAATAATAATTTTTTCCAGGACGTCGTGGTTACACCCCCACTCTTTTCGAGAAATGCCCTGGGATTTTTAATGACCACAGAGAGTCAGGACCTCGGTTTTACGTCTCATCTGAAGGACAGCGCCTATTTTACAGTATAGTGTCCCTGTCACTAAACTGGGGCATTAGGACCCACATAGACCGCAGGGTGAGCTTCCAGCAGCAGTCTTAGTTTTTCCCAGGAGGGTGATATGGCTGCTGACAGAGTATAGACAGTTCCAAAAGGTTTTAGTCCCCACTATGCTGGATGTGTCCAGGTTATATTTTTTTTTATCAATGCTGACTAAAATACTTATAGAAACAGTTAAAAGTTTTCATGGTACTCATCCTTTGACATTTTCGTCTTTTACTGATATGGAATAATTACCTTTTATTGGCTGGCTTTCAAGTCTTTACCTAACTGTGCCAATACACAAGGAACAACCATGCTCTTGGCAATAACAGTGCCATAGGATGACACTGACCTGCACTAATTTCAGATAAACCCAACTAAGTAGGTAGGGTTCCACTCAGCCCTTCGTGACTACACAGTGTCATGAGGTTGTGTTTTATGCACTCGTCCAGTGGATGACTTAATTTAAGCCACTACAAGACTTCTCTATATGTTTTCATTCTTATGGCTAACAATCAGTTACTTTTACATGGGCTAGAGAACTAGGCAAACTGGATGGTTGTCCTGATTGGGATGCAGTCTATAGTTTCTCTAAAACTATAGCACATTAGCTTATCCACCACACCAGTGGTTCCTGATGAAAATGGCTTCTGATCCTTTTTATCGCAGATGTACTCAGTACCTATCTATGTTTAGGAAATGTCCTATGATATAGTGCGTTTGAACACATTTGACTACTTAGCTCTTATATGTAATTGGTGTGACTGTGCCAATGAGACCCAGGCTGCACAACAACAGTGCAATTCCAGGTTACCATAAATTAACATAATTTTCATCTTCAGGTTTCATCTGAAGATTTCTTTTTTCTGGCAGCTGTAACTGCAGTTAAACACATGTTTTGGTGAATGTGGAGTGGCTGGGTGGAACCGGAGGTACTTCTAAATCACACTTAGCTGCATTTGTCTACAGAAATGGTTCTGATAGAAAGATGTACAGTATAGCCCAGCTGCACTGTAGTAGCATGGAAAAATGACTTTTCTGTTTAAAGAATTTATTTAGACCCATATTTATTTAATTTTTATAACCTTCCCTTTTGTGAATTTTATTGCTCTTATTTGCTTAGTATTTGTTCTAAAAATATAAACATTAAAAAAAACTAAACCATATGTATTTTGTCACATTATGTCCCAATAACACATAGTGCAGGTCGCATATATGAAATGTACAGCTGGTAAATGAAATGGGACACACATTATAGACTGTTTCGAACCAAATGATCTACTATACAAGCATCTCACTTAGAGTTTTGAGTGTTTAAGAACATATACTGTCACATACAGTAGCTAATTAGCTAACTAATGATTTTACACAATACCCCATCTCAGTTTTCTGACCGCCGAAGAGCTGTGAGGAGAATGGAAGTAGGCATGAACCTGCTACAGGTAGCAGGGATTGTTGAAGGATCATTTATCTGTTTAAACTGATGAATCAGTTTATTAACTGATCCCCCACAAGCGCATGAACAGTGTTGCACACTAACCCGGACATCTTCATCCACTTGTGATGTTACAGCATCGAGACTGGACCACTGTCTGCTTCTGTTGACATCATTATTATTTTTCGGTGTCTAGTAAAGCTTGTCAGACCATTGGAATGCAATGGAAACCAATGGTATTAATAGTAATTAATTGTTAATTTAATCAGGCTCAATTGTTATTATCCCTAAGTTGCTGTGTTTTTAACACAGCATTATTAACAGACTTGTTGACTTGTTTTGCTGTGTGGTGATAGTATCTACTCTGTTCAGAGGAGTCACCCAATCATTTCTAGACTGGACCACAATAAGGACAGATGTAAACCTTAGATTTATATTTAAGTTGTCAGGGTTCTAGTATGAGCCCTGAATCAGGCAGAGTAGAACAGCTTCCTCAGAAAGAACAGGATTTCTGAGCAGCCTTCCTTACTCAATGTGTTGATGACTTACAGCTGTCATAGCTAGTAACTCCTGTAGGTGCATCTTAGAACTGTGAAAGTGAACAACACATGCTACAGTAATTAAAATAAACAAAAAAAGGGACACATGGCAGTTTTTCAAACAGGTTGTACATTTCCCTTGGAATTGAGTGAACATATGTAACCTTACCTTATATATATATAACCTTTAGGTCATTTTGAACACCAATATTTAAAGCACATCTGCATTTTATTTCGAATGATATACAACTCTTGAGGGGAAGGCAGTCAGGCCCAAGATCAAACCCACATCAGTGGTGGTACATGCAAACTCATTACCTTTAATTGACCACTGTTCATATTTTGCCGCTTTTTAGCAAACACGTGCCTGCTACCATAATGTAACACATACTTATCGTCAACATTTCCTAATTCAATTATCATTTCCTTTAGGTAGGACGTATTGGCTGTAAGAGGCAGTATAATATGACACACACGTCTTTCTTTGTTTTATTCTGGATTCATAATTTAAGGTCTTTTTTACGTTCTGTCATTTTCAATTCATCAAAACAAGGACATAAACTACACGAGCCCACCAAACTTTTAGTACTTCCTTAGTTTTAGTAGGCTAGTATAAAAATATTGTTGCCTGCTCAAATCCTCTGCTCAGGTGGCAGGTTGAGTTCACCAGTCTGTAAATTGCCAGGTCCAGTCCAGGCTATACCACTTACCAACAGTTGTGGTATGGCGGGTGGAATCAGCTGAACATCCTGTACGTATGCTTACATCCACCCCTGAAGAATGTGATAAAGAGCAGCAGATGCCAGTGGTAAAAGTTGTCATGCTTGCTAAATTTGTTCAGTGTGGTGAAAGTTTCTGTGCAAGAACATGGGACCATTACAGTCAAATTAGGCAGATGGCAATTTGCAAATTTCATTATTGACTGAAAACAGTACCTGCTATTGCTATTGCCATTGCATCACAAAACAATGACCTGCGCGTTCTGGCTGCTGATTGCTAGTGTTGGCAGCCGAAGGAGGTGTTAGTGATCATTGACTAGTGTTACTGATCATTGACAAGTTTAACATGTCACTGGTAACATCCGAGATCTGCAGTGTGTTTCAGGCTCTTAAAAAAGAGGATGGTTTGATGATCCAGGTATCATAGGAAGACGCATGTGTTTTGTTAATGTCTTCCAGGGCTGATAAGTAGGAATTGTAAAGGCAGATCTGGATGAGTGCAAATTGTGTTTTCTGACACTGGAGGAAAAAGTGGGGAACAAATGATCAATGAGTCAAAGAAAAAAAAAGACTGCATCATGAAGTAATATCTTCATAACTATTCATACCTTCATAATTAATTCATAACTACTATTTCATTAAATGTATAGTTCCCTAAAACCACGCCTATTTAGATGGATTACAGCTATTCAGTTAATTAAATAATTAGAGCAACATTCTTACTCAGAGCTCTGGTGGAACAAAAATCAGAAGATACCCAGACCTCCAGGAACTGAGTTTGAGACCCATTACGGGAAACCTGTTTTAAAAAAATAAAATACAAATTTAAGCAGTTGTACTTGGCATAGCAAGTGAATGTGTCTGAGGCCTTTTCTTTTCCAAAAGTCACTATTTTCTACTGTTGCACAGTGTTTAAAGCCAAAGGCCAATCCAGACATACTGCTCTCTTCAGGAACTCCATGCTTATCATTTCCATTTTGAGATTCCTTTCAGTGGACTACAGTACTTTAGGAGAGCAATAAAATCACCACTTTCTCATCCAGCTGACCTTTGAAGTAAAAAAAAAACCTGGTTCCAGGTCAAGAAAACTAATTTCTTCTTAACCTTTCAAGGCCACACCAGACTGCTACTCACTGCACATAGCAGCGTGCCTTTTAATGTGGTGAAGAGCTCATGTTGAGAGGGTTTCATCATTTGGTTTAGCCAATTTGGTTCATGCAGAACAAAGTTTTTTTTTTTTAATGCATGCACTGAGCACAGAAAACAACTAAGACCAGAATACCATGAGGTAGCCATTCTGCAAATACCATCAAGGGTTTCCACATAGATGATTATGTTTGTTTTTTTAAAGTCAGACAAAAACCTTTAAAACTAGAAGCAAAGTACTGTTCTTACTTTGTAATTAGTCATTTGTTTTTTTTCCAAGTTTGTTTACATCTTTACATTCATTTGGTATTGCTTTCCAATCCTATTTTATGCAGTACTTTGTGTTTTTCTAATTATAAATCTTTTAGTGTGACAGCAGTAGAACTGCAAATACCATTTCCTTGTCTCTCTATTGTTTCAGAAAAAAACACCAGAAGTGTCCCACACTCCAGGCATTGTACTAAAGCTGTTTAGCACAGTCTTATGAGATTTAATGCTGAATTTCATCACCTGAATGACATAACCTGCAACTGCATGTTATTCCAAACGGCCCTGTAACACAGACCTGTCATTCATTGCACGTTATTACATATTTTCTACTTGGCCAAGCTTGTATGTTTCTCTCTGCAGTGTCTTGACAATCTGGGGAAATGGGAATTCATGGCAAGAACTGTTGTAAACAGGGAATTGTTTTGCTTAATACTTAAAGAAAGTGAACTGTTGCAAAGCAGAGGGGAAAAGAGTCAAAGTCACACATTTACAAAGGTTCCCTCATTTCTCCATTCACAGGTCTACAGTGTCATTTATTTGAGTGAGTTGCAAATTTAATGCTTGTGGGAAGAACTGAGGACAAACATCTTGCCATTTTGCTGACAATCAATGCATCATTCTTTGACAGACTATTAACAATCTGTTGACCTATGTAAAAACTGGAGTTTTCGAAAGAAAAAAAAAAGATTTTGTGTCTGCCTATTGATAAAATCTTCAGTCTGCAAAGATACACAAGCATATTGGATTTGAGAACTGCACATCGTCAATATGTGACTTGAAGCCAATGAGTCCTCTTTCAAAGAAACAGTCTATTTTATATTTCATGTTTCTCAATGTTCTATCAGCCCAGACCCCTGCCATCCCCCTTGTTTTCTGTTCTGCATCTGGGTGACATGAATGATAATTGTGGAACATTTACAGTCCAGATAAGCTTCAGTTTCCTTTGCTCTGCAATCTTTTTGAAGTTGCAGTCAGTTTCTTGATAAATAATAATCTAATCTCAGTGAGGCTTAGCCCTGGAATAGCACAAAAGGAAATATTACAGCACATGTATAAATTGCTGCATGGCTAGGTCATCATTTGAGGGCTCCATATGCTACAGAGAGCTGGTTTGGTCAGTCACTAAGGACTTTTTTTGGATAGTGCCTTTATAATATTATAAACCTTTCAATTCAATTTCCCACTGTACAGTACATGCACTGCATTGCTATTAAAATCTGAAAACATCACTTCTCCTGTCACTGGCAGCAAGCTGTAACTGATGTATTATTCTATCATAAGGGTACAGCCTCAAAACACATAGCACTGCTTGATTGATGCAGAGGAGAGATCAAGTTAAAGATGAGATGTATAGTGCCTAAGAATCTTGTTGGTCTTGCATATAATTTTACTACGAAGAGAAAAAATGCCAAAGCAACAGAGGAAAATTGATCTCATTCTCATTCTCAAGTCTAGACTAATTCTCAGTCCCTTTAGTGAGGAACTATGTCCAAATTGTTGTTCATTAACTCATTTTTTACTCAAATTTTCTCCCAGATGTGACTTATATGCAAGGTAGTGTCACAGTAACATTGATCAAGATATGTCTTGTCTATGACAGTTTAATTTGTATTTTCAAAGATCACCCAAGTTACATTATATTCCAGAAGCCTAATTTTAAGACCAATACAAAATATAGTGTATTGTTGGTTCCATATTACTGAGGATCTAGTCAAATTGCATGTGCTGTACGTGCTGATTGTCTTATACTGGTAAGTCAGAGATAGGTGGGGATGAAGACACTATCCAAACCAGGCATATTTCTGTAATTTGTTTTTATTTTGTATTTTGTTTTATTTAGGAGGGAAACCTGAAGCTAGTGTGAAGAGGGAGCAAAGGTTCTTCATGAGCTTCAAGTGAACACAGAGCTGTATGTTTTTTCTCACTGAAAGTGCTGGCACAAAATTGTAGATAGCTGCCACAAAATGAAAGATTGGACTATGTCAGGCTTAATAGTAATACATACTGTATGATAAGATACCAAATTTTACAAAGTTCAGTGTTTTCCTCCATATTTTTCTAAAATATGACATTTTTTACATTAAAAGTCTTCTGTCAGGTACTTGCCCAGTCTTTTATCTTCTGTAAATCCTTTTGATCTACGGTGCTTGTCTCATGATTGTCATCCCTCCTCTTATGGGTGCTCCGAGCCTTTCGTATTTTAGTTCATTACGTGCACCTGCCCCCTGTTTAGTCTGCCATTATTTAAGCCTGTTGCTCCCACTATTCCTGGCTCAGCATTGGGAGATGGACACCTGGAAGCCCGCCTACCAGCGGGTCAAGGAGAGACCCGACGTCGTAGGCTTCCTCATGGCATCCTGACCATCTGAATCAAGGGCTCAGAGCGCCTGGCCTTGTAACCTATTTGTCTTGGATGGATCCCCCGTGTTTCTGGACTCTGGACTGTGCCCCGAATTCCACCCTTGGACTGTCTGGATTTGTTTGCCTGTGCCATGCCCCCCCGAGCAACGGATCACCATCGTCACGCACCCCTGTCTGTCATTCCGTCCTGATCTTCTACGTCTTTTCTCTGTTGTCCTTCTCCACTTAACTCTGGATTATACCATCTGCACAGGCCTCCTTCATGTTCTGCTTGATCTTGATTTTCTGCTCCACTGCTGGAGTGAGACTCGATGGCCCTGCACTGTGTAGTAGGATGTCACACAATGGTACTGGACTGCATTAGGGATGTGATGGCAGAGACTGTTAATGCAGATCTGTGATTGCACTATATGGATATTATAATGTTCAGGTTCCTGATGCGAGGCCAGAGAGTGCCCCAAAGTTGTAGGTGGTAAGAGATTTGGTGTCAAATACTAACCAGAGGTATTTTGTTCTCCTTCTAACTTGGCTGCCTAATGCCAGAGTACCTTGAGCTGGACGATGGAATTGATTCTCCAATAAATGTTAGCTGCTGCATGATAGCAGCAATGGTCTAAAGTGTATAGAGGCTTTGCCTCAGAGCACAAGGTGATCTACACAAAAGCTGAAGTAGTGCTCTCAGAGGTGAGACACAGAATCAGCTCAGCTCTGGAAAAGTCCTTCTTTTTTTAACAGGGAGTCATCTGACAGAGACGGAAGTCCAAGAAAGAATGGGGCTCGGAATGAAAGAGTATACCATCCGGGAAGGGAATAAACCAGCAGCTAAATTGCTTTAGTCTGTGGGACGCATGCACACTCGATGTTGTCAAAGAAACTGAGTACAAAAATACAGTCTTTAACCGCAAGCCACAAGGAAGCGAAAAGAGTTTAATCTGTGTGCTATGCCATTTCTCGCAGACACTTTGGGATACTCTGATACAAACTAAGTCTACCCTGTACCTGTTTGTGGAGGCCATTTTTAAAAATAAAAGACAATAACATCATTTTTGGATTAATGTAATACTGCCTTTCATGTACAGGAAGAGCAACAAACCAAAGAGGACACATGGTAATATTTCACGATTTTACAAGTAAGGATGGATATACAAAAACAAACTCTTATTGCATTTAAATAAAAGTTGCAGGGTTGTTATATTGAGGCTGAACATGCTAGATTAAAGAAAGTATATAAATGGTTCAGTGCCACTTTAGTATATTTCCTTCACTTTCAGAGAGCTACACTTGTAAAAGTGTAGAAAAGCATTAGGACAGGTTGATGTTTTAATCCATTGCTAGTCCTCCTTTATAACCCAATTTGGCTTTGGTTTCGGTGGCAGTTTCTTGCTGCTAAATTACATTGCCTTTTGTTTGTCACATTTCATACTTTGTAGACAAGTATTCAATTAGAATTTCAATTAGCTACTAACTACCAAATGAGCTAGTGCAGTTGGGCACAATGACTTTCTCCCATTTGTAACCTTTCTTATGTTCTTATGAGATTTTAAATTCAGCATCATTTTTTTTAATGGGACTTGGCAGAACTTGGCAATAGGGGAGTGTGTTAAACAAAATATTTCATATAAAGCAAAAAATGAGTCCTCTTGATTGTCTTATAATTTAAAATGAAAGGAATAAGATTTCCATTGAATAAATTTTATTTTGTTTACAAAAAACAAGCTGTATACTAAAATGTCTTGTAGGAAGAAGGAAGGAATAGGAAGGAATATTAATTCTATTTTGCAAATGTAGCCCATCTATGTATATGGTTATGTACAGTATACACCATATGGTTTGTGTATATACACTGTACATATTTTTTCTGAAGTGATTTACTACTACCTTTTGAATACGTCTTTCATCACAATTGTCATTTTAGATTTTCACCCTCTACTAACATTCTTACAGATTCTACACTTTCTCCAGTGTTTCTCATCTTAGGAAGATGCCATAGAGAAAAATATATATTGGTAACTTTAAATGGAACCTTTCAAAAAGGACATAATAATAGTAACTGGAAACAGAGAGGTTTGAGTTCCACAATTTTAGGAGCTTAGAAAAAAAGTGGAAAAAGAATCTGACAGAATGCCGATCTGGGTACAAACCTAACTGTACAGTTTCTTTTTTATTCCTGTGTTTCTGCTCCTTATTCCGGTGTGCTCAGTCTGCCGACATAAGCTGTTGGTTTATTATGCAGCCAAATCCCTTTATTTTCAGACTAATTCCTTTTAAATTTGACTTTTACCTCTGTATTTGGTTGTCACACAGGGGAAAGAAAGAAACCAAAAATCTGTTACTTAATTGAAAAATAAACTGTAAAGGGATAATCTGAGTCACTAATAAATATACTGTAAGTGAACTAGCAGTTTACTGCTGACAATCAGTCTGGTGAAAGAATTTTCCTGGTTTGTGTGAGGTTCATTTCAACTTTAACTCTCAGTACAATGGTTTGTAAAATTCGATCCAGTCTGAATATTCTACATTAAGAACTGACAGATACCAACTTTGTTCAGACGGAGACCTGAACCCTTCAGTTCTTACCAGATGTATTTTCTTTTGTAAAAATTGTACCTGTAATAACAGTAATTAAGATTCTGCTTGCTTGTCTCTCTCTTTCTCACCAAGTGATTGACTCCGCAGCAGAGTATGTTGTTTCGATGATACTGGAAAGGTAATAGGGTGTTTACATAATATGGTTGATATTTAGAAGATGCATTAAATCCAGCATTAAGAAACAGTTATTCCAAAACAGCGACTAAATGTAAGGAAAAAGGAAAAGATTCCTTATTTTTACTACCTCTAGGGTATACAAGGCAATTACTGTCCTGAAAGCAATAAAGCAGCTGTTAATTATAGCCTTTACACTCCTGTAGCCTAAAGTAGGCAGAAAAAGGTAAAGTTTCATTTGTTAACCTTTAAGACCCGATGAAGAACAGCCCTTATTTATGCCAGGATTATAAGAAAGATTTTCAGTGGGTGGATTTCAACCAATTATGCCTTCTTATTTATTTTACCCTGTTTATGACTTTGTGAATATTGGTTTTTTGTATACAAAATTGGCTCTGTGTTATGGCGATATCCAGTGAGTTTTATTTTTCTGCTTAAAAGACAGCGAGATTTAGTAGCTACCCTAAATTGTCCTTTTCTTTATGGGTTTCAAGAAGAGTTTGTTCCCAGGACAGCTGGTACAGGCTATGGGCCTACAGTGAAATAGAACAAAAAGAGCATCTGAGCATCTGAGCCAAATGGCCCCTTTTCTTTTGTCGCCCTTCTGACATGAGTATTAATACAAGACACATGACTTTTTTGAAACAGCTAATTCTCCCTGTTTATCTGGAAATTTGAATATATTTACTTGTAGTAATTTCAGCAAACCTTTCTAACTCTTAGTACACTTGTATTTACTGTTGTATGACTAGAACAGTACTGTGTTGTATTACTGATGAATGGGCAACAAATTACTTTACCTCTTTAGGGAACAAATAATCCTCAGTGATTGCAATGACTTTCTCAATTGTCATAAAAGCTGCAAGGAAATTGCAGGCTATACTGTAGTAATGGATGTTCCTCTCTGTTCTTTATCAGACAGGAATTCAGGCTAATAAAGTTTGAGCTGTAGAACTGTCTCTTCACTGTGTGACAATTCGGAAATGAGCCTAGAATCACCAAAAACAGGAATTAGTATACTTTACTAAGAGCCTCATAAAAAAAAAATCTGTACAACCCTTTAGCACATTCAAAACATTACTCATCACAAACCATAGCTTAATGAAGTGTTTGAGTGGAAACATTTGTTGTGCAGTTGACAAAGTTTTTACAAAAATTCTTGCAGAATTTTAGATGGCTTTTTCAGCAAAACAGAACATCTCCTCCTCTTGTCCAAGACAAAAATATGCTTACTGATCTTATCCAACGTGAATGACAATATAGTGTTATGTTCAACAGTTTTGAGTGGTCAGTGTCAAACATCTACAAATTCAGATTTTAAAATCTATATTAAAAATACTATTATTAGTTGACAGATTTAAACATACAAAATTCTTATACAAAGAAGTAAGCATTTCAATGTGCTTTAGAAACATGGCATTGAAATGGCACTGTGTACTTATATAAGTAAAGTATGTATTATTGGAAATAATGAAATGAAAAGGTTCTCTATATTTTCCACGTTCAAGTATTAACTAACCACACCCCTGTTTTCTTCAGCCTTCCCTTCACTTGTTACCTGATTTTACACAAAACGTGATATTTGATCAGATATTAACAGAGACCAGAGATCCCTGTTAGCTTTATTCTGCTGAGTGGATGATGTGACCCAGTGGATGGTTTCCAGTTTAGCACCACTACAGCACATATGAAAGTACTGGGAAATCATGGTCACACATATTTGTTGCAGGTATTAAAATCCGTGCAGAATTGGATGAAGCAAGGGGTGTGAAGAACTGCCATCTCTGTTTCCTGATGAAATCATCTGTGGAATGTGGATCAGGGTGATCTGCCTGGAGGCCCCAGGACTAGAATTGTGTTTGCAGAGACCACTTTTCCCAATGGGAAGTCTTTGTTTCAATTACACATAATGATACAGCTTTAAAATATGTTTTTGGGACTCTGCAGTGTTTTTATGGACAAGTTGTTCACATTTTGTGCTGAATGTCAGTGGAAGTCCAGGTTTTCAGTCATGTTGTAAGCCCTTCTGTTTCCACAGTTGTACATGCTTCCCAAACATTCTACTTGCTGGTAAAGGTGATAATAACAATGCCTGTTGTTGGATATGTGTATCTGAACAACATAAAAGCCACTCCAGTATTGCATCCTGTTTCCTTTTTTAGACAACTGGTCACCAAAAACACTCAACATACAGAAGAGACTGATGGAAGGACTGCTTTAACCCAGAACACTGTATATCATTGAGATAAAACACACAAACATTGTTACAAATATTTTAAAAATACAACATATCTTTAATGTTTAGTTGTTGAACTCCATCCTTCAGTTAGGAATGTTTTATTATACGTACTACTTTTTGTATACTGGATGTGCAGTAAACAAACTATATAAATCTGCTAAATTTGCTTATATAGATCTACTTTCTACTTTCAATATCTGTTTGCTTATGACCCAGAATAGAAGAGTCTCAAACAGTTGAGAGATATTTAATTTATGGAGTCGGTGACCAAATGGATTAATTATTCCTGGTATATATCTGTATGTACAATTTGTCCCGTTAACCATGATTCAGGAAATTCTGGTGGTGCATTTCAGTGGCGCAGCTCCAAGTTATAATAAGAATGGAAGAAAGGCAAGCGAGGATAGAAAGTGTTAAACAAAAGACACCTGCTTGAAAATAGCTATTGATGTTGTTATTGGTATTGGTGTTATATTCTGTAGCTTTTTGAAGTTAGGTTTATTTTCCATCACCTAACCCTCCCATCCACATCACCACCCTTGTTGTTTTCAATTTCCCCATCTGGTGATATGAAATGCTGTAATTAAAACAAGGTTGCTAGGCAAAGTTTAAGGCAAACCTGGCACTTCTGAGCTGGCATCTTTTTAGAGACTTTTAATCTGCGCCACTGCGGTATGTTAAGCCTCTTTGCTTTTTCTTCTTTCTCTCTTTAGCCAATTGGTGCCCTGGAGAGCATGGAGGATCCCTCAGTCAATGGGTGGGACAAGAGAACAATTAGGGACAATGACATTAGCCAACACTGAAGGAAAAGCAGGGCAATGCAATGATTCCTTGATCAAGCCTGCAGAAGATTTGTTGCCCTGTGTGGGAGCTCTGTTGAGTCTTTAAAGTCAGTGGCAACGCATAATATGGGTTTTCAAGCACAGTTGTTTAAAAGAAGGCCTCCCCTTCTTAACCTTTCAGTTCAATAGCTAACCCACATATGCTCAAACACTGAGGCAATATGGTGTAAGTTTTAAAGCCCGCTTTAACACAGTTCTTTAATTTCACTTAAAAAAATCAGAATTATTTAGTCATACTAGAGAAATTAAGCAGAATGAGTAACAGTTTTGTGCTTTGAAATCAGTATCCGCAAGCTGGTCTTTATCAATAGTAGAAAATCCTTTTTCC
The DNA here is from genome assembly GCF_055471065.1 of Atractosteus spatula. Classification (NCBI taxonomy): domain Eukaryota; kingdom Metazoa; phylum Chordata; class Actinopteri; order Semionotiformes; family Lepisosteidae; genus Atractosteus; species Atractosteus spatula. Next base: position 29,119,475 of record NC_142717.1, on the reverse strand, counting down.
TCATCAACAGAGGAAGTAGAGGGTTTACAGATGCATTAAGAAGAGCTGGTGATGCCATATCATCATGTTTGCTTGCTTTACACTGTTCAGACTATCCCCATTCTTCACTGAAATGTGTTTTTGGTTTTATAGCAATAAAAGAATTTCAGAGGTTGATAAGAAGAAGTTCATCACTGGGATGCCTGAAACTGCATTCTTTAAGTCTGAGTTTTCTGCTTGCTAATCTCATGCACAACCATTTTGTTGCTTTGACTCCCGACAACAAACACTGTAGTATACTGTAGATGAAGGGACACAAAACAGTTGATGTTTCCTTATCAAAATGTCCCTGGAGAAACTTAAAACACACATCTGAGGTGTCAGGCGAGAACAAAATAATAACTGAGTCTTGTTCTGCTCCCATGTAATGTAATTCATGATGCTGAGTGACTAGGACTGCTTCACTGTTGTTTATTAATTTTTATTATTAACAAAAACTATTTTTCATACTTTAAAGAGTAATTGTTGTACTTTCACAGTTTCTCTAAGACATAATACAATTTACAAATGTGTTGCAATTCTTCCTAAGTGTACCTCCTAAACAATAATAATAATAATGTTTACGTGGGTTTTCTACAGGTTCTCTGGTTTCCTCCCACAGTGCAGAGCCTCGTATGCTAATTGGCTACCGAGAAAACTGGCCCTGGTGTGAATGTGTGTCTGTTTGTCTCAGTCTGCTCTGCAATGAAGTGGCAACCCAAACAGGTTATATGCTGCCTTGAGCCCGTTGCATTCTGGGATGCTTAATTGGTGCCTGCTTCCTCACAACCCTGAATTGGAAAGACAATTAGAAAACAAATGCATAGATGATAATGATGATGAATCATTAATGTTCATTTCAAAACCATAGTAAGAAGAGAAGACGACATACACTACAACAGGAAGAAAGTTTTTTCTACCTGACACTTTCATCACACATTATTGTTACAGACAGATTTTCATAAAGGCCTGTAAGGCTTCAGATAAGGGTATAATTACAATTCTAGATTTTATTGTGTATATTGTACAAGTGCATTATATATTTTAAAATATAAATCAACAATAAGATCACTTCTTGGACATTGTTACATATATATTTAACACAGCATGTGGTTATTTGACCTGAAGAAATAGAACCATAACTGAAACCAATTTTTCAACTCAAGCCAAGGCCCATCTAAGTCATAGTATAACCTTGGTAGCTTTAGGTGGAACAAAGCAGCTGACCACAATGTCACCATATCTTGGATTATTTATAAATGAGATTTTAAGATCTTCAGTTTATCCGCCCTCAGTGTTGGAGAAGCAAGCAGGTGGGTCGCTGTGTTTTTAAGGATCGTGATTTTCTACCATAGGTGGCCAGTGCCGGCTGGGCCACTCAGACAGCACTAGCGTGCTTCTGGGCTGAGATCACAGATGCCTGTTACATTTACAAAGTTTTAAGAGCTCTTGGGAATAAACAGATGATGATCAAATGCGTCTGAGCCGAATTTATGAGCACGATGTCAAAGAGGGCCCCTTCAGCCAGCTCTGCTCGTTTATGGCAGAGGTTTTGATATCTCAATCACATACTTAACGAACAGGTCACACATTTAGCATGGAAAACTATGTAATTAATTAAATAAATACATATAGAATGCCTTGCTTTAAATACTGTGCAACGTCAATGCATCAGCCACAGCTATGTCAAAGTAATAAACCTGTAAGTACTGAATATCACACATAAACACAGCCTGTATTCTTTATGTATAGTACCCCTGCAGTTAAAATAAAAAAGCACTATGAATTTGACTTTACACAACACCTATCCATACAGAAGGAGCAATAAAAATCAGAATACAAAGTGTTTTGTGATGGTAAATGAGTAGGTACAAAAAGAATTGCGAATGCTTAAATGCGATGGTTAGCATTCTGGACTATAACTGGAACTACCTGTATCACTACATGGAATGTTGTAGGCTCAAATCCCATTACTAGTAAATCATTACTGTGACGTACCATAGTATTTTTCACTAAGTATTATTATGCCATTGAAATATGACCTGCAAAATACAGAGAACATAAATAATAACCATCATAGTCATCTCCCCTATCAGAGGTGCTAGGAGTGATGATGGTGGTTATTAGTTTTTCCTCTGTATTTTTCAGTAATAACAGTACTTAAATACTGAGTGTACTACTGTAGTGTAATGTTGTAAACAATTCAAATTAACCTGAAAGAAAGCTGGGATATACACTCCATGATGCTCACTTCTGGTTCGTGTATAACAGGAAATAACTGCTGTGTTGAAATAGCTGACTGACTGAAAAATATTTCATATAGCAAGTGGTGACATACTGTACCCAACAGCTTGCAACAGAGAAGAATTGGACATTTTACTTAGGTATTCAAAATCTTGAAAATAATTTACCAAAATCACTCAAAATGTTAACAACAAGTACAGTACGTTGATGACAGACAATAGGAGGAGCTCATTTAAACAGAGAATGGTCAAAGTCTGGAGCAATGCTCTACAAGGCAATTTTGAGGACTTTATAAAAAACAAATCTTGGCTCTCAGTACAAACACTATATAACCGAGAATATGCAAATAAATGAGATGAGTCTGAATAAGTCAATTAGAACATTTTCTAAAACTACTATCTCAGGATTTCAAATTTATGGATGGGTTAACTACAAAGTGCGTTCTTACCTTCTTGAAATGGGTTAATATAGCTGTCAAAAACACCGCTGAAATAACACTGAAATGTGCATGGAGTCAGAGAAGCAACTTCCAATTGCTGAACTAAAAGGAGTTTGCTTTATCTGACGTGACCAAGATGGCAGTGGTGAACCCAGGCCTTATCTGTGTCACTCTGAAAAGCATATCTACTTCAAGAACAAAGAGAACCATCACTGACATTCTTTGCCCTAATAAATGACCTCAGTTAAAAATATTTTCCCACATTTGTGAATTTAACTTCTATTTCTTCAGTACGTGAGAAATTCTAGCGGAGGAGAAAAGATGGGTCAGACACAGCACTCTATTTCCTTGTGATTGGCCTCATGATTAAGTACCATGTCATTTTTCATTGACTAAAAAATTGATTTATAAGAAATGCTAACTAATAAATATCGAACCCCGCAGCTAAGCATCATTCAGGATGATTATCACAAAGAGTTATTAATGTGACTGATGTGAGAGATGAAATTTGCTGAATGTTAATTAGTTAAGCAGCATTCTAGTTCATTTGTTACAGAGTTTTGTGTGTTTAATAAAATAAAAGCACAATCATTTGTAAAGTAAACCTTGCGCATTTTCATACTAACCCTCCAGTTTTTATTCATGGGACTCCTGTTTTTGAACATCCATCAGCAAATTGTTCTCCCTGGTATTTATAGAAAAAGCACAACACATTACTGATACCTTAGGTATTATCACTGGTGCATTCTTTTCAGTCTCCCTCTCCAAAAAAAAGAAATACTGTGAGCTACGCTTGAGAAGTAGATGACAAAGGGAGCCAGAAAGAGAAAGAAAGACAGAATTTAATAAAGTTCAACAAGGCAGAAAGGACCGAGCAAGCAGTGAATAGTGATTTTTTTACAACCCTTTGCCTACTTAAACACTTTTACACTCCAACCTTTTATCTCTGTCTGCATACATTCAAAAAGAAAAAAAAACGTCACATACCCATTTTTATGAGAATGTTGACTGAGGGTGGCCACCATCTGTGCAAACTGTTTGAAACTGTGACTTCCTCTGAGCTTTAGTCATAGGCAACCTCACTTTATAGATAATCTGAGAAATATCATTTATCTTACAAATGGAGAGGCTCTTTTTGTTTTGTTTCTTTGCCAGTGGAAACTTTTCTGAAGGTTACTAGTTTCACTCAATGTGGTGCACACAGATGCTGTGCTTGTTAGCTGTGAAGGGCTATTGTCACAATAGCAGTGCTTCTGCAATTTTTTTTTCTTTTTCCACCAAATTACTTCAACATCTGGTTCTTTTGTTTTCCTTGTTGGGTGTCATAAATTCTTTCTCTTTAGGCATCTATAAGCCTACAGCACTTACATGTCTTATTAATAATGAACTACAATAATTTTAAACTGGAGTGATCCACAAAGAACTTAAATATGCACAAGCAAAGCTGGAAGGGCAGCCAGTACTATGTTTTCAATTTTAAAAAGGCCAAAACGGCTGGAAATTATTAATTTGTAAAGACTCCAGAAATCGGTAATCATTTCCTCCATGTAATAAATTTATGAATAGAAATATGCATCCTTTATCTCGGTAGGAATATCCATTAAAGCAAAGTATGAAGAAAATAATTATGATTTGCTGATAAATCCACTTAAGGATGCAAGTCAAGCTGAGAAAATGGTCAGAGAGCTGTAATTTTCAACTAAAGTGCCATGCGGACAGGGGCCCACAGTGCAGATCTTATATAACATAATTAAGTTCTTTTTTCTTTTTGGAGTTGAGTTTGATATACATAGAAATATTGATGTGCCTTAGGAACACTCTACATAGAAAATAACTGGTAATCAATACGGTTATTGTGTCTTAATTTCAGATTACCAAGTGTACGTAAACTGTCTCAGTGTCAGCATTAAGGCTGCAGTAACACAATTGGGCCATTCAAACCTCTTCACTGCACCCTAACACAAATTATGGCCAAAAAGAATGATTGCCATCTTTTACATAAAGAATAATATTTTGCTTTAGATTGTGAATGTCACTGTTACAATGCCCAAAAATTTTAATATGCCAAAATGTCCTCACTATTCAAGATATTTGGTAGCAACACATCTCTTGATGTTATCAAGCTATGCAAATTATGATAGTCGGATCTGTGCTCAGTTTAGAAAAAAAATGACGTAAACATAGCAGAATCCTGTTTTCACAGTAAAGAAAAGTAGCTTTGAAAGAGAAGAGGCAAAACTTTGTAAGAAAGATTACTGTTTAACTGGCTGAGTCACTTGGGAGTCCTCACAAAACAATTGAACTAATTGCAATGCATTTTTCCAAGCTCGTGCATTACATTTATGTATTTTATGTTCAAATAAGCAATAAAATGAATATGTTTAAATTAAGACAGAATTAAATAAAATAATGAATAATTCAGTTTTTACATTATGCTTTTCTGTACCATGTGTTGTATAAAGCCTGCCTGGTATATCTTTATACCTCGATATCATTAGAGCCCTAAAACCATGAACCATGAGTGGCTTCCTAATGTTCACTTTTAATTGCACTTGCAAATTATTCTACAGCCATCTTTCACACCTTCACTTCTCTTAAGGGGTAAAGGAGGGATAATACCATGAATATTGCTCCTGGCTGCTCATACATGGTATATTTATGTTAATATGACCCCTAAAATAAGACATAAAGTAACCAGCACAACCTAGAACTTATTACACAGCCCAGTAAGGTTAATATTTAAGACCGTTGATCACAGTGTAGCACTCACTCACTCAATACTAGTACTATTACTGTTACTGCTAATAATAATTTTGCACAGCTAAACACCCTTTGGGTAAATAAATGTCATAGCTCCAGGTCCAAAAAGGCAGAGTGATCCTGTGAAGTTCTCCAGGAAGTAAATTACTGTCACAAACTGTACAATATGGCTAAGCCCTTTTAAAATAGAAACTTATAGATGAACAACACTCCTATAAATTGTGTTCTTTTAACGAATGGCACCAAGTCGCTACATGTCCAGTCTTACTAAGAATTCTGTGCAACAGATGGGGACAGATCAAATACTTCTCACTTGTATTCTAACCTGAAAAGATTTTTTTTTAAGAGAGATACAAACAAACAGTTTAGTCTAATCAGAACTTTTATGTGTAAAAAAAAAGATTGTGAATCGTTAGTGTCCTGTTCCAGTAATAAAATGTCTAGACAGCAATTAACATCAATTTCCCTCAAGAATTTAAGTGTCATCAGCCCCAGAGCTTTTGCAGCATTCACAGACCAATTTGAAGATGTCTCGTCATCAATCAATTTTTAAAATTGAACAGTGTTTTCTTTAGCTGGAGCTTTTTGTCTCTAAGCCTGTCTCCTGACCCTTAGAAAGGAGTTGAAAAAATATAAAACCAGGTTAACTCGTAGATTTGAACCCAAGATAAAAACACAAACATACCACTACTCATGATATATCTCTTGATATAATGAAGTTATCAAAATAAAAGTGAATAGGCTGTAACTTTATACAGTGTATTGAAATAAATGTATCCTTTGTGACATCTAACTACGTAAAAAAAATGAAATACTGGTTCAGAGCTGGATGAACTCCTCAGATCAATTAACTGCTAACTACCCAATGAGCTGAATAGATAGATGAATGGTCTTTCTTTTGTTTCTAACCATTTTCTTGTTAGTATTAATGTGGCAAATGCTTGTATTCAAAGTGACATGCATTTGTACCCATTTATACAGCTGGAAGTTTTATTGGGGCAATCTGAGTAGAGTAATTTCCTCAACAATATCACAGCAGTTGCCCACCTAGGATTTGAACCCACAGTCTTTCAACAACGAATGTAGAGCTCGTAACCACTGCTCCATACAATGCTGTTTTTCTCTGAAAAAAAGATTTCCTTGTACCTTTGTTTTCTTTTATTTTGACACACTCTTTGGATCAGAATCAAAGCACAGAAGCTAAAACTCGATTCTTACTATTCTAAAATGTAAAAATCTCCTCTAACTAATAATACTGAATCAGTAACTAATTTTATAATTACAGAGCCTTTATTGGATTAGATTTTGTCAAGGACTAACAGTACTGCATGCTTAGTTTTTCATAATCAAATTTTTTTTTCTGGAACTGCATTCTTTAAAATGTTAAGATTTTTAACACACATTAAAAAGAACATATTCATACAGTAGGTTATTCATATTTTCCATTATTTCTCATGAAGTAATTTCAATCATCTACTTTTGTTAAAGAATTATTACTCTGAGTTATTGACTTAAATCTTTGGGTCTCAGCATGTGTGCTAAATGTGTGCTAAAATCTCATTCTAGCTCAATGTGTGCTAAAATCACAGGGGGTCCTAAATTTGAATCCTTAAGACTTTAAAGGATGCTCTTTAGAAGAAGTTGTCTCCATTTAAGATAAAGGCCTTTCTAGGGTGTACATTTAGGTAGTACATTTTACAAGCTTAGGGGATAATGGTCGATAGATTGAAGAATTTAAATGTTTAGCCATGATGTTATACTAGATGAATGCTTTCATTCTAGGTAGGAATCGAGATTTATGGTGGTGGAGTGTACAAAAATGTAAGAATATAAAAACATCATAATACCATCAACACCCCTTTTGCGAATAATAATAATAATATACATTTAGACCTGAGCCTTTTAAGATAAGAATAGAACAAAGGCTTATCATAATTAACACTCTTTCAAAAGAGTTTGTTTTGGTAAGAAGCTTCATTTTTCCTTTTTATGGGAAGATCAGGAGCCATTCAAGTAAATTTACAAAGGTTTTATTATATATGTCGAATGAAATATGAATAACAACTTCATTTTTTAAAACAAAGCATATGCATTTTGAAATAGTCCAATATGAAACATTTTTTCTAAACTATGAATTAAAGTAGTTCTTTTAGCTAAAAATTACTAAAAAAAAATTGGGATATACCTGTATTTGAGTCTGGCAATTTAAGAAGATGTTAATTTATCTTAATTAAAGTAAAATTGTTTTCATACAATTCTTTCACTTCACTATATTGTACTTTAGAATAATTTTAATCTTGTGGTACAATTCATCACTCAGATTCAGACTGCTCTTGGGAGACAAGTAACACTTCAGTTTTTGATTCTGAATCTCTTAGTCTAATAATATCTTTAATTGTGGAAGTGATACAGCAATATTACAGTACAGTACTTTTCAGACACATCTGTACAGTCTCAGACAACACCAGTTTATTACCTGAAAAGTTGGTCACTACAACTTACGGAATTTCATTTTTCACACTTTTTCATGTATGTAAGCTACTTGTAATTTTTTTCTTCTTTGCAATGGAAAAAGGGAAAAAAATAAGTCATATAAACGGGTTGCCAATTAGAATACCTAACTCTTATTAAATAATTAAAATCTCTAATGAGACACATATTTGAAACAGCACAGGCAGAAGCAGAATAAACACCAGCACTCCTCTGAAACACATTACAAATACACTATAAATCGTCCAGAAGCAAAACAAATAACCATAATTGTTTATGTTATTTTGGACGACAGCTGGACCTTGGGAATTTATTATATAGCAGGACTTTGAGTTTTATGAGTCCATCTTAAATAACACATGAGAAATTGACAAAAGGAAAATATCATGCTGAGGGCATTAGAGAAAAATTATATGATAGTTCTCTGGCTACTTTATTTTTTATCCTTTTCTTTAAAAAAATTTCCAAGGTGCTTTTTGTCATTTTTGTGAATCAGCTCCTCTGGATGTCCACAAAGCATCTCCATCCATCAAGCTTGGCGTTGGAGCAACTCATTTTCTTGTAGATGTTATTGAGATTGTAAATAAATGCCACAGCATTGAGGGGCAGACAAGAAGGAGCCTGTCAGATCTGGAAGTCGACAGCAAAGTTATAATTACACCAGTGTGGCGTGAGGTGAGTTCCTTACATCCATAGATTTAATTGTCATCTGTTCCTGCTGCAGAGGGGGTGGGGTGTTTTTATACCAAATATTTTATAGGCTAGTTGTAGAAATCCATCTATTTACCAGTAAATATGCTGTCTCCATGGCAGTGAACATGGAATTCTTATGATCATATCCTCCTATAAAAAAGGCTTTAATTGTACATGAAAATGTGCTTGGTTTGTTTACCTTTGAATTTCATTGTGGGAGGGAAACATGAGTAAAGGATGCTTTATTGGAAGCAAAACATGAACTTATTTTAAGTTACTGGAGTTTGCTCACCTTTACCTGTATCAGTATTTGTCTACAATTACTCAGCAGAGCTAGCTCGAACATTTAAACAAAAAAAGAAAATACTTCACTTTATTTAAAAAAAATGCAAAATTGTACTGAGTGAGAGAATGAAACACAAATATAGCAGCTAAACATTTAACTGTACAGGCTTGGTTTAAATGTGTGTGCATTCCACAATGATGAATTAATTAACTTTTTTTAGAAATCTTTTGTTTTTTGTATGTTTTTCTATGCATACTACTATGAAATTGCACATTCTGCTTCAATACCACATATGATATTAATCTTAGTGATGAAAATTAAACTAATGTTACATAAACCTTTCAGAGCTGGTGGTGAATCAAAAAATAATGTCATATAGTTCTAGAAATAGTTAGCTACTTGTTAAAATGTTATGAAATAGAAAGAGAATAGTTTGTCATTGAAACAGGAATCTCTCACTATCCTTGGACTCTACTGATGCTTTCTACTTCTCTGTCTCCTACTGTCCCTTAGGTCTCTGGAAAGTGCAACTTTGTACTTTCATAATACCACAGCACCTGCTGTATGTCTGACTCAGTATTACTTCTCTTTTTGACATAATCTGGGGTTAGTCAGGTAGCTTTCCCTAGAAAATATGGGTCAGACGCACGGACTTGTGCTTTACATTATCTCCTGCAAGTGGATTTAAGATTTTGTATTTGTTTATTTTTCTATATAGAATACAATGTAATCTTATTAAAAGACACGGTAGTTAAAACACTGTAGCTTTAAGTAGTGCAACAAAATCAAGGGAAAACATTTCTATAACTGAGAGATTTCAAATACCCAATTGACTATACAGGTAATAATTATGCTCATCACCATCATAATAGTAGCTGTAAATGGTAGCTGGCAGAAATAAAAACAACCTATGGCCCTCCCCACTGTTTGCTAATCTTTTGTTTCTTTAATGTAAAATACAGTATCTTCGACATTTTGCATTTTCTTGCAATTTTACAATCTATGTAAAATTGTTCTATGCCAAAAGTAATACTTTATTTTTTGAATTGACCATTTTTATAGCTTGTTAGACTACTGTAAATTATTGTTTAAATTTGCTTTTTTCCTATCTTCTGTGTTACTTCTCAGGTACTTTTGCCCTGCCCATCTGCTAAAGTGCTTTGTCTTTATGCTGAGATTAAAGGTATCCTGTAAATTAAAAACTGCTGGATTGATTGACTGGATGAATTCATTATTTTGATCCTCCAGGTAATGTAAAATTTCTACTTTTGAACTTCTCTACAGCAATTTAAAAAATTATTATTCACTAGCATGAGTGTTTTTAATCTTTAAAAAATAATTGTTCATTTATTGCATAACAGACTGTATTCCTTGGGTTCAATGCCAGCTCCTCACAGACAAATTGTCAGAAAATCATAATTTTAATTTGCATGGCTACAAATGCCAGGATCAGATTTTCACAAAGTATTATTATATCATTTGCTCTTTATAAAACAACAGCTATTCCATTTGAAAACCAAAATGGAATAGTTCAGTCTGTGGAGCTTCCTACTGTAGCTAGTTTATCAAGGCGTACGCTGTACAAACCCTGAAATTCTGTTCAAAGCCGCTCAGTGTTTACTGTGTAGAGAATTCCTGTTTCTTCTGCTGTTTGTTGAAAAAAGAAACACAAACACATGACTCTTTCTCTTTTCCTTAAATTACCTCAGCCATGTTTTATAGAGTTTCTTATTCATTCAGAATGGTGAGAGGGCTGTGCTCAGTGAAACATATGCTCCCTCTTGTGTAACAGGAAAAAAAGACTATTAACAGTCAGACAAATTTACTGGAGTAAAAAGAAAAAGATAATAAAATACATGTTTATGTCATCTTTTAAACAGAAATACTTGCATGATTTTTAGGTTTAATGTGAAATGTGTGATTCACAAAATCTCTTGTTATTCAGTCTTCCACTCAATTAAACAAATGTTTGATTGTGAAAAGTAAATACCAGGATGTATCTTCCAAATAGCTGAATTTCAGGCTAAAACCAGCTTTATCGACAGATATTGCATTCTGAGTCTGGATGATGCTGTTGACTGGCTGTAACGCAAATCCTCCCAATGTTATTTAAATAATTTAGAGAGTGTTGCTGGGGGTATTCTCTGGTTGTGAAACAACAGCATCTCTTGAAGGCTTTCTGTGATGTCACTGCGGACCACATCACACTTCCAATCAAATCTGCCTCTCCTATAAGCACTGTGGGGCTCACAGACTGACAGCTGATAGGTGCTGTGGATGAGTGAGCAATGGACAATTGGCAATTGAAACAGAAGTATTTTTTAAAAATCACCTACAATCCCTAAAATAATTAATTAATTAATTCCTGCAAATTGAACAATTACCTTGTATGAAATACTGTAAGTGAATGACCCTAATACAAAAATTAAAAATCTAATGTATATAATATATCCAATAGTTTGGTTACACATTTCCGATCTGTACTTTTGAATTACACATTTCATTATTAAGTACTCTCATGCCTGCCTGGAAAGGTGTATGGTAGGTGAGAAATTGAGTTGATTAGATGATTTGTATTAAAATGAAACCATAATCAAGCCTGTCCAGGATTGCTTTTCCTATATTACTTTTTAACACAGTTAGCAGAGTTCAATATTCTTCATTGTTGAATAACAATTGCCTAGCACGTATCTCCAATCTTGAAAGGAAACCTGTAAATGGAGAAGGAATACTTCACCCATCAGTGTCCTGTGGGAGCCTTTTGTCCTCCCACACTACTCTGAAGGGAAAACATCCTTGGGCTTATACTTTCAAACCTATAGATATGTGTGCCAGGGGTAGGCCAGTTTAGGGATAGATGGTCTTTTTAAGAATAGGCTAATGTCGAAAGCTTCAGGCATTTCCCTAAAAATCAGTTTGATTCCCGGGTCCCCAATTTTGATGAGTAGTGTTGTTGTCTGGATGTGGTTAGAAATTGCACTAGTTCACCAAAGCAATCTTGATTCCATATTTTAATGGTTCTGGATGGTTGTGGTTTCAGGTCCTTATTAAATGGTACACCGCTGTTGTTTTCTTTGAGCAATGTACTTTACCCCAAATTGCTCCAGTCCACCTGATATCAATAAATAGGTACTAGCTATACCAGGGGTAATCCTGCTGTGGACTTACATCCCATTGAGGAATGAGTCATATGCTCTAACTTTGCTTAACCTGAACCCAGACTCCAGCCTGATGAGTACTAAACCAGGATTTGGCCTTAGGTACTGTGGTTACTATCACTAATAGCAGCAAAAAGGGGAAACAACCACAGTGTACCGTGGTATGAACTGACTGTGATTAAACAGATGTCATAAAAGCATATAGGTGTCACAGATGCCTAGTAAAAGATTAGAGGTGCCCTGATACATGGTTCAAATCTAGGTGGAGTCAGCTCTCAAAAATGTCTGAAAAGTGCTTATGGGAGATGTTCAGTGATGATGAGAAGGCCCACAAACATATTGGGATGTCTCTGTTTGAAGATGTTGCTGTCAGTTGGGTTCATATTGTGGCATCATGATGGCCAATACAGCACTTTATGAACACTAGAATGCCTTTGTAACTCCTGAGCAAGTATAGAAAATTAGCTGTCAGGCCACAAGATTGTTCTAATAAGCTAAGGTGGGCTGGTTGTAAGATATTGTTCACATACAGTAGCTTTGGACAGTGAAACTGCTCTGTTCAACAGCAAATTCTGGATTCTGCAACCAATCATTAATTGCACTACCACCAAGCCATCTCATCCAAAATTTCAATTCTGTTGAAATTGCTAACCCTTGCATTGGTAGATACACTGTCGATGATTTACAAAGGTCTGATTAACTAGAATCATCAGGGAAATATTATCTTCCCATTTTCAATAACCAAAGGTAACTCTACATGATGCCAGATATTGCTGTGAAAGTTAATTTAGATAATACATATTTGGTTTCATTCTGATTACAGCATTTGCTGTAGCTCTGACCCATCAACAGAAAGATCCTGAAGCCTAATGCTCTGATCCTGTCTTGTTGTGGTGACATGTGGGGTACCAGGACAAGGATGATCTTTTTTAGTAGAGTCTAACAGATGATAAATGACTGCCTCTTGATGGACATTAAAACAATGTGGGTCAACTAATGTGACAGGCCTGCATTTATCATTCTGAGTTCCAGGTTATTTGCTGTGGAAACCTGCAGATGACAAGCAGTAAAATAGAGCAATATTCTGAAATTCCAGGAAACCAGCTCTCTGAGGGACAGGGCATGTCCTGGAATGTAGAGGATCTCCACTCTGTCCCAGGAATGTCACATCTGTGTGATCCACCTGTATGGTTGTTTTTAGACAGCAAAAGCTACAGCACCAGACAATTCCTGAAAGATTGACTGCAGCTTTCTGTCTGCATGAAAATGATTTTCATGCTCAGAGGCAGTTGGAGAGTAATGCTGACAGCTAAAAGATGAAATTGTCATCCTCTTTGGGGCACAGAACATCTGAGGTGGCAGCAGAGAGAGCGGTAATGTGTTTTATTGACCAATGAATGCTATTTTGCCCTTGATGCACCTTGTGAAAATTTCTGTGTGGAAATGGTAAGCATTATGGTGGCTCTTGCATTGTTCAAGCAAACCAGTGATGCAATGGAAATGAGATATGGAGGAATCCCAGACACAGATTTCTCTATGGTCCTCCTTAGTATATTACACAATTATAAAATCTATCTTGAGTCACCATTCGCATTTTATCTATTCCATTCAAGTTGCACCTGTGCCACATTCTCCAGATATGTTGGCAGTGTACAGAAACTTATCTTTAAGTGAACAGTACTTCACCACAAGACTTTATGAAAAATGGATGGGATGGAGCTTGTGTTTAAGAGTACATAAAATTAAGGATGGCTGGCAACTGCTAGTTTTCGTTGATGCATTTACTATCACATATAAACTCTCTGTAGTTTTATTTATGAACAGCACCACTTCCAGGGATAACATGGTCTTGCATGGCGGGCATAACATGAGAACATTACATTACCAATGTGACTGTCCAGCCAGGAGATCCAGGCTCACAGTTAAGATTGCTCACTAAAGAGGCTTCAGTGCATTTGTGAATGTTACAGGATGACATGTCAGTTTTTTTAATAGCAATAATGTTAACAATGTGCCATGACAAAATCTCCACACTAACAAATCTGGCTTTGGATTAAACTCTATCTTTTGACATGGTTTGATTCTCCATAGATCACTCATGAAAATGAGACTTGAATAACAACAAGTTTTTCTGGCAAAGGATAAAAAAGAAATTCACTCTTGAGTCTTAATATAATTGAGTCAGGCAATAAAAACACCAAAATACTGCACCTTACTATACTTGGTCAATTGTTTGGAGTTGGGTTCTCCACTAATTAAAGTCACTGAGATTTAAAAGAACACGCACCGTTGATAAAGTTTTCCATGTTATTTCTAAATGTTGCTCTTTTGAGAACCTTTTGCAGAAGCAATTCTAGAACAACTAGAAAAAAAAGTCTAGTTGAACAAAGCATACTGTATAGATGAATTGCCAAGAGCACAGATTTTAGGACACAAGGCATGTAAAAAACTAAACATCAGTAAAAAAAAAACAGATGACCTAAACTAGCCCTTTATATCATTCTAGACAACCTTTCAAAGTCATGGCACTGTGCCTTGTAGTCATGGGAATTGTAATTTATAAATAGCATTTATCAAGGGGATTCTTGTTTTCTTTAAGGGCATCAGTCTACAAATGAAGATGTACACCTTATTACATTTTTGTACAGTATATGCATCTTTGGATATACAATTTCAGGCATTACATCTCTGTGAGTTTACATTTCCTTAACCGGAATTGGCAAGAAAATATTTTATGTAAAAAGATTTATATTTTTATATTCCAACAGCAGAACATCAGAAGGTTTTTGACTCAGAATGGGAATGTACAGTATTAAATATAGGAAGCATTTGGAGAGAGCAGTTTTAGCTGCTTGTGAATACCTTGTGAAAGAAAATAATCAGTACTGTACTAAAAGCAATGTTTCCATAGTGCTAAATGAAACTGTTGTAAGAGATATCTTCGTAAGTGAACACTATTTGACATACAGGAATAGGCTGAATTACAAAATTTCCTTCGAAAACTACTGGTCCCCACAGATATAAAATACTTTTCTTGTATTGTTTATTAAAGTCCAGGATGTGCGAATTTGAAGATAATTTTTTTTATGTCAAATGTGCAGTGACTATATGAAAATAAAAATCATGATGTAGATGTGATGTACTAGAAGCCAGTAAAAAGATTTTGTTAGCTGAGTTCAGGAAAAATTCTCAGGTATTTACATTATTGTTTGGCCTTGCTTTCTAATTATTTTTACTGAAATTAAACAACCATGATGAGGTGATTTTGAATTTGAGGTAATTGAATGAATGAATATTGAGTGAATGAATATTCTCAATTGGTAAGAATTATATATATATATTGTTATATACTGTACATGTCTGTCTATACATGCATAAGATTAATTTTGCCCATACTTAATACTCTGTCCTGTTGTGCTATAGGGCTGCTCCTTATTAAATGCTTATTCAGTTAAGGCAAGTGCTCTTTAGTGTGGAAAAGGACAATTTATGGTTTATTTCAAAGACAAGGTCCATGTACTAAGCTCATTAGATTAACCTCCACTGACAGGTCAAGCATTCCGAATATTTTTTTTAAATGATCTCAAGTAATTTATGACCTCTTTGTGAAGCATAATCAATAGAGTTAAGAGGATAGGCAGCCAGACAGCAATTCCTGCTCAGAGAAAGTTTCTTGTCTTTGTAATGTTTGCATTCTGTCTGCTTTTATGCAAGAAGACTGAATGCCAGTAATATCATACCCCCTTACTTCATCAGCCAAGGAGACATACTTTTTGTTATACTTTCACTGTCTGTGCTGTCTTCTGTTACTCAGAATTTACTGTAACTGCTATCCTTGGTGGAGCCTGGGGAGATTTGTGACTTCTGTTAGCACCAGCTGTCAGATATTTATAACATTTTTTTGTTTTTGGTTGTTTTTACTATTATTGCAAAATGGAGTTTTTGAACAGAAGTTCGGGAAGAGGTCAAACTTTAATCTCGTCCACTTCCATTCTCCTATGTATAAATATCTCTCCTGCTGAGCACCCCTTTGCACTTCTTGTCTCACACTCTTCCTCCACCCTGTCTTCCCCCAGGCAGAAGCTTCCTGGTTCATTTCCTGTGAAGGGAGGGAAGGGGGTCCTTTCAGCCTCAACCTTACAATCAGGTTGCCATTTCTTCAGCTGGACAATTTACATCAAATAAACATCCAGTGCACTAACCCTGTAAACCTCATTGCCTTATCACATTTAAGGGGATCTGCAACACTATTTTTAAATGTTGGGAATAGAAAGAACCAGCATTGATGAACACTTTTCCAAACCACAAAAAAGTCAGATGTACACAGTCACTTCTGAAACCTCAATTTACATCACAAAATAGACAAAATTTCCAGGTATGAGCAGCGTTGTATTAGATGATTCAGAACAAGGCAACAGAACTTCCACTGAAGTGAAGCAGTCTTATTGTAAAGAAGCAGGCTTGTGAATACATCTCTTTGAATCCAACAGAAATATTGTTCTCAATCACTGATACTAGTTGTTAACTCTGCATGCAGATCATGTTGGAACAACTAAACAAACAAATCCTAATAATGTTGCAGGGTGTTAATAATAATAATAATAATAATAAACTTTATTTTATATAGCGCCTTTAAAGGTGGCTTCTCAAAGCACTTTACAGAATGACAACAACAACAAATAAAAATAATACACAAGATAAAACACAATTATAATATACAGAGGAGACCGTGGATGGTGGTACTAAGAAAAGCAGAGGGGTGAAGAATGGAACCAGTTAAGTAAAGGTTCTTCTAAAGAAGAAGGTTGTGAGTCTGGATTTGAAGGAGTTTAGAGAAGGTGACTCTCTGATATCCTTGGGGAGAGAGTTCCAGAGCTTGGGGGCATAACAGGAGAAGGCCCTGTCACCCATACAATGTAGACGGGCTTGGGGGACAGTAAAGAGACCAGAATTAGAAGAGCGAAGGTTGCGAGGTGGGGAGTAGAGCGATAATAGTTCAGACAGGTACTGAGGTGCCAAGCCATGCAGAGCCTTATAGGTGAGCATGAGGATTTTAAAGTCTACACGGAATTTGACCAGAAGCCAGTGCAAGGACTCCAGGATAGGAGTAATGTGATCATTTGCACTGGACCTGGTCAGGATTCTGGCTGCTGAATTTTTTACATAATTTCAAGGATAAAGATATACGGTATACTGTACATTTCTGCTTTGAACCCTGGATGATGAATAAGGTAAGGTAAGGTGCTGAGCTGTAAGGTGCTCTGCCACATGCCCTTCTCTCTTACCCACCACGCGTGCCTGTTCCAGTTTTCATCTTGAACCTTCTGGCCACAGGCATTAGGCCTCCCTCCATTCATACTGTATAACCCTTTATTCCTGCTTCATGCCTGCCGACCTACACTCTATTGGTCCCCCTCCCTTTAGGTAAACTGACACAAGAAGGACACTCAAGGAAGATGACGACGATGATTATGATGAAGATGGAGAGAAGGGATTATTGCAAAGAGAGGAAGAGGTGTTTGTTAGCTGTGCTTCCACTTAGTTAGGTGTGGAGAAGGGTCACACTTTAGCTCCTGAATATCATTTAGATTCTAAACTTATAATCATTTAGATTTCCTTCGCTGAAATGTTTAATGTTGTAACATGGTACAATAACACTGAATCATTTGAGTTTGTATTCAAAGTGAGATTATATGAAATCTAAAGCAGTTTTACAATGGATCAAAATCAGATTGCTTGGAAATATATGTTTAAGAAAAGCAAAGGATCCATCTAGGGAATAAAGAGCATACTTCAAAGTCAATGTTTAGATGTCTTCTAAAGAAGAGACATTTATTGTGATGAATGTTTGCCATGAATATTCAGAATATGGGGACTAATGACACAATTTGAAAATAACATTTCTAACCAAAGCATTGCTTATAATAGAATTGACTCAGCTAGTAAAGATTCTATTGTTTGTAATTATTATGTTGTATTACTGTAATTTCAGATGATCTCTCATGAAAGATGCAATACTGTATAAAAGAGATATGATATGATATGAATGGTTAGTGCTAGGGTAGGGTACTATAGTTAGAATTTTTCAAGTGGAAATGCACCACTGGCTGATTGCTGCCAGGTTTGGGTCAGCATGCTGAGAGAGCTGCACGACTCCTCCAGTCAATGTTTACTCTCCTGTAAAGGCAGAGTGTAAAACGTCATGTTGCAGTGCTCCCCTTGGCCTTATGCTGGCACAAGGGTCAGAACAGGAAACAGAGCTGGTTAACAGTTTCACAATTGGATGTAAATATATACAAAAGGAAATGTTTATTTCAAATTCAAAGAAAGGAATGACATATATCTGGATTCTGTCTAGTTGCATTAGTTGTGCAACTTTTCACTATTTGTAATTAATTTAGTATTTACATGATTTTTTTGCAATATACTGTACCCTTATTTTGGAATTGCCAATGGCATATTTTTCTGTGTGTTGTTAACAGACAGGAAGAATGAGGAAGACTGTGTCTGGGAAGCCTCACAGTATCACTGGAAGGTGAGAAAGCCCTGACAGATTATTCCCAGCCAACCTCAGTGCTCAGCAAATTGTATACCACTTCTTGGGGAATCCTAGTCACAGTCGGACAATGAGCCAGGCTCAAACACTTGATCATAGGGCTAAAACTGCACTCGGGTGAACACCTTTACCAATTGTGTTAGAGCCTTTCTATATTTATATCTCCATTTGACAAATCATAGTCCTACATGAGGTGTAAGACACAGAGCCCTTAAGATTACCAAAGGTATAAAATTCAGAAAGACACCTGATAAAATGAGTGTCTCCCTGGTTATGGTGGTTCCTTGAATCACCTGTTGGGTTGGTATTTAATTTTTGAAATCTTGCAAACAAGATTTTTTTGCAACATACCCCAAGACAAGAATGCCCCACTAATTACAAACATGGGTACCAAGCACATTTTTACCACATTTCGTTAGTTCAAGTGTCTTACTTCCCATCTGGGCTATTTCCACCTAATGAGAAAAGTTTGATATCCTGAAGTCTAATTGACCTGGCTTCCATTTCCTTAATCAAGTAGATGAATATCAAATTTGTATCTCGAATTTGTCCCTGAGTTAGCCATTCAATACTACATTATTTTTCTAAACATATTGAACGATGGCTGGGACACTTATAGATCATTTAAACAAGCTTTCTTCCCTGACAAAAGGTATATTTTATCACCCATACTGGGACATGAAATGGTTGTGCCTGTTTACTTGTCCATGAATTTCAGCCATTTCTACCCTTTGATTTAACTTTTACCTTCGTAATCCATTGTTCAAGTCTCACCTGTGTTGAAGAAATTAGATTGTTTTTCCAAGCTGTTCATAATTGACTGATTGTGGGTCACTTTTTGGCGACAATTAGTTGGAAACTGTAAGTGTGATGACCTTCCTATCATTGATCCATTATTTAGAAGAGCAAACTATGAAGCCCTTTTGTTACTTGTACATTTCTTTTTTTCAATTGTTAATTCCAAAGAGCATACTCTTTCCCTTAATTGCATAAAAGCCATTATTTGTTTCTTTGAGTCTCATCTTGCTGAAGTAAAGCAAAATGGAGACAAAACTGAAACACAGAGTAGGCAACAGATTTGTTCATTTTGTATTGTGAACAAATATAATGGTATTTAAATTCAATACAATAAAATACACGCGTAAAACTTTTTTTTTTCAGTTTAGTGACTGACGGCAGATTAATGGAAGGTGTCAGAAAGTCATTGAATTCTCGGTGCTGAAGCCATGGCAATAAATCTATCTGCTGGTGCTGAGCAGCATCACAATGGCTTACTGTTGTGTCGTTACCAAGTGCGGTAAAGTTTTGAAGTGCCCTATTATATTCATATTGAAAGCTGAAAACAGCGCATATGGAGGTTACTGAGTTTCTTTGTATTGTTTATGTATGATGTGCTTTGAATACCAGTCACCCACTCCCAACTGTCCATGCATTGCCTTATTAATGGGCTGTGGTTTATTTCCCTTATCAAAAGAGGTCTTTTTCCAATGAAAAACACTGGCTGTTTTTTTTTAGACAATTGCCCTAAAGATGTTAAACAGTCTCATCAAAAACAATATTAACCTTTTCCTTTGTTGCATGTGAACTCTCATTATTAGTTTTTCTTTATGGTTATACATTGGATTAAAAAAAATGGGATAGTACAGATTCAGATTTGCTTTTATTTAATATATTTATATTTACCCTTGCCTTTCAATCTTAAAGGGAAATTACAAAGGAAAGGTCAAAACTCAACTCAACAGCTGCAGACTTTTCTATTAGTAAATTAAGTCTTATTAGTGTTGCTCCTTTAATCAAGTTTTTATCTACTTCACTCATTCATGGAGAGAATCATGATAGGTAATGATAAAAGTCTACTGCATGACTAGTTCAGTTTCAAGCATTTGTATTGACCCCGTGTTAGAACCAAGGTAACACACTTTGGATCACCTTAACAGAGAGAACAAAGGAGAAACTACTAGTCAGACAATTCCCATTGGATAGCTTATGCTGTAGGGGTGAAATCATCTAAGTACTGTAACATCAGAAAAGAAAATAGTTTTATTTCTGTTTTTTTAATAGCCAAAATGACTGTTTAGAGCTGAACTGTGTCTGCTATGGTATTACGTATGTGGCTATGTAGTAGAGTAGGCTGTTGACTACTCTACTATATATGGTGTTAGCAGTGGGATAAACACCCCTAGTGGATTATAATACAGTTGCAAAAAATAGAAGAGATTCTCAGATCACAGCCAGGGCAAGAATGATAGGCGATGTCACCACTGCCGTGGCCTAGGTCCCACAGTACTAAAGCAGAGAGAGGAGCTTGGGCTCCAAATGCTATCAGAAAGTGATTAGCAAATGTTCTGAGCCATCAGCAAGGGAGGAACACTGGGAGAAGAGAAACAGAAAAAGAAAGATGGAGGAAGAATCTGGTTAGGTTAGGAATAAACTAGAGGTGAGGAAACCTACCACAAAGAAGTAGTTCTGGGGCCAGCTGTGCTTTGCACTGTGGGAAGGGGATTTGTAACACAGTGAAATAGTGAAAGAGGCACCTCAAACAGGTTGAGCAAGATACAGAGAAATTAATTCAAATTCAAAACTGCTTTACTGTTATGACTTATATAAAATGTTGTTAAGGCTTTAAGCATTCCATTGTTACAGCACAGCAAGAAATGCACGCCCTCAAACACAGTTGACCCTGTAACTTGGGTGGAGAATTAATAAAGATAAAGAAGATTGTCTTTGCATTTCCTGCTGATAGTTAACTTTCTGAACATTCATTCAGCAAATGAATAAAATACTCACATTTAGAAATATGTCCATATGTGGAGTGGTGGCTCTGTGGCTAAGGATCTGCACCTGTGGCTGGAAGGTTGCTGGTTCAAATCCTGTGGCTGGCAGAGGAATCCTACTCTGTTGGTCCCCTGAGCAAGGCCCTTAACTCAAAGTGCTCCAGGGGTGCTGTACAATGGCTGACCCTGTGTTCTGACCCCAAGCTTCTCTCCCTGCCTGTGTGTATCATGGAGGGAAGTTGGGGTATGCGAAAAGATGAATTCAAGAATGCAAGAAATTGTATATGGCTAATAAAGTGATCTTATCTTATACACACATTTATAATCCAACAAAATAGGATATCATTAGAATGGGTTCAATAGTTGAGCATGGCACTATTATTCCAAATTCTATTTGTTGCTCAAACACTGAAACAATCTTTGTAATGCTGCATATTAGTGACACTAGACAATGACACCTACAGTGACTGGGCAGCAGAAGTGCATGTTCACTCGCTCTAGAGGTGGTTCTTTACCTGTACTCTTCCAATTCCAGTTTGCATTACATGAATGATGTCGTCTTTCATTCTCCCAGAGAGGTTGTGGGAGCAGTGGTGTGACAGGCTGCACAACCATTAACCATTCAGAGTTTGGAAAGGGAAAAAAAAGGAATACAGTATATGTTTCATAATCACTAAAAGTTATTTCTGTATTTCCTGCCATTTCCTTCTGGTTTCAATAAGGCTACAGAAGGGGTAGTAACTTTAAAATTTTGTTCTTTATACGAATGGCTCTGTTCCCCATTTCCTCATTTGTTTAAATATTAATCTTAAAAAGCGGTGATCAGAAGTCAGATGGTATGTCTTGTTGTTTCACTTTAGCACACAGGAAATCCGTTCCATTTTTAGCCTGTCACAATCTGTGCAAGGCAGACAGAAATTGTAATGTATTAAAATGTTACAGTATGTGATGCAGCAAGTCATCAGTGAATCTGCCCTGCCCTTCTGACCAAATGCATTTTTCGGGGATTGGTTAACCAGACAATTTCAGATTTCTGTTTAAAAAAGACAGTTCCGCCACTGGTGTGAGAGTTGAAAGGGTTTTTTCTGTGGTTGTGTTTTTTTTAACTCTGCAAAAAGCATCTTATATAATATGGCAAAACAAATCCTAATTAGACCAGAGAAGAAAGTGGTTAGTTTTGTAGGAAACTAATAAAATTCATAAATAAAAGTAAATCAATCAAATAAAATATTTAGTTAGATATTAAGACTAATTTGCCTTATGCCTGACTAGCAAATATCATTAAGTAACACAGCAGGAGTGAGAAGTCATGTCATGTCCGAACTCAAACTAAATAACTAACAAACACTCACTTAATTTCTTGAAACAAAGATCATATTTCATTTTTGCAAAACCTGACTTCTATGTGATCAATAGTATTCATGAAATATCACTGCTTGTGTTCAATGACCTAAACTTGGGATTCACAGGATGTTGCTATGTTTCACCATTTAGCCATTTACCAAATTTGTGTAATTTGGTAATAGTAAACACAGCCTCAAATAGCAAGCGGCTGATCAATAAAATTCCATAATCAACTGTTTAAGAACAGCGTATGATACACAATTTTTACTTAATGTATTTGTAATTAATTCAATCAGTGTCAGCATAAAATGTACCATCACCATGTTTGTGTGGTTTTAACAGTAAATTTTTCATTTTGACCCCTCTGTCCATTGGAGCTCTTACATTTCAAAACCAAACTGTCCAGGATTGTGAAAATAGCAGAAAAAATAATTGGGAAACAGCAGACCCCAGATCACAATACAGTTCTCAGAACAGCAAGGAGCATCACAGCTGATTCCACCCATCCTCTCCATTCTCAATTCATAACGCTTCCATCAGGGAGACAGTATAGGGGACCAAATTCAAATAAATACATTTATAAGAAGTCCTTTGTCCCCTCTGCAATAAAACTGCTCAATGAATGCATATAAATGTAGTCCCCCCACTACCTATTTATTTATCCATTTATTTATGTATTACATACTGTTGCTGTGATTTCATGTTCTTCATGTGATTTTATATGACTTTTATGTTTTGCCTGTGTGTTTTGTATTTTTATGGGAGAAGTCAAAGACAAATTTCCATAGTAGTATCTATTTTCTCACTTCCTTGTGCTTTAATATTAAGTTAAATTGTTTAAATAGGATCACTGGGAGAACACAAGCTGTAAAAAATGTGAAGTAATCCAGTTACCGGTATTCATCACAATACAGGCTTCATATTATTAGTCATACTTTCCAAGTCAAAAGGTCTTAACCACAATCATATAAACAAACAGTATCATGTGTGGGATGTTTGCCAATCTTCATGTTTTTAATCAACATCTATTTTTAGAATATAGAAATAAAAAAAAACTAAAATCTAGACACAGTCAAGCAATTTAACTGTGAAGTTTGTGGAAAACCCTGCCTCAACATACGCAGTGGAACACAAACCTAGAGAGACCAGGCAAATGCATTGTACAAATCACACCATGGACCTGTTGTTCTGTACAGCACTCCCAGGGCATTTTCACCACTCCAATTTTTAGGATAATTAATCAAAAATGATTTATTTTCTCATTAACTATGCAGTTAGCCTGCAATCTGCAAAATCAATGTTTTACAGATGCTCTTTTACTTTTGTTTCAAGACAGGTCTGATTTTATTGGATATAGATTTATGGAGAGTGCGGAGAAAGCTCTATTCCACGTTTGACCAACCCTACAGTCCACAGCCATGAGAGAATCTTGATTGTTATTCTTGTGCTCAAGGACTGAAAGGTGAAAGACGGAACAGAATAAAAATAATGGCGGAGCCTCAACATGTTTTACTGTGTAATATACATCTCTATGATGCATTCAGAAATCTATTGAAACTATATATAAGCGTGTATGTGTATATGAATACTGCATACAGTGTGTCTTGTATTTTCCAAAAAGCAAATAGTTTTTGTTTCCTGCAACCACTGGGGTTAAGCAGAGTTTTGTGTTGTCCAGCAAGATCTATAGCCATTTCCAAGGGTGGATCCTAAAAGGCTCTCTTAGAGACCTGGAGTTTGACATATATGTTAAAGTATGATAGGTTGTTAGTATCTGAACATGGGTTTTTCTGTTATGCTTTCATTCCTAACAATGTAAGTTACAAATAATTGGGGGCCATCTGGCCCATTTATCTTGTATTGTTACTAGTAGCCAAGTGATATAAGTTTTTATTTCTCAATTTAACAGTCGTTTCTCAATTCAACATGGTTGCGTAGCTTGTTACAGACTCCCACAGTGCTTAGTAAAAAGGAGAACCTGTTTTCCATTTTAATTGTACTTGTCTTTAATCCTTGTCAGTCTTCACAAACAAAAACAGCATCCAGTTAAAGAAATGGAGTACAATAAATTGAAAAGTAAATGTTTCAGAGATTAGAACAGAAAAAAAATACTTTAGATGATGAAAGAGAAATTACCGATAGATCGAATAAGTATTGCAGTCAACTTTTTGCCCAAGAAGAAACAAAACTCAACTGTCATTAGCTGTAATGTCATAAGCTGATTGTGACAGGGATTCCCCATCAGGGGTACTCAGCTGGGTGAGGTAGAGTTGGCCGAGATCCATCCATTCATTTTCTAACTGCTTTATCCAGGGGAACTGAACCTATCCCAGCAAGCAATGGGCGCAAGGCAAAACACACTCTGGACGTGTGTCCATCACAGGGGACACTGTCCGTCATAGGGTACACACAAACAAAAATTAGGGTCATTTTTCAAGAAGCCAATTAACCTACCAGTATGTGGGAGAAAGCCGAAAAGTTGTACTCAGAGGAAAATGAGAAAACTTCAACACATTTCTTAAGAACATAAACTTTCCAATGATAACTGTGTTATTCCTCAATTAGAGACTAGTTTTTGGCCTTCCATCCACCAACTTTGGTTCATTGCAGCAAAAAAAAAGCTTGTGATCTGTTAAAGCCATCTGCACTGAGTATTAGAGTTTAATCGGCAACTTCTGTTTCAAATTCTAAATGGCTGTAAACAAACATAATTTTGCATTTCCTGGAGTCTAGACACAACAAGAAACGGGAAGAAACAGGAACGTACTTTCACTCCCTTTGAAGATCAACTTACAACTTTGCAGTTTCTTTACTTTGGAAAGATACACACAGAAAAAAATCTGTGGTGTGGTGTGCTGAGCAGGTGGGAATTGCAAGCAAGGGGGAGATTTTTTTTTTAAGAAACATAAAGGGCATAAACAAGCTTTGCCTGTATGTTCGATGCATTGCAGTTTTAATCTTGGAATTATTTTGGATACATCCTAGCCTTTAATTTTAGCGGTCTCTTAAATTAGCACATTTGGGTAGAACCGTTTTCCCTAGGGAAGATGGGAAATGCTCATAGAAACTGCATTGCATCATCTCCGTATCAATGCAACACCTCATTAAACCGGGACAAAAAATCAAGTTTTATTGACTTTTTGCAATAAAGAATAATTTAATTAAAACCATTACAGGCTACTGCATGAATAGATGCAGCTGTCCCCCAAAATCAATAATGTAAGTAGAACACCTGAACCATTGCAAAGAAACCTGTGATAGTTCAGTGATGTCCGAAGTCCTGTTAATACATTTCAATATGATTACCTAGTTTTATTTTTCATATGTGCCAGGAGGAAAGTTGTACGTTAGTTGAAAGTGGAATGCAATGGATTTCCCATCATTTTATACCTCTTCTGGACTTTAGCCAAAGTAGAAACTGTTCCTATCCCATTTTAAATTAAAGCAACAAATTACAATACTGCACTCATTAACAATTCAATAGAAAAAAGAGACGTTTCTGCTTTTTCATTTCTGCAGTAAGATAGGAGCACAGAATCATTAAGTGAACATATAGGCAGTGTAAAACCAAACGTGAAAATACAAGCTGATATATTTCAATGAGTCAGGGACATGTTTGATATAATACATTTATGCAAGCACTAGTATAGAGATTTAATCTTGTTGATGTGAATTTCAGTTAATAAAACATTACAGTTATCACTGATCAGGAGATATTTTCCTATAATTTTTTTTTCCTTTACTTGCGCTGCCTTGGTCAAAGCTGTTTCAATCCAGTTGACCTGCACTAACTCTGCTCTTTTTAAACATCACGCTTAGTACAAGTGGTTTTTGGCCAGTTGTTTCATTCAGCTGCATAGGAAAAGAAGATGAATCAAGGAGCAAAGAAGCCAAACAGAAATTATTATTGATTTAATCACATAATCAGCAGCAAACACTTCAGGCTAAGATAGCAAATCCATAATAGCCTTCCCACATAACAACCCATACAAATTTACCAGCAAACCAGCGTATGCACTTAGCAAACAGGAGAGCAAGGGTCACCTTCAGTTGGCGGCAAAATATTGACATTCCTAATGCTTAAATATGTTTTGAGTTAAGTGTTATCAATCAACGATAAGAGTTGAATGTCTGTAAAACATAACTCCATTGGCAGAGGGATTATAGAAATGCTTTCTTGTCATAATCTAAGCGCATCTATCAGACAAAACTCTGCATGAAATCAATTGTGCTCAAGACAGTGCCTGCTGTGACCATTCAGAGCCAAATAAAAGATGAGAGCGCAGTCCTATGATCTTTAACCATAACTGCTTATCTAATGAGAGTAGAGCCCGGTTTTTACGGCTAAAAATGAAATCAATGCCTTCAGCACAGGAAATGATACAGCAATCTCCTATATCGTGGATCTGTCTAAAATATTACTTTTGTTTTGAAAAGCATCTGTGGTTTTACTGTTCATTTGCCTTTCGAGTAGAATATTTATTATTTTAAAGGAAGTTGATTTGAAAATACAGTGCTATAAATAGTTTTAAAATCTCCAAACAAGACAATGAGTGTTGACTAACAAAAAATGGAGCATAACATTATGGATCAGAGAAGATACAAAACTCCATGTGATCTTGGGCCAGTCCCAAACTCTCCGACAGCAGTGCCAGATTATACCCCAAACTTGCAATTTCTGCAAGAGAACTACTGAATGAGGGGTTTTTCAGTAGGATTTCAGACCATCCAGGAGTTGACCAGACCAGAATCTCTGAGCCTAGTGGGGTGACAAGCAAGACTAGTACCCACTCTCCTAAACTATTTTAAGAAGGCTGGAAGGAAGACTACCAAAGGTAAGCCGTGTAGTTGAAAATGTGACCAACTGTGCAACAGGATCCTTTATTGACAACCAAAGCTGGGAATCAGTTAACTTTCAAAATGGAATGAAATCTAATTCTGCTCTCTAAAATTGAGGTGCTGTCGAGGTGACAGATGGTATCTATGATACACTGGAAACCTTTCACTGACACCTCAATAGGTATTAAACCTTACCTACAGAGGCCGAAGTGAGGCCCTAATTATGTGAGATAATTTTACAGTAACCTATGAATGTTGTCCTTTGGTCCGGAACTTGACAGCTCTTCTCCAGGTTGATTGGGAGATGAAGCCAGTTGAGGTAATCTGTGACAGCAAATGTATGAAATACAACCCTGGATGGTGTGTAAGGGTCTACTCTACAGCTTCAGAGCAGAGAGGGATACATCCATGCGTTTGGGAAGTGTTCATTGATCAATAGAGACAGATTGATGGGAAGCAAAATGAAGAGATAAAATATTTCCTGTGACCTCGACAAATATGGAGGAGAAAATAAGCATTCTTTAACTACATTATAGTCCATCTAGATTGGGGAAAGCACTTGTGCATGAGCATTTTGAAACGTGTTACTCTGAAGAAGTTGTTAAGATGTCATGGGTATAGCATCAGGTGAAGTCCATTGTTCTTTCTGGGCCCTAGATCTTCTACTGAAGCACTTGGAGAATGCACTTGGTAGGAAGCACTTCAGCTCCAAGAGCAGAGCTTTGAGATTACAGTAAATGAATGGAGTATCACCAACTGGCACTTGTTGTGGTCAGATGGAGTAATCTGTCAGAGGCATGATGGAGTGCGGGCTCTCATGTAAACTGGGAATTCATCTTTGCAGTGAATCCCTACTTCTTGCAATGGGAAACTGCAAATCTGATCCCAGCAAAACTCAGTGCCATGGGAGCAGTTAAGGGGACTGAAGATGTAACAGACAGCACCACAGCCCCAGTAGCAGGGTAGGGTCACTACTTTCTAGGTCTTTTAGCTGCAAGTTCAAGTTCAAGTTCACGTTTATTAGTCATTCCAACAATATACAAGTATACAGTGGAATGAAATATCGTTCCTCCTGGTCCACGGTGCTAATAGAGACAAGACAAACAGGACACTGACATAGATATTGTAGACAGGATACACATAGTGCAAAGTGCAGATAGGCAATACATAGTTCAATATACACAACACACTGGGGGGATTTAAACCCTGTTTCTGGAATTGGGGTGGGTGCAAGTAGTTTCCAGGGTGCTGAGGAGCCTGACAGCCTGTGGGAAGAAGCTGTTACAGCATCTGGTGGAGCTACCTCGTACACTGCAGGGGGCCTGACAGGCAGAAGCATCTTACTCTGTTGGTCAGAAACCTCCTTAACCTCTACAACCAGAGACAAGTCCTTTCTGACTATACCTTTAAATCCCTCAGTTCCTCTATTTGACTTTACTGCTGCTTTTTCCGTGGTTATTATATTGAATTTCTATCCTTTTTGCTTTGTTTATATAGTTCTACACTGTGTGTTGTTGCACTCCGTTAATTTTTACTGCTCGGACATCAGGCAACAGCTAAATGCATAAACAATAACAGTAACAATTTATTTTTAGTTGCAAAAAAAATATGTCAAAATAAAACGCCATGTGTTAAAGAGTTGAAGAAGCAGCTGTAAGTGCATAACAGGCAAAAAATCTGAAAAGCAAAAATCTGCTTGACTTGCTAAAAACATGATTATTTTTATAATACACTGTTTCACAAGAAATTGTATATTGCTAATTGAATATATTCCACAGAAAGTTTGACGGTAAAAATACTTTTTACTTATGGTGCTCTGCCCAGCATTCAGAGTTGATCTAACTGCCAAGTGGAGCTGTGAATTGTGCATGGTGAAACATCTCTGTCCCGATATTGGTAGAAAGTGATTCCCAAATTGCCTTATTGTTACCACAGAGATACGGGCAACAAGCAAGAAATGGCACAGCCTAATCCAGCCAGCCCTGGCATCTCCAGGTATTAAGATGCAACTTGGAATTCTAAGTATCATTCTAAGAGGATACGTACTGTAAAAACACAGATCTAAAAATTAAAATCTGGGAAAAAATGTTCTATGTAATGCAAAAACCAGATGCATGACAAAAACCACAACGTGTTACATGGTATATCCATGGTAAAAAATAATCAAAGTGATTAAGCAGCAAAACATACAATAACATAGTGAGAGTTAACAATTACCTCATGTTGTTTCCTTTGACTAATCATTTACATTATGTACACATTTTGGTAAAGGAATTATAAAAACTGTATATCATACTTATCAGTTCACTTTTCTTGATGGTTTAATTTGTTTTTTGACAATTAATCCTAACAGATTCTCAACACATTTTCCAATCATACCATGATACCAAATTGAAAAGTTCCTTATGTTACAGTTATGACTGTAACTACCACTTCTCTGACTCACCACAGACACTTTTTATTCTAAAACTTTATTTTGGCATGTATGTAAAATATCAACCTTTTACATATTGCCAAATATATATACAGTGTATGTACACATGCATAGCAAGTGAAGTGTAAATTAATTAGTAAAGCAACTGAAAGCTGTTTTGACTAGACGGAAGAAAAGATTTAATCAAAATGAAGGAGCAAACGCAAAACAAGACCATTCTGCTTATTTTTAAATTGATTTCAATACCTTTCACTGACGCCTCAATTTTTCCTCTCGCATATTTTTTCATTCTCCTTGCCTTGAGCGATGGAGACATGATTGTTTACAAAGGGTTGTGCCTCATTTGTTCCTATAGATTGTGCCTAATTAATGTTAACTTGTCTGTACACAGAAAAGTGCTGTCCTCTCTGCCTTAATCTAATCTGTATTCTTTCAAAAAATAATTAGATCATTTACACCTCATTAACATGTAATGTAATGTCTGAGCATTCATCATAATGATTGCTTATTATTTCACTTTGCAATATTATCTCCTCTAATGAAACTGTTCACACAACTGCCAAGAATGCCTTAATTGGTTGTCAAATCGCAGAGGCAGACAACATGCTATTCCGTGTGTGAAGTTCTAATTTGCATGGAAACCTCAGAGCTTGGTAACACATACAAAAATTAACCTACCATTTAGTGATTTATTTATTGCAAAATCTCAATGTAAATAAGTCCAACTATATCAACCAAGCATTTATCATACTTCCAGTGTAGTCTGTTTTCTGGAGAGTGGAGGCCAGAAACTGAACATTCCCTGGAGAATTAGATTATCAAAAGGGCATTTTCCATCTTTAACAGAAAGCCTTGGTACTCATTCACATGTTTTTTTAATTATTTTTATTGCTTCCCAGAAGAGAAAAATTGTAATTATCTTTCCCTAGGGAAGGATTGGCTAATCTGGTCAGTGTACTATACCAGTTACAAGAACACACAGAATGAAGAGATAGGCAGGTTTTACACTGTGTAACAACGCAGCTCAATTATGTTACAAACCAGTGTACAGTTCATTTGTGTTTGATAATTAAAAAAAAACATCTAAAAATGTTTGCCACACTTCAACATAACTCCACAACATACAGTAAGTATATATTATTATGCTCTCAGATTCCATTAATAAGACTCTGAAGCACACTGTTTCATACATAATGTCTCCGTGTCAAGGAAGTGTAAATTTGATTTCTTCAGAATCTTTTGCACACCTATCAGAAGCTGTTCTGTATTAAAACAGAAACTTTCAAATGCAAATTTTAAATTTAAATGCGATCCTTTTTTAGGAATTGATTAAACCAGAGTAATCGGAGCAACTAAATTAGATTGTGCAACAACAAAAACCAATTTAGATCAGCAATGCTCAGAACTTGTAGACTTGTACAGTAGATATAGTGTATTTAGACTTGGCAAAAGCCTGCACAGATTTCTGCTACTAACTGGTAATACTAACCAGCCGAAAAGGATGTTTACAGAGATTGCTCTGAATCATGTAGCTGTTTATCTGGTGAAAATTAATGTCTTCTTTAGTACTGGCTATACTGTATATAATGGCAATTATTTAAAAAAGCCTAGCAACGTTTATTTATTGTATTTTAACACAGACACAGCTGGCATGTCACAGACCACAGAAGACAGAAGGGATAGAAAGCACTAGTACACAAGGATAACAACCAGCCAGGTAACACAATTCAGTGAACACCTAGACCTAATATTTTAGAAATGGCGTTTGTTTCAGTCAGCCAATTAATTGACTATTTAGTTGTTCAATAAGGAACCATATTGCCCACAGTCTCAGGACAAACAGTCAGTCAATCAGTCAGACCCCCGCCAGACACACATTGGTGAAACCTGAGGATTTTTTCATTCCTGCCTAGCCTGAACAGATCCACACCTTCCCATCCTCTTTCTTGTACTCATGTCACATACAGAATCATGACACAGAGAGTGGTTATTTCAAAACATATTTTGGTTTTGCATTTCAAGTTGTCAAAAAGCTGGACAATAATGATAGGCTTTTACAATTTGGGAAATTGTAAAAAGCCTACTGTTTCAAAAATTTTGAAGTAGTATTACTGTGAAGGTTCAAACATTTTTTTTCCCACGTCTGTTTCTGTGTGCTCCTACCAGCCAGAAAACGTAAGCTGGTGCTGTCTCTGATTAGTGAGGGACATGGGTATGCGTCTGATCCGAGCTTTGGGTCTAACCATGAAGTGTGAAAATGTTACTCAAAAATTCCATTTTTGCTTTGTCAACATAGCAGTGAGAAACATTCATATTTCCCCAGACAGCATTTTAAAGGCATCATATCCAGTTCATAACCCACAAGGAGCCATGCATGATAAAAAGCTATCCTCTTTTGCATTGCTCCAGCTCAGCTAGCTTAGAAGAGCTTAGCCAGAATATCTCTAACTTCTCGCACAGCTGTAAAATAATTGTCACCCATCTATAGGGTTTGCATACATAGCTTAAGAAGGCACACTAAACTGAAATTGTCTTGGCGTGTCTTAGGGCCCTTTTTTCCTTTTACCCAATATGCTGTTCGGGGTGTAATTCATAACTTATTCCTGGTTATGTGTGCACTTACAGTATATGAAGAATTATATTAAAATACTTTAGTTATCTTTTAAACGCAGGTAAAGCAATGCCAATATCACTGCAAAATGATTAAAATAAATCTTTAAAATAGAAAATGCAGTCTTCCCCGAAGACATCCAGTAATGATTTTCAGCTCACATCATGGTCCACTTTGAATTTTCATTTCTTTCTTTCATGAGGCACAAAAACAAGATGCCTTGTAAACTTCATAAAATCATCCTAAGAACGATATAATTAACCTTCTCCTTGGGGGACTCACCCATTAGCAGAAATCTATGCTTAGCCTTTTCATATACATAACCTCTATACATCCACAAGGAGTCCTCATATTGTAATATGATAACTGCATTGTCAATAAGCCCACATTACAGTAATCACACAAATAAAGTGCCCGAGGCAGCTTTTATTTAATAAGGCATGGCTTTATAAGAGTTAGAACATGATTGTCTCTGAACTCCTTCACCTCAAGAACTAGGGGAATAGACATTAAATTCTCTCTCCTTTTCTGTTATGTTAAATCAAATAAATTTTGATTTGTACAAAGGAAATGAATAATCAAGTAACTAAAGTAAGAAAAATATTTTTTTTTATCAGGGAAATCAGAAAGATATAATCTTCTACTGTAATAAGTTTAGAGGACTACAAAGATACACAGTCATTTAAATGACCTATTTGGACCATTCATCTATTGCTATGTGGGATACTGTACAGTTTCATTATTCTTTTTACTTTCCTTATTTAGGTGTGAACTTGAATACTATGTGGTGACAATTGTAGGAATAAGACCATGTCTAATGTGCCATTTCAAAGCAGTTGTAAAGACAGAAACAGAAGTCTGTGTGACCCCTTGCACAACTGAGACTTTTGCAGCACATGCTGGATATTTTACTCCTTCTGTAGCACTGCTGGTTCAACCCTCATCCTGTAGAGACAGTGTGCAACATTATTGCCTTAATTGGACAAATTTAATAACTTCTCTCACGGGTGCTATTAAGAAATCAAAACTACAGTGTACTCTATCTGCACTAGGGGGGAAACAACCCCAGGAAATATTCTCACTTTTTTAGGGACATAAAGTTTAAACTGTACTTACATATTTTCTTGTCATATTTTTTGGTATGTTTGGTGAACACTACCTTCAGTATATGGCATTAAAACATAACATTCTGTTAAGGAACAAGTATAGGTTAATTCCACACCAAAAAATAGGACGAAGAACATACTGTTTTAGCGGTTGAGCCTTCTTTAGGTGTGTGTTGAGTCTTCAAGCGTCTTCAGTCATTTGACTATGATCAAATAAAGCTAGGAATGCATAAATCAATAATGATAATATAATGACAAATAAAAAGCATGCTTTGGAGATCTCGTTTTCTAAAGCTCAGGTTATGTCCTAGTACAGTTTTCTTCATTTGTATTGACACTGAGACTATGATAAACTAACATCCCAGTCCCATTCAAAAATGCTGCATGTTGTTGTTGGGTTTGTACTGCAGTTGTTCTTAAATGTTTTACACTACAACAAATAGTTCACTTTTACTTTAGTCTTTTATTGCCTCTCCAGAATATATGATGTTTGGCACATGATTCCCTTTTTAAAGATTGGCTCCAAGATATTTCCCAATATTATAGGCTATAACTGTTTTGTAAATTAATCTCATACTTTTTTGTTCTTGAGATTAGGAGGACTTAGAGTCATAGCTCTTGAACAGTCACACTCATCTAAAGGATTGATTCTATTTTGTAATAAGAGTGGAAAAAGGGCCATTTTCCATTTTCAATGCTGCCCAGAAACACAAGGCCTTAAAGTGAAAAACACGTCTCCTGGTTTGGTGTATGAATGCATTCAAATTTGCTGGACATTGTTTCTGGGGTATGTCTGCTATTTGTATTGCCCACTCCCACCTTTCTCCAGTTGTCAAACAGTTAGACTTGGTGAGAAGAAAGTAATATCCACTGTCCACTGTCAAGAGCTCTGCACCCTGTGAGCACCACTGTATCAACAGCAGGGCCAAGGCACTGACTTGAGGCTCTCAGTGATAATGCTGGCCGGCCACCACTGCCTGAAGAGCCGCAGGGATAAAAAACAAATGTACATTTGCCTTTAAGCTGCCACTAACCTTGCCAGCATGTGACAAATGTTGCTCCTTAGGGAATCCTGGTCACTGTTAGCTAGTGTTACAACCCTGGTTTGGACCAGTGGTCTCTGGACTACAGGGTCAGATTTGATCTTTCTTTTACTCATTCTCTGGCCTAGTATCTTGCTGTGCAATATAGTTTTGAATGTGATGAGGAATCTTAAATTAAAATGTTACATT
The DNA here is from genome assembly GCF_055471065.1 of Atractosteus spatula. NCBI lineage: Eukaryota > Metazoa > Chordata > Actinopteri > Semionotiformes > Lepisosteidae > Atractosteus > Atractosteus spatula. Next base: position 29,084,491 of record NC_142717.1, on the reverse strand, counting down.
TCAGACTGTATTTCCCAAACACTGTATAAAAAACACTGTAATATGTACCATGTAGTTTTTTATATTTATTGATTTTAACATTGTAATGGTTGATTTCATCAAGTCATAAGTGAATGGCAGATGTGAACAACTGTGAAAGTGTTTTTTCTTGTCAGCAGCCTATTTGCTATTGCATGAAATATGATTGTTGACTTTAACCGTTCATTTAGAAAGATTATGTTTTTTTGTAAGCAATCAAGTTAGCATTTCAGTTAACTAAGAGAAGAAGGAAAAGGGAATAAAAAACAGTTACAGTACAAGGTGTTACTTTTACATGGTCATGCAACAATCATACCAAAAAACATCAACCCCAACCAAATACAAGTTTTTCAGTAAAACAAAGAGCTTTTTGCTTAATTTGAGCAATTAAGTAGTTATAATTTCCTTCAACTGAGCACATAAATTATTGCTTTAGCAGGTGTTCAGACTATTACTGCATTGATTATTTTTCTCAAATAGTAAGTTGTCTTATTTCCCAATACTCACCAGTTTTGCTTTGGATCAGATTGCTACTCTGTGGTTGTCCTGCTCTCATCTTACCAACACCACCTAATAAAGTACTGTGGTATGTGAATCCGTCTCCTACTGTCAGCCTGAGAAACTCCAACAGTCTTACTAGTTTTATTATGTACAGTATTTCAAAACAACTTACAAGGTCTGTTTTCATTTATGTAAACATTCCAAGGTAGAGGAAAGTATTGCATTCAAGGAATACAACCTACACAACCCATGATAGCTTGCTAACTGCATTTTAGTTTTGTAAAATATTTGTGATCTGTGCATGTGACCAAGTTTTAAAGGTGAATTATTATATGGTATCATCCATCCATTCATTATTTTATTCATTCATTCATTTACTGACCACTCTTTCCAATACAGGGTTGCAGGAGAGCCGGAGTCTATCCCAGCAAGCAACGGGGGCAAGCCAGAATACACCCTGGATGGGACACCATTACATCCCAGGGCATGCAAAGACACAGACATGGACACAGTCACACCTGGGCCAATTGTCCCAGAAGAATTAACCTACCAGTATGTCTCAGGACAGTGGTAGGAAACCATAGCACCCACAGGAAACACACATGAACGTGGAGAAAACATACAAACTCCATGCAGTTAGCATAGCACCCCTGGAATTTAACCCATGGCCTCAAAACTGTGAGGCAGCAATACTAACAACTGCGCCACAGTGTCCCCTATATTATATTGTTTTGTGTTGTATTATATGAAATTGTATTATATTAGAATTTAGTGCCAACACACCAATACAAGTTGTTAACATGGGTCTCATACTGCAAATAATTAACCTTCAGCTAGAACTGGCTGTTCTGTCACAACAAGCTGTAGCCACATAGTACCTGCTGGAGACCATGTTAAAAAAAGACTGCTCTCAAGAATTTCATAATAAGTGGATTATATATTTAAGGCAAATACTTGTAGGTTAAAAGAAAGGTACATGTGGTCAATTTTCAAATAGTTCATTAATCTGAGAATACTCTAGAATATAAGAGTCTTGCATTTCTTCCCTATTGTCAGTTACCTCTCATATCTTTGCTATAAAATAATCCAACATACTAGTTTATTTGACAAAACTCCTTCACTCCATTTCACTGGATTTTTTGTTGCTGCTCAGGTGGAACATTGATGTTCAACTCCCTGATTTTCTTTCTTTGTTACATTTAGTGCTTGGTTTGGTTTGGAACTGATGATTCTGAAACACCAGGTTGAAAATTTCATGTTAAAGCAAGTAATGTATATATTACATTTTAAGAAAGTAATTGCATAATTATTATATAACATTATAAGAAAGTAAATCTCCAATGACACAGCATACAATGGGAAAGTATGCACTTATTGTAAGTTAAATAAAACAACATGATTATTAGCATATGTTACTGTAATTCATATGTTTTATTCAGTTTGTGTTAAAGTGGTTTCACAGGATAAAGCAATCTCCTTGACTTTATAGAGCTAAGGTTTAAAATTCATTATCATAACTGTCATAACTAACAATTGAAAATTAGAATTAACCTGGAAAACTAGAAGTTATCAGCACAGAAAACATTCTAAATTATTTGTTCAATTTTTTCCATCTTTTCACCCAAATTGCTGTCGATATTGTCACTCTAAGAGCATGAAAGCAAAATTAAATTTCAGAATATTTTTGTGACCAAATTTCTTACAGCTGCACTGAACTCAGGAAAAAAGTAAAAAAAATAAATAAAATCCCACAAATCAACGGAATTAGTTTTCTTGTCTGACTGAACACTCTTTCCTACCTCTGTGGCATTTATTTTAAGAAATAATATATCAGTGTATACATATTATCAAGGTCATCAAACATTTTGAAAGAAAAAAAAATGTGCTTGTGAGCATAGTTTCCTAAAGTCATTACAAAAAAAAAGAAAACTTACAGAGAGCTAAGGAAAAAAATGCCTTTGTACATCTGAATGAAACAAGAATTTGAAGTGGAAAATTTAACCCTGGGAAAATCTCAAAAAAGCCAAAGATTATATAGGACATTCATTCTTAAACTATTTTTGTACAATCCTGTGTTGTGCTCAAAACAAAAATCTGAGAATACTTCTCAGGGCGGAAGACAAAGCAGAGCTCCGGCTATACATCTGTGAGTTTTGAAACAAAGGTTTGTTTGTGTGCCTCAATCACTCTTGCTCATGAAAGCAGACACTTACTTGAAAAACTTTTCAGGGAAACACTCTAAACCAACATCCTGGTATAAATTTGCAAAATGCAATACAGACCCGATTGTTTCTGGAGTGGATGCAGGCCGCATACGAATAGACCTTTCTGAAACGTAATGTTCTTTGCATGGCTCAGTGGCTAATGTACAATAAATCAACAAAAGAGTGCTTCAATACAGCTATCGGGCAGTAGCAAGGCCACTGTTATTTTATCTTTTTACAGTATTTAATTGGAAGTTTTTTCCTGAAACACTACACCGGCTTCCAAATTACTTAGACCGAATCTAAGAAGAGATTGATAAGAAGAATTTTTTTCCCTTCAAATTTTTTTTTTCCTTTCAAGTGAGCAAGTTTTTGCAGAGGGAGAATAAAGTTACAAGTGTGCGGTGTTTTGCTGAGGGAGAATGAAATTAGATGCTGAATGGAACGGATAGGAAAAGGCTGGGAAAATGCTAAGTTGGCAGTCGTACCAGGTCAACGTTGAGCCTCCACAGTCTTGCCTACTGCACCAGGTGTCCGCTGCATTCAAATGATACTATTATTCATAGACTGAACCAGAGTATTAAAACTCCAGAAAAAATCATTTGCAACTGAATAAAGATATAATCCTGGAAATATAAGTCTCCATTAAGGGTCCCCCATTAGCCAGACAAGAGCTCCATTGTGGACATGTTATGTATATTTATCAAGGTTTTTTTTTTTAAAAAAAACTTTCCAACTGTTTACATGTTAATTGAAAACTTTTACAGCCGTAGTCTTAGAACTATTTATACATAGAATGCAAATCATTTTTTTGTTTTGTGCCGGTTATTTAGTCCTTGACTGTAGATATGCTAATGTGAATGGCAGTCTGGAAATTAGGGTTTAATAACGTGGCCACTTGATGTGCAAAAGGATTTGTGGGTCCAAACTCAGCTGCAGCAGCATTGTTGTATGGTTTTTGTTCCTGCTGACCTCTGCGTTATGCAAAATGTCATTTTTAAAGAAAGCATGTAGCTTTGTCTGGAGCACATTAAAAAAAATTGCTTAGGGGGATTATATGTGAAAGCATCTTTTCTTCAAGAGCTGGAGGAATTTTAATGATGTCACATAGATTGCTTGAAGAAGTTGGTGGAGACAGCTACAGTAACGTAGCAGCGCAATATCATGGTCTGGGTTTCCCAGACAGGACAGCTACATTGTCATTTTCTTGTGTAGACTTTCAGAGCACTGGAGGTGGTGGCACTGAGATTCTCATTTAAATATTTTATCTTCAGTTTCTTTTTCTTGTCATACATAAACCCTTTTCTTTGTTGCTAAATAGTTAATAATACTAAGTGCAAAATTACATTGCAGAATAATTTTTGGATCAAAATTCTCATTGAAAAGATAAATATATTGCGCCCCTGAAACAAAAAAATAATTAGAAAAAACTGTAACATTTGAAAAAACATGAAAGGAGGTGAGGTAGATGATGAGGGTTCACTGTATAACTACATATGTTGAAACAGGTGTCACACGACGTACGAAAAGTGTTTAGTTGGTAAATAATTCGATGGTAGGAAAGAGACTATGTCTAGATAGTACATCTTGTCTTTGTTCAGCAAAACTAAAATCATACTACAGGTATATCTCAAAAACAAAGAATGTATCTGATTGGACTAAATCATGAACAATACATTAGTATATAGACTAGTATATTAGTATTTATGTATACTTTATGTATATTTATACTTTAGTAAAGTATATTAGTATTTATGAGTTTGTGTTTACAAATATTAAGATTTATTAAATGAATTATGTATTAAATTTAAAACCGGTTATTCTTGCTATGCTGAGAAATAAATATTTATTTGCAAAATGCAGATACATTAAAAGCACTCCAGGTCTCACATAATTTTTTTCTTTTGCATTGTTCAATGCAAGACCCTTCAAGTAAAATTACACCTTGAAATGATGACAACTTACTGCAGTACTCTGTCATACACTTTTTGCAAAAAAAGATATTTATGACAACATGCACAGCATGTAGGAGAGTCTCAGCTATAGCTACAGACAGACAAACAGCTGAGTTGCCAGTGCTTCTGTATACCTGCCGTTCAGCATTTCTGCAATTAATATTTTAAATTTATTTATTGATTTTACTGTAGTTTCACAGCTATGGTTAGAACTTTCAACACAATAACACACATTTTTTCTGTACATTTAAAATATAGTAGTTACTACATAAGTTGAAAACTAGATGAAATATGAATGCATTGATGTTAAATGTTCTTTAGGTTCTTTAGTCTTTGTATGGGACATTGCCACCATTCAGCCTCTTTTGCCAGAGGATGTTTCACATTTAGCGCAGGGGTCTCAACTTGATCATGACTGACTGCTGCTGATGCTCTCCTCCAAACATCCAGAGCATTGCACTGTGGGATCCCTGCCTGAATTAGACACAAACACACAAAAGCAATACCTCTCATCTAATCATTCTAGATTTTACAGCATCTGTGCCATAATGCAACCACACCTGTATGTCACAAGATTATACAGAGCATTTCTACATTAATTATTGTCTCAAGGGTTACAATTTTTCAAGCTGTTGTGTGTTTCAGCTTTAGTCGCATAGCAAAATCACTAACATATCACCAAAACACTAAACAGTAACTTCAGAGGAAACCATCATCAAGACATTATGTAGAATATTTAACAGCAGTGGGGATAGTAGTGGTAATAGAATAGTCTAAAGCATTTAAGTCATACTTCAGATTTTGTGACAGTTTAACACTTTAGATACAGTAGCAGAGAATGTTTTCAAAATTAGTCCCCAATAGTTTCATTTTAAGGTTGTTTATAATGTGAGGCATATGATTCATCTAGTAAATATGGGTTCTTGGGCAGCAGGTCATATCAGTTGGTGGAAGGTTACCTACAGTACATGCAAAACTAACTGTAGGTCTGAGTTCTTTTTACGCTGGCTCTGCCTTTTACGAAACCATGAAGATATCACAGATGAGAGTGTAGGAGATGAGAGTTTGGGATCTCTTCAGTAACTAAGTAGAATGAAGCTGTGTTTACATTTTCAACCATCCGGTAGTTCCTGTATTTGTAATGAGTGTGTGTGAGAGTGTATAAAGGCTTCTCATTATTAGTGTCTATTTTTAGTATTTTTTGCATTTATTATATTTTATAAGTATTGCATTCACTGTAAATTGATATTGTATGTTAATTGATTATTGTACTAGGAATCTCCTATGAACTCTCATAAAGAGATCTTTTCAGGGAATTTATTGAATTTCACATGATGCTTCAAAATGTATTTTCAGAATCTGGCTGTAAGCTTATGGACTGTGATAGAAAGCACAAAGAAATATGTAAGTATACATATTGAATGTTTTGAAAGAAAGCTGGAATTTCCAGTGTTTAATGGCATTTTAACAATTAGAACCAAATATTTTGTCTGTAATATTAAAATCTTTCTCTTTTCTATTTTTATTTGCATTTACTGTATTCGTCTGCATATGTTACAGAGACATACATATAGTGTGCCTTGTGTGACCTGAAGCCTTTATTATACAACTCTCAGTCTGACATCATTTTAGCGGCTGGAGTACCAGAGCAGTCAAAACATGTGATTGCTTTATGTTATTAGTGCTAAACAAATCCCATAATTGCTAAAGGCTCTTGTTGCGAGGACCAGCTGTTGAAGAAAGCTGTTACCTACAACATTTACCTCTTAGCTCTAAACAGTAAAATTACAAAGTTTTGTAAGCTTCCAAACCTAAAAATTGAACTTGGCTAGTAAAATAACATGTAAAAAAATGAATGTGTAAGTACAGTGGTCAAAAATCTATGTACGACCTCAATTAGGAAAGAAAAATACTGGAAAATAATTCATTCACAAGTTGAACAGAAAGAGAAGGTTCTTATTGTAGCGCTAAGTTCAGTGTGTTGCATTGAATTATATGATGTATTATAGCTGTAATTTAGATTGTCAGATTGTAAGATTTTTCATTAGCACATCTAAATTTGTCAGTGTGTTCTCTTTATGAACTCGTGAATTTTCTGAAATTCACAAACTACGTTCCTGTTGTTATTTCTCCATTTAGGTGCAATGTTCACCTCTCATATTTCAAAATCAGAATGTCCATTAAACCATCTGACAAACCAGAAAGTAAGCACAAAAGAGGTATTTGCTTATTACAAAATGAAAAAGGGGGTTTCCTTTTTGTGCAGTGCAAAATAGCAACAATCATTTGAAAAACCATGGGGCACCTGACAAGCTGCTGTTTTTCTCTGTGATCGTTCCTTTCACATCACAGCCTGGGCAGTTCTTTTGCAAACTTAACTACTGATCTTAAGCAAATAGACTTATAATGTGTTTTTGATACATATACACGTACATTTCTTTAGGTCTCTTAAGATCGAACAAAGTTTAAGTAATCATTTATTATGATATTTTTATTAGAATATAATAAGTGGTGGTACTACTTATGAGCGTTATAGGTAATTCAAGGCCAGCAATCAAATAATGAAAGTAAATAGTAAATCCTATTGTTTGTTGAAACACAATTTAATTTTTATAAATGTACATTTGGCAAATCTTGTCTGACGTAGTTCAAATGTTTTGCTTTACTAATAAGGTATATCTTAAACAAAAAAAAATCCACCTTTTAACCAAAACTACCAATAAACCACAGAGGGAAATTTACAAATTCATCATTCTATTTCTTTATAGCATAAACAGTATACACAGAGATGTAGTACATTATCTTTTACATCACACTAATTATGTTATAATGGATCAGACTGCAAGAAAAGCCCATTGTTTTGTAATAAAAAATACCATAGACTTGTCAGACTAAGACCCTTTAAAAGAAGGCAGCATGCCAGTCTAATTCCCAGACAGGACTTAAAACATACATTGCAATCAGAGAGTTCTCTCCCCCCCATGTTTTCTGATAAACAGAGCAGGTGCAAGTTTATAAGAGTTGTGGATTATTTATGGGTTTTGGATACTTTGTTAGTTCGGCTAGTGAGAGAACTTTTATTTCACCCAGCACTGACAAAAAGAAGAAAACCCTCCGTCTGCGCTGATTAAATTCCCGTTGTTGCACGCAGCACATGGCAGGCAGGGTGAAAGAAAAAAAATATGAAATCTCGTCAGCTACGCCATGGCAACTGGACAAATGGCTCCTGGGAAGAATGTGGCTAATAGAAAAGTGCAATATTTCTCTTTGTGTTTTCACACTTGACGTTTTTATCCCCACATCTGTCTGATTCATGAGACAAGAGTTGACTACATGCTATCTGAAGCATGCTGTTGTCGGTCTAGTCTGCACAGTGGACAGTCGTTAAACATTCTCAAAACCATCTCATGGTGACTCGATTTCACTTAGTGCCTGTTTCCCCAGTCATGCCGAGACACTGTACACAACATTAGTCTGTACACTCATCTCCTGACATGAGAAAGCATCTCTTTTAATTCACTTCTGAACATATTAAAGCATGTATACCATTTTATTTTACATTAGATGTATTTTTATATGAACCATGATTTTCTAAAGTTGTTATTAAAGTTCCTTTTCTCATAAACAACAGTAAAATCTAGGTTATCTAAAGTAATAATTTTGTATTATATATCTTTGCAAGTAAATATGTTTAAACTTATCCAATTCTGGGGATCAACTTTTTGCTTTTGCTACAATGCAAGTTGTAACATTAAGAATGATGTTTTGGAAAAGAAACAACAGTACAAAAATGAATTGCTGGTATAATCATTGTGAATTGAAAGCACTAGAAAATAAATATATTAATTATCAGTATTTTAATTTATTAATGGTAATATTTTATATGTCACTTTTCATTTATGAATAGAAGGAGACCTTCTTGATCAAACTCTGCATGGCACTACACAGCCATTCAGGTAGAGAAACGAGAAATTGTTTCACCAACTGAATTAAGGTCTTTAGAAAGACCAGAGTGTACAGACTCATTATGGACTTTAGCCAGGTCACCAGAGTTAACATCTGTACTCTTTTGGAGTGTGCCATGGGATCTGTAATGACCAAGCAGTCAGGAGGTGGGATTAACAGCTCTTACAACATACTGGAACATTAGATTGCAAAGTTTGGTCCAGAGGGATGAGTGTCATTTTCTTGTCCATCAATACCACTTGTAACAACTTGGTTTTCCTTGAAATTCTCCAACCCCAGTATTTACCATGCCATTCCTTGCTTAGCTTCTGAGATTCATCAAGAGCATGGTACAAGGCAGTAACACTGCTGCCTGTGTCTTAAAAGTGCTTGCTGTGTTTTGGTTTGACTGTAACTGGTTGTCTACATACTTAAAAAATAACAGTTTCTGGTGAAAATTAGGTAGGCATAGTGATTTTACAAAGCATCTAAAATTTGTTTTTCAATAATGAAGACTTTCTGCAAATACACCTTCAGGATTATCTTCGGAACTCTGATCTGGGAATTTTTGTACTTCAAATTTGCCAGATGTTTCACTTTTCACTTACTGCCACCCACACAGAATGAAAAACTGTCAATCAATTTGGCTTTACAACTTGCAACACTCAGAGCACACAGTGGAGAGGATCGTGCTCACCTTTTGCTTAAAAGCATAGCTATACAAACCATTGGCCATTAGTCAGTGCTGTGAGTCACACAGTATCTACAAGGAAGACAGAGGTGACTGGAAGAGGGGTGTGGCTCTCACTGACAGCACTACAAATTCACAGACACCCAGCAAGACCCAGGAATTTCTGTTTTGTAAGCAACACAACTCCACTCTATCCCCATCATGTACTTCCAGCCAGGAAATCCTATATGCTGTACGCTACTAGCATAGCCTAGACTCTTAATTGATGAAGTCCAGACAACAGAGCTTAGCTTCCAGTCTGAAACTACGGCCTGTAAGGTTGATTTGCCATTTTTATTATGAGACTTTAAAAAATCCCAAAGTGTATTAGGGCAGGTGTTGATGTGTCAAACACTACATGACATATCAAACATGGGCTGCTATAAAAAAACAACAACAAAGCATTTAGATCAGTAGTAATTCAAGATCCTTTTAAATTTTTACTATAGTACACTTCTCATGGATGCACCAGCTAAAATTGATTTGCAATGTAAAGGCTGAGTATAATGCATCTGATAGATTAAACTGAATACCCTGTGATTGAATGTGAACATGCATACAAACAAGTACTTTAACAAGGCTTGCTCTTTGAAAATCATCGGCTACAACATAGGTATGAAGATCTATATACCACACATAAAGACATCCGCTTCTTTTCGATCCTGTCATTTACAAATGGCTGACCTGCACTTGACATCTAATATTTTATTATGTTGCATGACTTTTTAATTAGCATTTTTATAGCAGAACGGGGTATAAGAAAAAAAAAAGATCAACAATATAATGTATGAAGGTTAATCCTGATGAATGACTCACAGGTTACAATGTGGGGCTATTATTTTAAAATATTGGCATACTACAGTCCTTGTGATGTACTAATACACTATTTAATGGAGTGTTTTATTCCCTCAGGTCCTAAATAGCTGTACAAGGCTGATGATTGAATAAGTAAGCATATTAGATAACGAAATGTCATTTTGAAATTGCTGTTATGGTTTTAATGAGTGTTTTTTTAAAGAAGAAGATCATTTGTATTGTACGTAGTCTTCCCTGCTGCGTACCGCAGCACTAAAACTAGGTGATGTTTTTTTTAACATTAACTAGTCTCTAGGTCTTTTGCCTAAATGTGTTACACTGTGAAGCGCTGAAATGTGTGAGATCAGAAATAATCCAAAGAGCCTGACATATCTGGGTAGAACTACTATACTTTTCATGATCTTTTAGATGGAGACTAAATCACATATGTATCCATTTAAACATGTTTGTGGAACATTATTGAACATAAATCATATTTAAGCACCATACAGATTACAGAAAAAGTTAAAATGCTAAAATGAAAATGTTAAAACTTTAACAATATTAGTAAATGCAAATCTCATGAGTTCAGAGTTTTTTGTTTCAAGTGTGTTTTTAACAGCATCTTAGTAAGTGGGCATAGATACAATAGACATGCTTTTATTAATGAAGCCCAAGGAAACAGAATTATGACCAGAAATTGAGATAAGATCACTTTATTGGCCATATACAATTTCTTGTCTTTTCTCATACCCCAACTTGCTCTCCATGAGACATACAGACAGGGAGAGAAGCTTGGGATCAGAGCGCAGGGTCAGCCAACCCCTGGAGCAGTGGAGTTAAGGGCCTTGCTCAGGGGCCCAACAGAGTAGGATTCCTCTGCCATCCGCAGGAAACAAACCGGCAACCTTCCAGCCACAGGCGCAGATCCTTAGCCACAGAGTCACTGCACCGCCCATATAATGATATAATGATGTATTTAAGAAATTAAAATAAAAAAAATAAATGTTGCTTTAGGTTATAATAAAATTAAAATCTAAAACAATAAACTTTTTCATTTGTGAATTTTTTTATTTGTAAAATAATTTATAGTCCTAATGACAAAGACTTATATAGTTAGAAAATCTACAGGTATTGCAATGTTTTCACCTTTTCATGTACATTCAAGAGTCCAGGGTGCAAGAAAATCCTGGGAGATAAATTCTCCGACTTGCCTTTTCCTTAGTGAAACGTTCACTGTGGCATTTTCTCTTACTTTTATATACTTTACACTTGATTTCTGTCTTGGGGGCTGTGTGTTTGGCAGGTACATCTGCTTCTTGTTAGAACTCTGGCCAGGTGGCAACTGTGTGAATGTAACATCTGTCTCACATGCTTTAAATGACATGTGCTTATCCTCTGACTTTTCCTCTCACTGTCAGAGCAATCTGAACTAAACATTCGTCTTCAAAACTTTAGACATACCTGGCAGAGCAATTATTACCCCTGGACAACTTTCTAAGTAGTGTATATCTCTGATTATTCTTACAAAACCACACAAATCTCTGGCACCTCCTGTAGAATTAAATGGAGTACTTAATGATATGCTCTAGCCCTTAGCCTTTAACCCTAACCCTAGCACAACACACAAGATGTGTTGGAAGATGAACAGTGAAAGAGTAAATCGTGAAACTAAATTGCAAAGCATATTTATTATGGATACTACGTTTTTTTTCAAAACACAAATGTGTATTCTGCATTCACACTATGCTTTCACCTTTGTGATGTATTTGCACAATAAAGTTTGTGAGTAGGAGTTATATTGTTCACTACTGTGAGATATCATTCCTTTCTGACACATGCATTTTACCAGAACAGAATAAAAAACAAACAACAATTTACATGCAAACTAATAGCTTTTATTTATTTCCTTGAAAAAAAAAAAGATGTTTTCTGATCCAGACAAATGAGTCTTGCTAACAGTCTGCTTCTCAATGTTCTGTGGGTTTTGTCTAATTATGATGCTAATATTTGGGCTCTAAACAAAGTAGTAATTTCAATGGGCAATATGAGAAATATAATGCTTCCTCTTACAAAAAGAGGAAAGTGCGAGTTATTGTGTAGATATGAAACTGGGATCTGAAAAGGAGTATAAGCTAATGCCTGTAATAAGGTTTCGTTAGGGTACTCAAACGGTCACCTGAATTATGCATGTCTATTGTGTTCAAATATCATAAATTGATGCATGAATACCCTTCAAATCATTTCCCAGTCCTAAACAACTATTTATATAGTGCCTGAGCGCTGGCAAGACAATTAGTCATATTCGTATGCTCAAATTAATTGAGAGTGAGATGCGGGAGGCAGAAAGAGAGAACAAAGAATGCTTTTTGTCAGTTCTTCCAACTGACAGCGATAATTAGATATATGAAATTGAAATTCCTCAGTGGGGGGTTCTGTTGACAACGCGGTTTCCTTTTGATTCCATTCTCTTATTCTTTTGTGCTGTCATTTACGGTAATTTGTTATTCAGCTTTCAAGCATTAAAAGCAAAGGCTTTTCGTGTTGCAGGGCTGGATGATGTCAGCAGTGGACATGGCCAGGACGTGGTTATTAATTGCTTTATTTTTAATAACTGTACTTATGGACACCCAATGTGGGACTGAACTGTGCTTTTCAATCCTCTTCTTTTCTGATTTTTTTTTCTTCTTCTTGTTTTTTTTTCATACTTCTGCATGAGCTGCGTTTCTTAAAAGTCGGGATTGCCGCTTTCATCTTGAATACTTTTCTGGTCACTTGCCTGCAAATATTGCCAAGTGATGTACTCTTCAAAGGGGGGAGACAAACTGGGCCAGTCTCTGGCACTCATTCATTTTTTCCCTCTTCTGTGTTTCTCCTTCGGATAAGCATCTATTTTCATGAAGCTTGTTTCTGTCACAGTCTTTGGGGCAAGGCGTTTGGCACGCTGTTTTGTGTTGGAATTTTATTTGTGGAGAATGAACTGGCCTTGATCGAGCATCTGCTTCCAGAAGAACTAATCCGTCCCATGAAGCTTCAGTAACCCTCATTTGAGTTCCGCTGGTATAAACTGCCTAGGAAGCACACAGGCACAGGTTCGGAGAAGAAATGGTGACTCACTGATTCTTTTAATTTCTTCTTAATGTTCTTTTGTTGAAATTCTCTGGTCAAGTTAAATGAGGTTAGTGTTGAACTTTGACCCTGATTTTCATCTCAGGAAATGAGGAGTTGGCCTAAATAATATTTTAAGGCCAACTTCGTATGCATTCCACATGAACTGCTAATTATTGAAGTTAGGCAACTACAGTAGCTTCTTAATAAGCTGATTTCTTAGCTGTTGAGGAACTGATATTTCAAATACATCTGTAGAGCAAGACTGTATGTCCAAAACAACATTTCCTCCCCACAGGTTTTGAGATTTTCTTGAGACCTTTTTATGCATTCTGAAACATAAAAAATCATATTCCCATTATTGCAATAAAACAGAAATATCCTTCCACTCATTGTCAGAAATCAACTGTTCCTGGTAAGGTTTGCACACAGAGAGCTCAACCACTTTGTACACAGAAGGCCTGAAGTGAAACCAGGACCCAGAACTGAGAGGTAGCAGTGCTACTTACCATACATCCACTGTGTAAATGAAATCTCCTAATAACAAAAAGCATTTATATTAATATGTATATTTTCTATGTAGATTAGTGAGTGATCTTAAAAACATCTGGATGGACTGGGTTTCGATCCATTTCTTTAAGACCTGCAGGTATTCAAGCACTTCACACAGAAGCATACAGTATATACTCAAAATAAAGTAAGGATGTGCAATGTCCCACTACCTGCCGATAGATAGTATAAAGCACAAGATCTGGCTGCTCATAAAACATGAAGCATGGCATCAGAGACCAGTGTTGAGCCCTGTATGGAGCCCTGTATGGAGCCATTGGCACCAGCCTATGCTATTTAAAAGACAACTAGGAGCATCTGATAGATTTACTCATGCTGTGTACAAGTTGTATGTATAGCTGATGCACATCAGGGAAGGTTCATGTTTGACCAATATTATTCAAGATGAATTTTTATGGATGTGTATCCCCACCACATACAGTAGTTCATGGGCTTTTCTCATACTTTACCTTCTATACCCTCCTGCCTTCAAATTAAAAAATCAGACTGTATTCCTTAAAAGCCAACTGATTATTATTAATAATGCAAAATGGCACTCATAGGAATTATGCATTGTACAATGATTATACAGTATACACATATTTATTCTCATTTTGAGTAAACCTGTCTTTCCGCCACTGTGGAGTTGCAGTGCCAAACGGGTGTCAAAATTATACACACCCCATATAAAGTAATTTTATTTAAACATTTTTTGGCACATTGTACATCATTGGGGCTATCATCACACATCTTCAATAGGCAGCTATAAATGAAACAAGGGAATGTTCCCATTGGCATGTTTTAGGCCAATCCTAAAACAAAAGCTGCACACTTTTTAAAACATTTTTGTAGAACTGATAGAAAAACAAAACTATGTTACAAAACATGTATTGTGCCCTACCATATAAAGCTTTTAAAGTGTAGATTTTAGAGCATAAAACTCCTACCAGTTCTTTAAGAAAATACATGTAGAAACAGTGGCACTGTTCCTAAACAAAATAGCAAAATTCTAACAGACTGTGCATGTATAAATATCAACCACTGTCATTACCATTTCTAGAGCATTAAATAAAAGTTCAGGAAGAGGTCAAAACTAATCAATTTCCTCAACCAGGTGAGTTAGCCCTATAAAGCGCAAAATGCAAACCAAGCCTCTTCTCCACCTTAATTAGAGTTTGATGAAAGTAAAATGAAATTTTATTGTGCTTCAGAAATACAATTATGGAAAGGCAACTTCCAACATATTTAAGGGCTGAAACCATTTATATGGTTCAAATGAATCCAATTATTGAGCCAATTAAGGCTTCAGTTGTGTTCAGTTTGGCTCTAATAAACAGGTGTGTGGGTCTCCAGGACTAGGACTGAAAACTTATGACCTACAGTAGACGAGACTGCATCACTTAATGTTCTAGGCGGGTGTGGTTTGGATAATATTCTTTAAATGGGAACTATGGTATATTGAAAGAAACTTCAGTTAAAAAGTTTATTTGTTGTTTGGTTTTATTTCCTACTGAAATACTTCAAACGTGTGTTATTTTTCATGAAGGCAGCTCATTTACTAGCTGGCACACTTGCTGCTTCTGTGTGTTTATAAAAAGAGGAACAACTATACCCTTGCATGCTTGGTTATAGACCAGTAAACCGTATTTAAAAAGTGACCTTTTCCAATACACTGTGGTTTAAATGGAATTATGATTATGTCACCCATTACCACAAAACAAGAAGGAGCTTTTCCCAGTTTCTTCCACACATGGGAAGCAGTTCTAATTGTTCTCACAGGAAAACATAATTTACTTTATCAACTGACATCACTGTTAACCTTAATAAAATTACCTTTTATTTAAGCTTTTTTTTACCATGATTCACCTAAAGGAATACATGAACATCTAACTTTTTATCATGCAACTCAGTCTGTGATTACAGAAAGTATCAAACTAAGTTACTTCTATCTGTTGTTAAGCATTCTTTAGGTCGATTAAATGTTATAAAGTTATACTATAATATAAAATGTTATAGTGTTATAATGAGCTGCACACATATTCTACTAAACATCCATTAGATCAAAACATAAAAATAGTCTCCCCTTAGAATGTTATAATCCCGATTCTAAGGTGAAATTAAATTTAAAATGTCCAAATCATGTTAAAAATAGCAAAAAAAAAGATACAGTAGATCTTTGATCTAGAGATAGTACATTTCATCACATGCCATGTAACTTACAACTTAAGTATTGTTGAGATGTTGTTTGAAATATTCAATGATATATAACATAGACGAGAAGAAGGAAATAATCTTGTCATATCATTAGGTTATTAGCTTATCAACGTATTGTCATGACACGTATACTGAAGTTGAAACAGGGCTTTGTTTAAAATTGATACAGAAATTAGAACAATTTCAGGTACCTTACATGTAAAATTAAATGACTGTCTTGTGACTAATTCATCTACTCTACTAGGTTCAAAAGAAAAGATCAATGCACATTTAAATAAAAAATAACAGTGGTGTAGTAGGCACGAAATCATCTTGTAGAGTCACAAATAAGAATTCAGAGCGAGTGATGTAGTGTGGATAGTGTTGCAAGTAGGACTACACTTCTCTCCAACCAAGACATTTTTCACACATTGTTAAAACATAAAAATCTCCTCTAGTACTACTGTAGGCATTGAAATCCCCAAATTGAGGGCTTTTATGTGTAAAAACTTCTATTCCTAGTTTTCTATTCCTGGCACTTAGGAATGCATCTCCATACTATCTGATATTTTTTTTAATAAGAGGAGGATGCCATAACATTATTAAAATAGTAAAATCAATAGTATAATATTAAACAATTACATAAGTTATTATTATGTAAGGGAAACCTTATAATGGTTGTAAGCAATGTATGTTTTTTTTCCTATGATATTACTTAGCGTCTCTTGAAACACAGTGTACACATTAGCATCTAAGATAGAAGGCAGTGCAAAAATTCATTCATTCAATTTCAGGAAATCTTAATGTAGTGAATCATTAGATCTTACAATATCATACCTTGAGGATACTAGCTGACTGTTTTCGCAAAACTTTGCAGATTCTTTCTAAATAAGGACCCTGAAATGGGCATGTGGAGGAATGAAGAGCAGGTCAGATACCAGAGATGTCTTCGTAGTATATTACCATAATCTCATATCCTTGATTACTTTCTAAAGGAATTGCAATTATGTGAGGAAAAATGGAAGAAGATGTCTATATTTAACATCATAGTGTGCAGACAGATTCAGATTAACTCTAATCTACGAAAGCTAGGTTTGAAGTGGCACCAAATTGAAGAAAGACTGGTAATTTGAAACTCCAAGACTAGCTGTTTTGTTACACAACACTTGGCTTGATTCCAATTTCAATTCCACATCAGATCTCTCTGCAGTCAAAGGAAACACTCGAGAGAAGCCAAGACTTCAAGGTATTAGAAGGGAAGCTGTATCTCAAAAAAACTGTTGGTGACACAAGGAAACAATCAGAAATAGTAATCAGTGGAGACGGTTGTAGGGATGAAAGAAACAACGCCTGAACATTTTTGATCTGTGAGGAAAGTTGGATGTGGTAACCTGATGTTTTGGGATTGTTTTTGTCATGATGCAGACAGAAACGTTAGTGAAAACAAGAGGAATGTGAGTGAGGAAACAACATGAGATCATCACAATCCAGCAATTTGGTATCTTCAGAAATATGACTTTCAAAATGGTAAGGACCCTTAACATACCACAGAACCCCATTTTTTTTCAAACACGAGGGACAGATTCTGCAATTGATATGCTGGTCTCCTCTGTCATTTGACCTTAATCCATATAAGAAACTACGGGCTTATATGAGAAACTATGAAAAGACGGTAGGAGAGAAGAACACAGGAGCCCTTACTGATAGCAAAGGGACATTTTGAATAAGAAAAGTTTGGGGAAAAGGGCCCTGTTGCCCTGAGCCCATGCTTGTTATTCATTCTTCAACACTGATTCCTAGTGAATATGTACAGCATATACAATGAAAAGGTCAAAGAATACTTATGTTTAAATAAGAGTTAGTACAGAAGGAAAAGATAAGATTCCAAACATGATTGGTACTGTATGAATTAATACACTAAATTTAGGAAAGCACTATTATATATGCATAACAGTATTATTTTTATTCACATTGATTACAAAAGATCAGGTGTGCTATGTCAAAGTAAAGTGAATTTCCAATTTTCTGAAATATTGCAGTTTTCATTATCTGACCCCAAAATGTGTTTTCCTAGCTCTTTTGTTCATTTTAAACAGCTCACAGTGCAAGCAGATCTATATGTGTCTAAGGAGGGAAATGCCAAATACCCTGAAAGGCCCAGTAGCACTGAATATCAGATGCCAAAAAACTTTGTAAAGTTTTTGACTCAGAAAAAATTGTTTGCTCAATGGATTGTCCATTCATATGCTTGATTCTGAATAAAAAAGTTCAGTTCAGTTTGGCTCTGCCCTATGGATTTTCAGTGTCCTCTACATTTTGCTTTATTCCCCATCCCCCATAACTGTGTTCTTTTCATTCCCTAATGAGTGGCCCACCAGTCCATATCATCTTACAGGACTTGAATAAAAAAGTGAGAGGCAGACTGTGTGGTCAGTGTTCTCAATATCCCCCCTACCATCCATTACATCACCCAGCCACTCTGTAAGAGGATTTTCAGCAGGCTTGGCTCTGTTATTAAAATAGTAATTAATTTTTTCCCCAGGACAAAACCAACTTCTTTCCGCGGGGCTGCAGGAGCTCAAGAAAAAGGGAGCTTTTTTTTTTGCTTCCCATCAAAACCGTCAGCAAGCCCGATAATCTGCTCACCAACTTTACAGTACATATATTCTCCGCTCAAATGTGATTAAAGAGCCACACAAAACCCCCTCTCAGAAAATTAATTCAGTTCCGAGAAGAAAAGTTTGATAAACTTGTGCAATGCTCCGATGACACCACATAATAGACGTTCAGAGTTTGATCCCCTTGAAGGATAAATGAGAGAAAGGTCCAGTAGTTCCCAGAGCAAAAACATCTGCTACAGCTAATTCACTTCACCCTTTTTATATATATTGGAAAATTCATTAACCATTTCATCCAGCAGTGACAGATTGATGTGGGTCAGCTTTCATTGCACTGGTTGATTTTTATTTATTGGACTGTGAGCGTAAGTTTCTCCATACCATTTGATTACTCATATATGCTATCCCTTATTTTTTTTTAAGTCTCTCTCTTCTTGAACCAGTTGAGGAAGAAATGAAAATAGTCATTCCTACAGAGTGATTAAAAAAGGGATCTTTTTGGTTTAAGGTGTGCCATCCCTTGCTCACTTGTTTCAGTCGCAGTAATTCAAAACAGTATTTTAAAACACTGTGAGATTGTGTTGTTATTTACTCACTACTACTGTGAGGTTTTGAACACAGGAGATTGGAAAACATGTTTTTGATGCTGATATTGTATTTCCTTTATTTTTGTCATGTCACTCTGTTTAAAAACAAATATGGATAGTGATTTCCATATCTGAGACATATTGGTTCATTGGTCCAAAGATTATCCTAATACTGTACATCATAGGAACTACCTCAAGCAATGCTGGGCTAAGCACCAGTGAGCTATAAGTGCAGGTCTACAGGATGGACTCGAACCTACAGTACAACCCACAGATTACTAGATTCTTACCCACTATGTGCTACACAGCCCCATATACTGTATATTGAACGTACACTTCTAAAAGCACAGTAGTTATTTATTTGTAAAATTATACCAATGTGCATTTTTAGCCAAGTTTTTTTCTTTTTTTTTAAATTTAAATAGAACCCTTTAAAATTGTGAGGAAGGAGCAAACAGACTTCCATGAAATCAGCCCTTCAGAGTATGTTGTGCTTGTCAGGGAAAGGTCCTGCAGAACGTGTAGCCTTGGAATGTGTCTTTCCATATTTACTTCTGAAATGAATTAAAAAGCTGGAGAGGAACACAAAAGGAAGGGTAATTGTTGTATTTTTTTTTTGTCCAGAAGGAAGAAAGAAAAAAGAAATCACAGATATGAAATGAAACGGAAGGAGCTTTTTGTCTAATGCTTGCCACATTTATGATGAATAGAAGTCTAATTACTGAATGGCATTTTTTCCCTGTGTTCCCATGTCTCAGCCTTTAGGCCCTCTGTGACCAGCTGCTTTTCAAACACTTGCAGGTACACAGGGCTAATAGTTCAATCACTAGGGAGAGAGATGAAAGAGCAGGAAACAGCTCTCAGGGCCCCTAAAGGAAATATTTGCTGAGAAAGAGCACAACAGCAAATAAAAGTGCTAATTAATGTCCAATTCCTATAGTGATATAGGCCACAGCAGTGGGTTCCAACTTGTTGCAAGTGCTGTGAGGCAGCTGACCCTAGTTAAGATTTAAAATTTGATTTAATGGGATTCACGAGGGGGATATGGTTCGTCTTACTTTGTGCTCCCTGGTTACTGCTTGGTATTCAAAGTGCCAGACATAATCTAAGGTACTGCAAAGGTCAGAATGTGGCAATGTAAAAAAAGTAGAGAGGACAGCACACGATTAAGCGCTTACGGTTTGTAATCGCTAAAGTTACACCACACCTCTTCTGACAAATTCTTCAGCATCTGCCCCTCAGTGTGCCTGGAATACACACTACTGCAAACTATTGTGTATCATGTATTACAGCTGCACCTCTTTTCTTTTCAAAGAAGATAGTCATATACAGTAAATGTGTTATGTTTAGCCTCAGTACACACACATTCTCCCTCTATGTACTATACTCTATATACATTGGTGATGAAGGTCACCTCTTTGAGGGAATTCTCCAGTACATACCTTACTGGCGATTTCTTTGTATATGCTCTCTCAGAATTTAATTCTGGATTCTGCCATATGTATAATATTACTACCTATAAAAATGCTGGTTAGGGCTTTTTAAAGACTTTATTATAACGTTTCACAAGATGAAAAAAACAAACCATAAAACTGAGAATTTGCACCTTGAAGCCAAGGTTTTGGGAAGCAGGTGAGGCAATACATAGTCTTACCAGGGATAACAGAATGAGGGGCAGGGAACATTTAATTTAGAACTGACTTTTACAAATTAGGATTTTCTTTTATACAGTACCTGTCTGATCCGAGCTTGACAATTGAGCCTTTAGGGTTCGACTAGCAGCGATGTCCTCCGTCCCCACATGGGATGAATGAAGAAGTGCAAACCAGCTTATCGAACCCACCCAGCCACCGAGCTGTTCATCTTTAGGTGAGATTCAAGTTCAACAGTGACACCCAGCAGGTTCATCAGCAAATGGGAGAGTCCAGTAATGTCACCAAAGGCTTGCAGGAGCCAGGGGGGTCACAGGGGTCGCTGTTTCACTGGGAGACCTGCCTAACTAATCCCATCCCTTCTGCCGGAGGCATTGAGCCATTTAAGCAGTGCCACTTGGGGAATCCCAACCACAGTGTGCTAATGACATGATCCAGATTCAAACTCACAACAGCTGGGCCATGGAACTCAGCCTGTGCTTTACCGATTGAGCCACAGGGAGTCCAATGCTTTCAGAAGGTTGCATTGTCAGCCATCAATGGGACTTTGAATTGCAAGAATATGGAATGCAGATTTTATGAGTATTTCCAAGAACTTGTGTTGTATTATGTAATGCTGGTCATCGCCATACTTGATCTTCAGTAATTGCTGGATTATTTAATAGACTATATGGAATATCCAAATATCTGTCAAGCAGACAGATTGAAGAAACAGGCATGAATTAAGAGGTTGTACGGAGAATTTTTCAAATTGTCTGTGTCATGTTTGCTCTAGTGATGCATACAGGTCTCTCATTTAAACTCTTTCTCTACCGCACAAAAAAATAACGGCATAATAAGAGATCTGTTTTCAAGTAATGTTCTCACTAATTTCAAATCAAGCACACAAACAGCAGGACAGATGTATAGTTTAAGGCTAGACATGTGGTATTTAACTGTCTAACTGTACAGACCTCTGTACTCACCGCAGTATTTCAAGAAGGAAACATCAGTAAGGAAAAACACACGTTGTCGTCACTGGAGTTCTGTGGCCTTTTTTTATTTCACAAAAGGAAAATTGATTTGAAAACGATGAATGGAAGCCTGAATGGACTTCATTTCCTGGTGTCAAGGGCAATGATAAAATGGAAGTGAGAAGCATATCATTGTAGAGCTCCTTTCCCAGGACAGAGGAGGGGAGGTGGCCCTGCTTGTTGTGATGTCTCTTAACACCCCATCTCAGACAGGAATTCCCACAAGCTGGATAAACACGATTTTTATTCATCCCTTTAGTTCTCATGATGCAGGCAAGCACCTCAATACTATACAGACAGCAACTACTTCTTACTGCAACTCTAGTGATACTGCTTTAGACACAGATTCATGTGTACATTTACTGGGTTTCCACTTAATTAAATTAATTCAAATTAATTAAGTGAATATTTTAACAGAGGCATACAATGAGACAATTTGGCTTACAGGATTTTATTTTTATTTTGTATTATTTAAATGTTTTTTACAACTTCTTGAATACTGTATGTATATATATATACAGAATAATTTGTCCCTGTACTAGATTCACCAGTACTCAAGATAACAGTGTGTGAATATTGATATTACACCCACAAACTTTAGGACAAAACAGTTTGCAAAGGAGAGATGGACATCGGGTCCGTTAATTTTGTTTGGTTTCTAATCAATCAATTAATCGATACTTGCTATTAGCTAATCAATCCAAGCATCTCATTTAGGTGTTTCTTGAAAGACGTCAGGGTATCATCTTCAACAAAATGGATGGATAGCTTGTTTCACACTCCCACAACTATTTGTGTACAAAATGCTTCCTGTTCAACATTGTAAATGGACTTCCCCATAGATTCCACTTGTCCCCTCTAGTTAGGTTTTGACTGTTGACTCTGGAGAAGTCCAAAGCGTTGAAGATTTTGAATAATTGAAACATGTCTCCTTTTCATCTTCTCTGTTCAAGACTGAGATTCCATTAAGCCTCTAAATATGCCCAGTTAGTCCACTGGATCAATGCCAGAGCAGCAACAGCAACATTTTTCTAAACACACTTTGCAAAATCGTACATTATATTCTTAATGAATTGCAACATAAAATTCCCAAATTTAAAATTTTGCAATTTTAACTACAGCATGTATTCTCCCATTCATTTGACCTTTTGTATGGCTTCCCCACATTATCTAAAAGATGACAATAAGTTCTTTACATAAAGAGCACACACATACAGTATATATTGGTATATTTATTTGTGTTTGCACAATAACATCATATGTTTTAAAAACACATGAAAATAACACGATACATGCAAAGAAAATGTATCAGTCATCCAATATCAGTTAAGCTAACCAAGTTGACTTGTGCTGTTGTATAAGGAAATGTGAATCTCTGATGAGTGAATGGAGAACAGGAGCCAGTATTATCTAGGAGAATGTGATATGGCTTAGCGGAAAAGGGATTATTTATTAAAGTAAGAATTCATTACACTTAAAATACCTTTTCTTAAGAGATGTCAATCATGTGTAGGAAAAAAGAGAAAAAGTTTACTTTGGAATCCCTGCACTTTTCCTTTTGTTCAAATTGAGAACAAAAATGGCCTTTAAAAATTACGACTTGGCCTTACCGCAACTTATTTTCATAGCCAGCTCAGTGTATGTTCAAACGTCCTGGAAAGGAGAAGAAACAATATGCTGGTATTTATTTTGAGACAATATGTGGTCGTTGCTGTAATGAGACGTCATGATATGTTTATCTAAATGGATTTAGTCAGCTGGTGTGATGAATAAGAGTACAGAATAAGCAAACATTTGCCTTTGTTTTCACAATTTTACTTTGCATAGTTCAAGACATAAATCTTTCCTCCTTGTTGGGCTAACATCTCAAAGAATAGACCTAGGGTCCTGCCTTCTAGGACATCTCTACTACATCTCTACTACAGTGTCCATCTCCTTGAAATGGACTTGTGGGGCTGCCATTGGAGACACGGGTGGCCATATTAATAAAAACGGTTCAGTGATAGACAATAAAAAGCTGTAATTCCTTCAGTGAAGTGGACTCTGACTAAATATCTCTTGCATAAATGACTTCCTATCTACTGTTCTGGTTTCAAAGGGAATTAAAGGAAATTATTGGACACGGCCATTAATAGTTCCAGTGTAAACAAACCAGGTGGCCTCTGCACTCAACAGGTGTATTGAATGAAGTTTATAATCCAAGACAGGGTTGAAATCCTGTCTTTATTCTTTGCAGCCCAGCACACATTGGTTCACACACACAGGTGTTTGTGTTCCTAAATTTCAGGGAAATCGACTCTTGTTCTGTTTTTATTTAGTTTTCCAAAATCCACTTGAATGCAAAACCAATAGATGTCTTTGCTACTTTTTTAGATTTAAAAAGAAGACGCCATTTGTTACATAAAAACATTTACATTAGGAGGATACTTCCACACATACAGTATACAGTACATTTTATGTATTTTGTGTTATTAAAATCAATTTTCAGGGTTTTAACAGAAAATATAATTTAAAATAATGAGGAATCTAAATAACATCAAAAACCTATTTTATGCACCCTATTTATTATACTGCATATCATAATAATGTCCTGCTTTTGACATCTTGCAAATTGCAAAAGTATTCACAAGTAAACCACATATCCTACTGTAGGTCGTGACATGCATATTATAAATTAAAGAAACCATTTTTTAAAAAGATCCAAGTTGAAAGCTAATAGTAATTTTTATTTCCTGGATGTCCATGGTGAATTTATTGATTTGCTGTTTATGTGTAACAGTCAGACTTTGGCATGCTGTTATGATGTAACGCCTGTGTAAAAAGGCTTCTCTGTAACTTTCCTGATTATGTTTGACTCAATTAAAACCATAACCTTTAGATCTGGGATATCACACATCCTCCTTCTGTATGTCAGTAATACAATGTCCTCCTCTTTTTATATTCTAAAGTAGGGCACAGCTGAAACAGAAGAGCCTCAAAATTAGACAGGGGACATCTTGCTGATGATGGTCACAGGCTCACAAGAGTCTGCCCAGTTACAGGGGGTCACCGATGTTGAAACAAAAGAAGCTCAGGCCAGTGTCAATCACCTGCCCATGGCAATGTTCAAGAAGTGAAACTGGGATCCTCCACTTACCTAGCACAGGGAAAATAGCTCTTTTCTGTGGCCAGTATACTCACCTAGCATATAAGTAGAATGTGTACTAATGTTAGTGGTATCAGTCGTGCCTACAGTATGTCCAAAAAGGAAATTTGTTTAACTGCACTGCCCATTTCTTAGAAATTGAACTCTCATACTTCTTAATAATTCACATGTGTATTTCTTTTCTGAGAAAATCTTACTGAAGTGCTGAAAAATCTCCAATGACAGTACGGCCAAACTTTCTCAATTCTATTAATCTGCTTTGTCTTATCTTGTTGGGTCTGGTGTGGTCTGTCCATATACTGTAAATATAGTGAAATGGTGGATAAAATAATATATTTTTCATCCAGAGGCCTTTACAGTTTAGGGAGCAATATTTTCTGAATCTCCTTTTTAGTTTATCTGCCTTTAGATATCCACATTAATATACTGTTAGCTGACAAAAGATCATACCTGTAATGAACTTCTGTAGCTGAGAAAAACACGTTTTTGCTTATACTGGGAAAGAAAAATTCAATCCCATGTACAAGCAACAGCAGTGCGGGATAAAGAATAAAGTGCACACAATCAAGCATGTAAATTCACAGAAAACATTTATTCTGAAACAAATAATCTGTTATTTGGATAAATTCTTACAAGATAGAATTTAGCAGAACTTAGATTTTTTTGCTTTTTAGACCAGAATTAAACTCTCCTCATTTCTGTAATGAAAATATTACTACTACTACTACTACTAATAATAATACAAAGGGTCATATTAACCAAATGTAAAAATGCACCATAGAAAAGTAATTATTTAGACAATGAAAGATACAACAGTCATGTGGATGAATGGTATATGGCGAACAAAGAACCTGAATTTAAAAAAGTCCATAAACTTTAACAATGACAGACTTTGCAAATCACTGACAAAATGGTGCTTTTAGCCTTTATTTGCATGTGAATAGCCCTAGGGCTCAGTGTAATATATTTGCGCCTGCTTACATGTCCCTGTGCAGATTAACATCAGAGAAACTACGCAGATGGGTGCCGGTAGTTTTAGAGAGCAAGTACTTTATATGAAATCAGTCAAATTTACACTGTTGTTAGAAATTCAAAGTGTGCAATCATGACTTAATTTCCATTGAAAACCATTCAAATAAGTAAAATATAAATTGTATCCATAAGATTTAGTATATTTATCTGCTCAAAAAGATAGTAATATATAAATATATACACTACCTTAATAAGGTTTTCAGCCCCGTTGCAGTGATTAATCACATTCATATGAACTGCTATTACTATGTCCAGAGACAATTCAACTACTGTAATTGTGAGACTTCTACATGTAATATTGTGTGCCTCAACTAATATTGTGTTTGCAAAACGGGGTGAATATGTAAATAAAACATTTTTGCTTTTAATTTTTCTTTGCAGTGTATGTTGACATTTCAAGTTCGCATTAAAAATAGTCACTGAAAAATGTGTAGGGATCAATTGTGATTAATCAAAATGGGACATCATTTGAAGGTATATTGCTTATAATTTTAGGGAATGTAGAGCCTGTGTTCTTCAATGTGTAAAACGGCTTTCATATTTTAAACAGTACCATCAGTACCATAATTTTTGACTCATGCCATTTGCATCTCATTAAATACCAAACATGCAGAATATTCTAGACAGAATAGTTCCACATGCTAATGATAGGGTTTGCATCTGTGACCTTGCAGCAGGCAGAAGCCTTTAGGTTTCATATCATATTTGAGGTAAAGTTGACAGACATAAGAAACGTTTGTGGCAGAGGCTGAAATTGTAGAGCCGAGATCTTTGTTATGTTTTGCAGCAAAGTCAACTTGCATCGATACCATGGCAATCTCAGATCCTTTCTGTAGCCATTTGTGAAAAAAGCCTGTGATGTGAGATTGACGACTTAAATACTTCATCAATCAATGCTGCAGCCAATGTGTTGCTCTGTGATTGGTGGAGAGCTCAGGCAATCCATCTTTCCTCCATGAACTACTTTCAATTCCTCTCAGGTGTTTTTTTTTTATTTGTTAACCTACGGTGTAGTACTGAAACCTATGAAATGGACAGAGGTCTGGTTGCTTTCATGTGTCATTAGTGTGTGGTGGCATTTATGTACAGATTGCCTTAGTGCTTTGCAAACTCCATTCAAAAGGATGTCTACAGTGATTGCATTTTGCCCTCACAATGACCATACGAAAGGTCCACTCATTTTTTAAAACAATTATAGTGAAAATTAAAATATAACCTGCAGGGACTAGTTACTGTATTACTTTTCACGGAATTCAATGAGCTTCAATACTTTCCTGATACTGAGTGAATTCTCATCACAAAATGTCTATGTCGTGCAAAAGGTCGGAGTTCATCTTTCTCTGTTCTCTCTTGAAGCTTATTTTCACTTGAATAAGTATCAAAGATTTCCACGCTGCTTAGAACCTGCACTGGGATTCCTTACACAGTGTTTTCCATTATAGCACAAAGAGAAAAGGGGCAATATATGCAAAGAACTTTGAAAATCGGGGCAGCTTTTTCTTCCACTTTTAAGCTGTTTATTGAGACTGTAACAGTGAGCCAGAGAAAATAAAACAGGGGAAAACTGCAAGAGTAAATACATCCCGTTAATTTAAATTTCGATTAACATAAAATGTTTATACAAAGATACAACAACTTATAAAAAATACCTTAAAGCTGATTGTGCTGAAGAGGGGGAAGAATGGGGAAGGTCCCTGTCCAATAAAATTAAAAACAAAATCACAGCCATAAGAAATGACATTCTATAATTAGTACATGCAGTAATTAAACTACTGAACAGATGTTTTCAAAGCCAGAAAAGGTTTTAGATGTGTTCCACCTTGACAAGTTTTTATTAGATGATTTGATATGACATGTCATAGCCCGAGAACAAGTGAGATAGTGAAGAAGAGGATAGAGTTATAGAGATGTCACACAGGGTCGTGTTAAAACTTCACTGTTTCTTTGAAGACTTTTCATTTTAAATTGTTGAGAATTTTCTGCAAAGATGACATTCTATACAGGGACATTTTTATCAGATGAAAAATATTATATGTACAAATAATAAATGCATTTAATATTTAAGCAAAAATATAAAGATTAACAGGAGATCGTATTTTTTAATAAAGAGTGAAGTTATTCTATATACAGTAGGGTCCCAACATCTCTGAATGTAACATTCACATTAGTTGTGTGAATGTTAATTAGTGGCACAACAAACCAGAATGGTGAGACAAATCTATCTAGTGAGTGATCCTATCCCTTCCCCCTACCAAGTACCCACTACCCAGCGTCTGTATCTCTACTGGGTCTTGTTTTTATATTATAATGAAGACTCTGGTTTTGTGTCTGCAGCGTGGGGAAAAGCAAGCTGGAGATGACTTTACAGGCTCACAGACAGTTTTACTGTCCGTCTTGTTACACTGGGACACTCTCTCTAGAGGCAAAGATAGAAATTCTGTTGCTAATTTAGGTGATTACTATAAGTTTGAAATTACTGTTGTTTCTTTAAGCTGATCAATGTAACCGAAAGCCATTGCTTTAGTATTTTATTTATCATATAAGGAAGAACTATTTATGTCTGTTACATTTTACAGACATGCTACATACGGAAAATACTGCACTCCAGCAGCTGCCTCTCTGGTTCATTCCTAGTAAGTGAGGGGGGCTTGTGACTGCTGATTTTCAGTTGGGCCTGTCATTTGTGTTGTCATTAGAATATGACCAAACCACTGAATTGTGTTTGAAGTGGAACTCAGCACTGCCAGTTTTACTTCTATTAATAAACTGTGATTCTTATTATATTAGTTCTCACGAATGCATTAACCTCCTTTGTCTTTGCTAGTATGGAGCAGTTTAACCCTACAAGATTTCTCACTCTCCTTTTCAGATGTCTTCCTCTGCAGGCTGATAGTGACAATATGTGATTTTAATAAAAATACCATAAAGAAGGGACTGCAAATTAGACTAGTTTCAAATAATATCAAATAATTGATCAAATAGAATATCCTTTTTAAATGAGTTTGTACTGTATATTTTAAATGCCTTAGTTATAGTTTACTCATATATTAGTACTATAAGCCATATCACCCTGCAACTCACAACTGGCAACCCATTGAAGCTAAGCAAGTGTGAGCCTGGCTAGTACCTGGATGGGAGACCTCCTGGGAAAAACTAAGGTTGCTGCTGGAAGAGGTGTTAGTGGGGCTGGCAGGGGGCACTCACCCTGTGGTCTATGTGGGTCCTAATGCCCCAGTATAGTGACGGGGACGCTATACTGTAGAAAGGTGCTGTCCTTTGGATGAGACATAAAACTGAAGTCCTAACTCTCTGTGGTCATTAAAAATACCAGGGCATTTCTCAAAAAGAGTATGGGTGTAACCCCGGTGTCCTGGCTAAATTTCCCATTGGCCTTTACCAATCATGGCCTCTTATAATCCCCATCTGTGACCTGGCTTCATCAGTTCTCCTCTCCACTGATAGCTGATGTGTGGTGAGCGTTCTGGCGCACTTTGGCTACCGTCACATCATCCAGGTGGATCCTGAAGATTGTTGGTGGTGGAGGGGAGGGGAGTCCTCATTACCTGTAAAGTGCTTTGAGTGGAGTGTCCAAAAAGCACTATATAAGTGTAAGTAATTATTATAATATAATATAGTATAATACAACACATGTTTTTTTTTACTTGCATAAATTGAATTTGAATTTCATTTTGTTTCGATATTTGTACATGCTGATTTTGGTACTGTCTAATTGGTTGTAATTCTTAAGTAAGAGTACAGATACTACAGTACCGCAAGCCAGAGGAGGGAATTCAGGACATTTTGTTTGTATTGTAATTTAGTAGGAGCATCAACGTTTTTTATCATATTTTAATAAGATCTAGGATTTACCAAGATCATATTTAATCATTTTAATTGCACATTTACTAAATACAATCTAAAATTTAATCCAGCCATTTCTTGAAGGATCACCGAATCAGGGCCTCAACTCCTTGGTTGGGAATCCTGCTCCAGATACCCATAAGCCTTTGTGTTTTGTATTTTTGTTTTGTCTGTCCTACAGAAAGTCCCTTTAGTTTCCAATTGTGAACCCATGTTTGTTTCACTATAGAGCATGTAACGGGAGTGACATAGCGTAATGGGTAATCCTTTAGATGCATAACTGACAGGTTGTGGGTTCAAGTCCCTGCCACAGATGCTGCTGTGTCCCTTGAAGAGTCACTTTTCTCCAGTAGCTCGTGCTGTTTTAGGAGAGTATAAGAGTCACTTGGGCTGACCCTGTGTGTACCACTCTTGATTTTGTATACATACCTGTAGGTTACATGAACTTAATGTTTTCAAGATAGAACAAAAGAGCTTTTCATAAAGTTATCTATATGTGACAATCTCCCCAGACCAGATATCACACTTCTTTGATTTTTTTGTAAAACTATATCTTTTTTTATCATAGTCAAAACCGAACACAATGTTTCAGTTCAGAACACAATATGTGCATTTTTAACAAAAATCAAATGTCATGAATTAGGTTTAACTTGCCACAGCTGTACAAATGACAGCAAATAAATAAAACTCACAATTATGTCAATGAATGTAGCTGTACTAACTACACTGTAGATATTGAGCTTCCTGGTCTGGCAGTGGGAACATACAGGTGAATCACTCGTAGTGTGGTTCTGGTCCTTCTCCTGATACTGAGGAACAGGAAACAGCTAACAGTGCAGGTGTATGCTACTTTGGGGGAGTATATCCTTCATACAACTGTGTGCCAAGATCAAGTACAGTCTATTACAGTAAATTGTAAAAAAGTTCTGTGCTCTACCACGCTATCATAATATTGTCAACTTTTGTCCATAATAGGTTGTGGTTTGTAACTATTATGTGCATAAATGTATATAAAATCATTAAAGTATGGAGTTCTATTTGTATATACTAGTACTAGTACTACTACACTATGTGCCCTGTGACAGGCCGGCATCCTGTCTACTGTGTATCCTGTTAGCATCTGTTGCTTGTGAGGAAAGGCTTTGGCTCCCCTGTGACTCCGTATTGGATAAAGTAGCTAGAAAATAGATGATGATGATAACAGTAATAATAAAATTTATTATTTTTATTAAAAACACTTGTCTGCTCTTAGACAGTGTTAAAGTGCAGATCCTTATTTTGTACCTTCCCAAACTCATTCAGCTACGTATTTTGCAGAATACAGTAATCTTAATGTTAAAAGCCCTGTTTTATACATTGCATATTTTGCTTTTCAGACCATTCCAAATTTGGATTTTAAAAAATCAGTTTTATGCTATAACAATGGAAGAAAATCCTAACTGGTTAGTCAGTTTTTTTGCTTTTCCCTTCTTTCCTTTTAGATTTTACATAGGTCTCTCTGCAAAGAGGAGGTGGCATGGTTGAAGAGGAAGAACAGAGGGAGAAGTCATAGAGGTGGGATAATCTGTGCTCAGGCCTTCAGTGAAGGGGTTGTCTCACAAGAACATTCTGCTTTGGCGGGATTGGAAACCCACGTGGGCCTATAAGGAATTGCCTTTTATCATATTTATTACATCCAATGAGTTCAAAAGGACTGTTTTTAATCCAAGACATCTATTGTGACAAGTGGTTTGCCCCAGGGCTCAATTTGGGGGCAATTTCACTCAAATTGTACATGCTGACTCTCAGATCAAATTGCACCCAGATGCAGATGATACCCACATCTATATCTCCCCTTTATTCTCAATTGGGTAACTACACTTCCTGTGGTTTTTATATACGTATTTATTTTTCAGCAATGCAAAGTTATCTCCCAGGCTCCACAAGGATTATGAAGAGAACTTTCCTAGCAAGTAAGCCCTAGCAAGAAAGATCTGAACAAAGCAAAGACCAAAAAGATCATATGAGGTTTGTCAAGAGATCTCAATAGCTGTGTCGAACCATGGTAGGTTGAGCTAGATAAGAATGGATTATTTGGGCTGTGGATAGAAAAAGGTGGGTCATTGTGCATCTTCAGCTTCCCTGCAATCAATTGGATTGTGAAAAGTGGCAATTAGGTACAAATTTAACAGATGTTTTAAATTTGTACCCCCACCCCAATATGAAATCATCTGTTCCTTAAGACCTTCAACTCACCACAAGTGTTGCACTAGAACAGATTAAATTAAAACAATTCTCACACACACCTGTACTGGCTGCAAAATGCACTCTTGTCAGGCCAATCATCTTTGTCTTATTTACACTGTCAATGAGAGAGTATTGAAAAAAAGACAGATGCATCTCTCATCAGTACCAAATTCACAGGTGCCTGGCAAGCAACAGCTGTATGGTGCTGCTTTGGGAATCCCATTCAGTTATCCTTATGGCTTAACTTGCATTTGAACCACCAATGTCAGTAGTTATAATGCCCCATGCAGGTTTAACAACATCTTATTCAAGGCAATAAAATCATCTTTCAGTTTATGCATTTTTACTCTACTGTAAATAAATCTCAAAGCAGTCCAAACAATTGCATTTTTTTATATTGTTGTTAGAGTCGCCAGTTAGTTTTGTTATACCACCCAATTTGAAATAGGCTGTTTCTGCATGTGAGTTTTTCATGTCTTGTCTTTCATTTATGATCTGAAAGAGGAGGTACAGGCAGATTACTGTGACCTGCCCACCTTAGAGCCAATCGTCTGCTGACACATCACAAGCAGCACCACCTTGTACAAGATGCTCAGTGCTGATTGGAGGAGAGGTGCAACCATCATCAACTATACCTCAAGTCTATGACACTATATGTGTTACTGTGTCACTGAAAGCAAAAAGAGCCTTAGCCAACTAATCCTGCTCTAGCCTTGTTAGCATTCAGCCAATTGTATGCTGCTGCTTGGGGAATCCCAGTCACAGTTGGCTAGTTCCATGACTAAGGGTCGATCACAGAGCTCAGCCTGTGCAAGGCCAAGCTCCTTTACTGGCTACGCACTTTGGAGGCTCCACTGAGTTTGAGATTGTGAAACTTATATACACCTTAAAGAAGTTGAATTTCCATTGAGCACCTGGTTTAGTTCATTACAAGACATCCTGTTATATTCCCGGGAGTTCTGGAAAGAATAGCAGCAGAAGTGGTTAGTTTGATTTTCATCCTCGAGGAGTGTGTCAGTGTTGTGTTAGGCAACTGCTCGCAGCTGCGTCAACATGCCACTGAAACCCCTTTCCTAAACCCTCAGCTCTGCCCTCTAAGCTTAGAGCTTGAACTGAAAATCCCCTTGCTTATCCTCAAATCCTACATAAAATACTATGAAATGTACTGTAATCCAGGGTTTGTGGAAAAAAAGAATGAGAGCAGTACAGGAAATTAGTGTGATTAAGGTTGGGGTAAGGACCCTGGCACATTAGACAATAAGGTGTTAGAAATTAGCCAAACAATAGTATGCATGTATTATAGCAGCAATATTTGTATATTTACTACAGTACATAGAAGAAGAAAATGTGAGTTATGTCTTAATTTCAAGATATTTAGACCAATCTTCATATCATTTCCTGTAACCTGATGATATTTCACACAAGGCAAAACATACATTATCGGTTTAACTGCTTATCCCCATTCCTGTACTAATTCTTTTCATCCATTCTTACAGTTACGTTTGGGACTGAGGAACCATATTTCACACAATTAAAGATGAGGAAATTTCCAGCTCTCCTGAACACTAGCATAAGCTGGAAAGCACATCCTTTCCCTGAAAGTTAATGTTACCTTCTAATCCTAATTTCTTCTAATTTACAAATAACTGAGTTCTGATATGTTCTCACCTCAAAGACTTATCAAATATTAAATGAAGAACTGGACAGTGGCAAAGACCAGGTAAGTGTGATCTCTCTTGTGAACTGGATATCTTACTGTACAGTGTTATTGGGTGCTTCCATAAAGGTCTCTAACAGCTGAGACACACTAACAAAAAACCTTACAAAAGTTGTTAGAAATGATTATAAGACCCTTTCTAATCCAAGCATTTTTAAAGGGTAAAAGGGGACATGTCTGTGTATGGGGAGGGGATACTTTTTTTATCTATAAATAGCTGTAAGGCAGAATGTCCCATGCCAAGCCAGGAAACGGAGATTTGTCATTTTGTCTTGCTCCAGTGCCCCTTCTCATTATAAAAACTATTATCTGTACAGAGTAATGACTGGAAAATTGTAAGCTTGCCTTCTTTATAATTAGCGTGCACACAGGATCCAATAATTAAATTGTTACACCTAAAAGAAGAGCGTGGCGCGCACGTCTTGTCTCTCAGATGGCAGCTCAGCGAGCTCCTGTGTCGCTGGAGACAGTGTTGTACACACTGCTGATCACTGCCCCCTTGCTCGCCAGTGGCACCTCCTGTAAGCCCTGCCTGACCTGCGCTGGGGGGGTCTCTGCCCTCAATCCCCTGTGCTCCACCTGACAACCAGCAGGGCCCGGGCCGCATCCTCTCAGGGAGCAAGTCTCTCTCGACATGTGGCTAACACCCCCCTCACCCGGCCTTCCCCCTCCAGCCTGGGCAGGGGTCAGTGCACAGCCCCCCTGACACGCAGTCTTTCACACTTCTCAAACTTCAAGGCCTCCATTGTTGAGCCACTTTTACATGAGGAGGGGGCTTTGTTTTAGGGTGATAGAGCCAAAGGAAAAAGAGGCACTGCATCCCAGTAAACAAAGTCCCCTAAGTAAGCACCTTTTGTGTTCAGCATCTACACTTTAATGAAAGTGGCAGCACAGGACATTTAACAGTATCAATTGCTGTTTTTTACTTTTATTTCAAATTACTTTATTAATTAGATAGCCATGTCAATTGTAATTGTGCAGACAAGCTCTGATTTGTTGTTTGTTTTTTGTAACCAGAATGCTTTTTTTCTACAATGGTAAACAAAATTGCATCTCTGTTAATTCCTGTGGAGAACGTCTTGCAATAAGCAAACACAAAAATGTATTTGTGGGTCTGAATTCTATTACTATAGAACACAAGCTAGTAAATTATAGTCCCTGTAAGTCTCATTTTGACTTAAAGTTTAGCATTTAAATAAAATAATGCTAATTTATTTGTCATTTTACATCTCTAGTTTTAGTATTAATAGAACTTCAGAAGCTGAGCAATTTACTTTAATTGTCCTTTTAGAATGTGTCAGCATACTTTGAAATTGCACAAGTGAAGTTCTTTTTGGTAATCACTACATTACAAAACTCTAAATATTTACTACTATTATATATTGCTGCTATGACTAACAGATTGAAATAACAATCCACCAGCTGCACACAATACACTACTAATTGAAATACAATAATCTGAATCTTACTAAATGTACAGTATATCCTTCATGGAAAATGCACGAAAAAAATATTATTTTTGTTTGTTACCTTTTAGATAGGTATGTTACAAAAAAGTACAGTAAGTTCTGGGAACCATTCTGACATGAGATTTTTTTTTTATTTTGGCCTTCTGTACAGTGTCTATTGTACAGCAACAGATAGGCTTCACATAAAAATGCCAAAAAAATAACCCAGCAGGTAGGGGATATAGAAGGATAAAAAGTTGTACTTAATTCCATTTAATTTTGTTTGTTTTCTGAAATAACTGCACACTCAGTAAGTGCAACTGATGCCATACCTAATACAGTGGGTAGGACAGCTTTGTAACTTTTTTTCCTTTTTGAATAGGATTGCGTGGTTACATTTCAGCATTGTTTCTATGATGACTACCCACTGTTTGGCATCAAAGTGAAACCAGAGCTTCCACCAGCCCAGTAAATCTTCCATAATATACTGGCTTATTAAGAAGAACCCTGCATGGTTCCTCTCCTTCTGTGGATAAAACAAAAGAAAAAGACCACAGTGTGACTTCTGCACTCTACAAATCGTATACTTTAGATGGCCAGAAGCCCAATACAAAGGAAATCATCTAGAAAAGTACTCATGCCGTACTGTGCTGAGCCAACCAAACACATAATAAATACTACCTTTATATACAGTATTTGGGTTTTTCAAAAATCTCAATGCACTAAGCAAGCATAATAAATGTGACAGATGGAAAATGAGGAACAAAGAGCATACCAAAGTGACTCAATAAAACCAGAAGTAAAATTGAATTGCGCATTAAAATCATGACTGGAAAGGCAGCCCTTTTGGTAAAATTCTAAAATAATTCTGCATTTACAGAATGTCCAGTGTATTTGGGATGGGAGCTCCACATAAGTCGTGCATAAACCCAAATGAAGGCGATTGTGACTGAAGGCAAGAACAGGGAGGACTGTGGAGTGTGGCAGAGCTCCAGGCTGTGGGTTGTCGGTTCAATCCTCGTTGGCACGCTGCTGTTGTACCCTTGAGCATGGTAGTTCGCTGAGATCGGTCCAGTAAAAACCCTGCTGTAGAAATGGGTCTCCAACTTGACACTGTAAATGAGAATTTGATCTTAAGTGTCATAAATGTCAAAAATAAATTAATTAGGGGAATGGGATAAGACTGGGCTGTAAATATTTCAGAAACTCTTGGAATATATGTCACATCCTGTTCAAAACGGGTGTAGCTGTTTGTAGAGCCCAACATATTTTGGCAGAGACTTCTAATAGGTTTCCAGTGAGTGTACTGTATGTCCCAATAAAATGTTTATAAACAGCTTGCTGTAAGGTGAGAAAAGATGCCACAGGCCTGTACCTTGTTACCTGGAACACAATTAAGCGGGACATTTGATCTGTTTTCTTATACTTTGGAGGAAGGGCCCAAAATATCATGTCAGCTTATTTCAAACAAAAACATTGATGCTATTACTGCTAATGAGCCTCTTTGCTGGTGTTTCAAACAGCTTCTAGGTCACGATTTTCAACAGATTGGCCTGTAGGAGGGTCATGTGGGTCATGCCTGCAGTATGGAATGATATAAACAATCATCTCAAGACTGCAGCCAATCAATCATAATTAACGCTCAGCTACTTCCTGCTCATAAGCTCTCTGGGGTAAAAGGTCAGAGCAGAGAGTCGCAGGACGATATGCAGGGATGGAGCAAACAGGTTTTACCTCTGATTAAACATCTCAGAGGAGCTGTTGACCCTTGTGACCGATACTTAAGGCCAATTGTAATTGGCCTAAGACTGAAAAGTTACAGTAACGCCAATGTTTGGACAACAACAATATTCAACTCACTGGCAAATCCAAAGCACTACTGTACAGGAAACAAAAAGAATTACAGTAGGTGAATATCTAATTAATCATATTTTGAATTAATAAAATGAAACCATTTTCTTTCTTTAACCATTTTCTGTACAATGTAAGCTTAAAAATAATGTAAACAAGAAGATAAGTATTTTTGTTGACTGTGTTTTGTACATTTCATGTACTATATCTTATACTATTTTATACATTCCTGTGGAGTGCAGAGTCTTGTATGTACAGAACATTTTTTCTTAAAAGAAATGTGAGTTTTCCTATTCCTGAGGCCCCCAAAGAGGATGAGGAATAAGCAGATGATAATGAATTGTATTTCAGTTCATTTCTGTGAGTTTTTTACCTCTTTCCCTACTGTTGATAGGTGCAGTCTAATATCATGACGTCATTTACAGAAACAATGCGTTGCTGTGAAAAAAGTGAAAAGACAAAGGTTTATATCCTTTAAGGATGGAAAAAGTAAAAATACTGTACCTCTCTGTGGCATCTTTAAATAAGAATAAACAGTTTGAAGCCAATAGTCTCATGAGATGGAAAACATCAATAATCATATGTATAGAGAGATATATCATAATTTTAAATCTTAGTGAAAAAAATGCTTAAACATTAAGGTTTGTGTTTTAGAAGAATTAGAAAACAATGTGTTTTTATTACTTTATTACATGAATTACCATGAAAAAGAAAACCTTTTTTCATTTAATCTGAAAAAGGAGCTCAAAGTATTCCGAAGTTCAAAGTCTGAGATATTGTGTGTGAAAACTAGCAATATCAAAATTTAAGGACATAATTTATTTGTCAGCACAAAAATCGCCAATAAGCACTTTGTGTGTGGCAATTTAAAGTGTGTGAAAACAATAATATTCATGAATTGCTTAGCATACATTAGGCATATAGAAATCAGGCTTTATCCAGGATAAATGGGAGTTTTACCATAATCTCTTCAATTCAAAATGATTTCTAATGTGGGGACTGCAAGTGTTCCAGCTGCCACACAGGCAACACAAAAGGGAAGTTACAAGGCTGGCTCACAGCAGCTGCCAGACAACTGTTTCACACTGCAAGTGCAGGAGAAGTTGAAAACATAAACGGAGTTACATTTTAACCTCTTGGATGTGTTTTAAGTAGATTCTCGCATGGGCTGACAAGCAAAGCATTTAGATTGTTTGAGATGTTTATCAGTTCACGGGAATCCCAAGTATAGCCCTTTAATGGTGCTTTTGTTCAGAGCAGAGCTTGGATTTGAATCATGAAAGGAGAACCTATGAGCAGAGCAGTAGTAACATCCTGCGAAGTTCTTTCTTTAAAAAAAGAAACTACAGACCTCAATGTGTAATCACACAAACGAAGCCCTCCAACATGCTGGAAAAGAGGTGTCGGTCAACACAGGGCCGTGAAGATTTTTCCACATATCTTCTTCAGCCTTCATTTCTCTTCTTCTATTTAATGATATTAGTTACTGTATTTCATAATAAGATCATTTGTGAGTGTGAGGGGGAAGGCAGATTTCTGCTGTCCAGACGCTGACAGTGCTAGTGTGCAGACACTTGAGTCAGACTTTCTTGTTCATGTTACTGTAAAGAGACCAGATCAAAAGTGACTAAGATGAGTGTCTTTAAGCAATACTAACAATACATTATCCCTGCTGCTCAGCAATTAATTTCTGTCCCTTTTCTTGTTATTTAAAAGGGAATCACTTATTCGTAATCTTCACTGTCAAATTCAGATACATAGGCTTGCCAATGTTAGTACAACAAAAGAACAAAAAAGTTTTTGAAGCAAAAACTTAAAAAAAGGTATCACATGAGAGCAGGTAGGGTATGAAAGATTGTTATTCCAGTTACAATGCTACTGCACACACAGAATTAGTCTTTGATATATTGGTCCAAACTCTTAGAAACGTTTAGCTTTAGTTGCATCGATATTGGTCACTGTATACGCTTTGATTTTTAAGCTTCCATGCAAAACACTTTTGCTCATCATTAGGTTTTGTAGGTAGTTTTGGTTTGCAACACAGATGGTAACTACTGTATGTGTCATAAAACAAAGTCTGCTTCAGTAAGGATATCTGAATTATCACAATACAATCGGATGTACTGTAATAACGGTTCACAACAGGCATTCAAAGAGAACAATAAAATCTCACAGGCAACAACAACAGTAAGTTGCTATTTTATTTTGTGTCACTGTTTTGGCCTACCGTATTTGTCACAGAAAGTAACTTTCTGTCTATCAGAAAGTATGCATATGAACTTAGTTTACGGGCTTTTAAATAAACACCTAAATGAGCAAAAGAATGAGGAGGCTACACTGTAGCTTCTCTTTGAAACTTTCAATTCTTGAATCAGATAAATTGTATTGCTTCATTTAAGGGCTATATTTTTTACTTCAGTTTTTTTTTAACAGCACATCAATGAAACTAGTACCATTAGTACTGCAAATTTCAAATAGGTTGAATAATACTAATAGTTGCTATCTTTCAATTAAGTCTTTCAGTTCTATGTTAAAATACAAATGAAGGTGAATTCTGATTTGGTACCAGTACCAAAAATTTGAATTTTTGTGACAGGACAAATTCAGAAGGAATGGAGAGGCATGACAAGGGAATGAGTAAACAGAAGCATATTGTATAGAAATAAGATCTTCAAAATTTCCCAGACTTTGTTTTCTGAAATCTTCTATACCATCGTATTTCAAAGCAGCAATGCAGCAGAGGAATTAGAGTGGCCCGTTTCTTTTCTTTGCTGATCAGTTTTCACTGTGTACAAAATTAGGAATGCAGTGCTGACACTCCAAGTGCGATTTTTATTTTCACTGCTTAAGCGCTCCTATCAATTGACTCAGCATTGTTCTGAACTGTTTATACATCTTTTTGTGTGTTTGCAGAAAATGACTGACAGTGTGCTTGAACACTCTCGACAGTTAGCACACTTTTCAGATGAGAGTTAAGTGACTTTTTTATGCTGACATACTGTACAGTATCACACCTCTAACAACACAGTTTACAAATTCATGCAATAAGAAGGAACACATTTTTACCATCTCAAAGGACTGTGCCATTCATAGAGTAAGTAAATTATATAAGTCGTGCTTCACCAACTAATAATTATTTTTTTATCTGAATCAATTGTCTTGTTATGTTA
This sequence comes from Atractosteus spatula, assembly GCF_055471065.1. Taxonomy (NCBI): domain Eukaryota; kingdom Metazoa; phylum Chordata; class Actinopteri; order Semionotiformes; family Lepisosteidae; genus Atractosteus; species Atractosteus spatula. Next base: position 29,044,173 of record NC_142717.1, on the reverse strand, counting down.
GTGGCATTATTGTCATTATCAGCATATGTTATAAATATTTTCATTTATTCATGATGACAGCATTTGAAACCTGCAGAGAAGATGTGAAATATGGCAAAATCAGCCACTAAAGATCTATAACAAACAGTAAAACTCTTTTTTCAATCATTTCTTTTATATCAGCATCTGAAATAATTTCCTGTTTAATGTGTATATGGATTCAAATGTAAAAAGAACTTTTTCTGCACAGGTAGGGTCCCGTTGTCAAAACTGGAATTCTTTAATAAGATTGACAAGAAATGCAAATCCTTCTCAGAATGAAATTACCACGTTTTATTTTACCACCCCTTATGCAGAAGTAGTCAAGAGATGAAATTCCCATGACCCAACACAATACAGCGATATATTATTCTATCCATGATGTATGACATTCCTGCAAATAAAACCTTTGTCCTCTCTGTGGGCTAATTATTTGACAGCTTGGAACCCTTGTGAGTCACGTTACAGTTTGAGCTACACATATCGGAGGCCCTACCCCCTCAGCCCCAAAAAGAGGCCACAAGCAGAAAATCCCTTTATAGGCCTTTTCCGCTATTCTTCCTCAGAAGAATATATATTTTTACCCTTCCCAGTGACAAAGAAGAAGAGTTGGGGGTGGTGTGGGGGTCTGTGTGTAAAATGAGGCTGTGACAGCAGTCAGTTTCAGACTTTAAAAGGTGTTCTCAAGCAGAAACATTAACAGGGTAGTTTTCAAAGCTCTTTTGCACCAGATTAAAATATGCTCTGCTTTTTCTCTCAATCAACATCATTTGCAGATAATTAAACTGTGTCTAACTGGGGAAAATGTTTAAGTTCTCTGTTCCATAGCTACACTGTCTCTACACAGAGTGGCACATTTCAAAATCTTTCAAACACATTTTCAGAATGTGGTGAAAGATTTTTGCTGTAAAGCAAAAGAGCTTTGAAAATCATGTGCAAATCACTAATAAATGTGGGGGGAATAAGAAAATATCTGAACAGGAAAGCTTTTGTCTAAATTAAGTATAAAAAAAAGTTTAGAAAATCATAATATTTTACCTCCTGAGTCCTTAAGATGTCATATTTTGAAGTAATTGTTCATTAAAGTTCATCTCACTGTTCTTTATGTGCAGCATGTGTCCCTAATAAACTTCAGTTCTTAAAATCTTATTCCATTTCTCCTGGAGAAATATGATACCATTCAGATTTTGTGATTTTTGTTTCTGGAACCTTAAAAAGGTAGTAAAGAATATGTCTGGTGTTTAAAGACTGCAAATCAAATACAACTTCTTTCTCAATTTTCGAATGTTAAAAAAAGAAGAATCAGTTCAGTTCAGTTTATTGTCCTATGCACAAGTGCAATGAAATGCTTATTTGCATGTACAGTACTATATGCTCCAATACAAATACATTAAGGAAACACCAAAAACAAATACAGAACAGTGCAGCAACAACAAGTTAAATAACATACAATTTTTAAAAAATCAGTTGCTGAAGGTGATGATAAATGATTGTATCCATAATTTACTGTATAAGAATTGCAGGAGTACTTTTACAAACCGTTTCATCTTCACATGGACACTTTCCTTCTTTGCTTTGCAAGACAACCCTAACTGTAACCAGCCAAAAGGCATGTGTTTTACACGACATGAGCTCTTCCTGTACTTTGGCTTGATTTTTGTTTGATACTTCAAGGTAGAGACATACAGTACTTTACCAAACCCCAATGAGAAACCTTTGAAGGTACTGTATGCAAGGGAATGGAATCGACAGAGCTAGAAATACCTTAGAAATAGCAAAAAATAAACCAAAAATCAAAGAAAATGCAAACATATTAGAAGATCTTCCTTGGCACAAAGATAAAGACAGAAGCACTACACTGATATGTAATTATAACAGAAGCATAATTTTACGCATGCTAAGATCTGGTGTTTGAAGTGGTGGATGAAATAACTGCTTGGCCTTCACAGGCTCCTTGCCTCACTGTCTCTAAAGCCATAAAGCAAACCCCAAATGTGCACAACGCCAAGAGCATATCATCACTCAAAACAGGATCTGATGAAGAAAGTTCAGGTGGGTAGCTGCGTCAGCATGCGTAGGCTGTAAAGGAACAAGTAATAGGTTTATTCCATGCTGAAAAAAAGATGAAAGAAAACACAACGTTTCGGCCGTGGAGCCAAAACGGACACCTGAAGAAGGCTCCACAGCTGAAACGTTGTGTTTTCTTTCTTCTTTTTTTCAGCATGGAATAAACCTATTACTTGTTCTGATGAAGAAATATCACCCGACGTCCAGTAAAAGAGATCACTTGTATAATTGATCATTCTTTCTGTTGTGCAGGTTATCATCATTAACAAAGAAATTCCAGCCTACTGCAATAGGCCAGTGAAATCCACCCCTTGCAAACATGTATGCTTATTTAAGAACATCATTTATATAAGAATATGCTGTATAGATTTGCATATAATTTGGAAAAAAATGATACCTTGACCACTGAAAGATCCGGTCGGTCAAGACAAGACTAATGACTTCCCCTCTCCTGACATTTCTTCTGACCAGGGAAACCTCAGTGCATGTAACAGAAAGACATTAATCTTTACAGGCAGAAACATTCCGCTGTCGACTGAATATCAGCCTGAGCTGGCAGATTTGTGACTATGATCATGTTCAGTGTATAAATTTGCCGTGACTTCTCTCTGCTTTCTTTTCCATGCCTGCTGAGGGGAAGCTTGAAGCTGTTGTACACCCTAACACTCACACTGGTTTCCCTCCTTGTGTCTTCCTCAGAAGTACTGTACTGCAGGGACTGCACTGACATGCATTTTGAATTAAGCCATAATTGCTTAAGAACTAACATGTTTGCAGCGAGTAGCAGTTCATCAAGAAGTCAAAGTCAACAGGTGTTTTTTTTCACATGAAGAAAGTACTCTAAGCATGCTGTCTACTGTAATTCTGAAGTTTGTCGAATAGGCAGATATTGTACAACCAAAGATAAGGTAAGGGGGAAAACAGTTTACAATTTTTGATGAATTCCCATACATACAGTTTATCTACACATATTTGAACCAATATTGTAATATTACTCTTAAATATGCGAGTCATGTTACATAAATTAAATTTGTAAATATTGTTTACATTATCATAGCTCTTCAGTACTTGTATTTTACCCCACTGGAATAAAGATAGTCTCTTCAGAGGAGTGATTTGATTATGTTTCCACACTTAGGATGAATTTATAAATTCAGCTATTCATACCACTCAACATTATTTATAGATGCCTGGCTTCTCAAGTATAATGAGGAAGCAGCATGTTGTTGTCAATGTTCTGAGACAAATTCCTGATTAGTATCTGTAATACATGATGGAAGAGGAAAGTAAGAAGAAGAATGACTATTCTGTGTCACAGTGTCACTGTTAATAGTGTATCTAAACATTTGAACAGTATTGTACATAAGAGTAACCCTTCCACTGGAAAAATTATTATTGACACCTATTGATGTCCTAAATGCCCCTTTCAAAGATGATTCATTAAACCGTCAACAGGATGGTTCTAGTCCACCTTATTCCTGGGGTTTGCCACAGAACTGGTAGCTGTTCTATGTCTTTAACCACAGGTATTTCAAGATAGCCTGAGAGCACTCAACTGAAAGAGGAACTGCAAAAAAGCTGTTTTTAATATGTGGCTTCCCATGAACAGTATGACTAGTGCCTGCTTTGGGAATTTAACAATGAAACAGCTTGGCAAACTGGATATTAGAAGACAAGAATAAAGGCAGAGATGTTATATGGTAAAATATAACCTAGGGATTATTAGACTACATGCAAAACTACATTCAATCAAGAGAGAATCCAATTTGGGCAAAAGGCCCAGCACAGAATGGAACAGACAGAAACACACCAGGCAGCTTGGCCTTGTGTACCAAACATGTCTTTTGCAAACAGGCATGTGTTAGGTTAATATTTATACTCCAGACAAAGCTGCAGTGTGGGAACCTTAGAGAGCCCTCTAGTACCAGATGGGGACTATATTAAATGGACTGGCATTATTAAATATAAACATAGAGAGATTAAACTTAATTTCTTTGCGTACTGTAGTAATGTGGTATTTTGACAATGGTCAAAAATCTGTGATCTACCTTTTCTGTCTCCAGATAAAGTTTACAAAACTTCAAGAATTATTTTTAAGCAAAACATTTTTACTTTGTATCTTTCTACAATGTAATTGTAGATTCTAGATGTGTATATTTAAACAATTATTTTCTGAAAACCATTAGGAAATACTCTTGAATGAATTTACCAGTAAAAGAATTTTAGTATACCTACAGTAAGAAAAGCATTTTGTATGTTTCACCGTTGTCCTGAAGGCCTCTCTTTGCTCCTTGTACATGTGTAGCTAGTACATTAAATCTCTGAGATGCTTTTAAAAAGAGACTACAGTTTTTGTTTTCCTTCTAGCTTTACAAATGTGCAATTATTTGCATTTTTCCTGGATTTGTAATAATTAACTATTGTTACATACATTAACTATATAATATATAAACCTTTTGCACTTCAAGAACTATAGTTTAAGGATGTAATCTATACAGTATATACAGTATATAGGACACTTTTAAAATATTCAACCCATAGCTTTTAATCATATTGTTCCTTAATAAGAACATAAACAATATGCAGAAAACAACCAAGCACTGAACCGTTCATGAAATTCAGCAATAATCATATGTTTTTGAGGATGGTTAAATTAGGTTTGACTTCCTAATGATATAATCATAACGTTCAATGATATGGAGCACCTGTAGTACACCTGTAACTACAACATTAAAATACCTTTATTTAAACTAATTTAATATGATTTGATTAATTTCCAAACTTTTATTATGGAGAGCAATTTGAAACAATTTCTAAATATGAATGTGTACAATATGTGAACCTGCAATCACATACGTATTCTTAAAAGAACCAAAGTTATAGATCAAGACCAAAGATTAGAGAAAGAAAGCAAATAACTCTTTATTACAGCACGAATATTAATGTGTACAGATTGTTACTCTGTTATCACTTCTTCTCTTTTCTGCATATTTTTCTAAACGTCTGTGTAGGTAGATTGGCAATGTCTATGATACAGGTGACGTTCACATTTCACAGAACATTTTTCGGTTCATTCGGGAAAGCAAGAGTGCAAAGCATCAGAAATGACAGGTGTATGCTTTCCATTTATAACTTCTTTACAATTGCCATAAAGAACACACTTTTTTTTTTAAAATGAATGGAATCAGACTTACGTGTAGTGTTTTCTTGTCTCTATGCCTGTACCTGTAGTACTAAGCTTTGGCAGGTGATGTCTGTGCTCCCCCTGGGCCACGCTGCCAGAACAAACCTCCCAGACAGTCTTGTGGGCACTCCAGTAACCTTCCATGCCAACCTCAGCTTGGAAAGGGTACTTGGCACAAAACCAGCTGCAGAGCAGCGACTGGGGTATTCGCTACAACACTCCCTACGTTAAGGTTATAAAACCAATCCCTCCATATGCGCGAGCATATGTTCATAAAGAACCTTGAACTAGTTTAGGCTACAGAACAGAATTTACACAGTGCTGTCTTCAACAGAGCAAATGATCGTGTATGCAGGATTGTGGCTTTCATTTTAGTTAAAAGGTTATTTATTGTGCTTCTTAGTATTTAATCACCTTTTGCCAGAACTTGAAAAAAAAACTAAACCTCTTTAGTTTTATCCCTACTAATATGAAGCACCTATTAATGTGGGCTTTGTGTATACAGTGCATACAGTACATGAGGAAAAAGAGAGAGAGACAGAGAAGTCACCTCTGTCTGTCACCTTATGTGCCACCAGGGGGTTCAGTTTAGCAGATTTAAAAATGGAAACAATTTTTACCTGTTACCTTTTTGTTATCATTATACTTCTGGATTGTGCAGTTTCTTTAAATATCTTCAGTTATTGTGTGCACTGTGAGGTTGTAAACTGACTAGCATACAAGCTTTAATTTTTTAAAAGAAAACAATTCATTGTTCTTGTCCCTTTCTCAAAACAATCATGTTAATATTCTACAGTATAACTTTCTATAACATTTGCCAGCTTTTGCTCAATTAGAATGTACAGTGTGATAAAAAAGTCTTCCATTTTTCCTTTTGTCGAGGCTGCTGATGAGCCCCTTGTTTCAGACACCAACAATGCTCTGTGATTTTAATGCACATTCCTAAAAACTCTTTCACAGGACTTTCTGATGATGCCATTCCTGAAACCTGTGCATATTGTGTTGTATAGCAAGAAAGGAATTAAATGACCCGTAGGATCAGGTGAAAGGTACTGTATGTGACGGAGTGTAGATCACCCTTAGATGAAAAACTAAAAAGCAATAGTTTTTATGAGACATCGAGTAATTAGAGCTCATTGTCCAATTCCTCTCTCAATACATTACGTTAGAAGGTACAAGCATTTAAATTGACCTCCAAATTACAGTCTAATAGCCCAACTCATAGAATTCCTCTTTCCTGTAGTTTGTGTAAATAGACAAAAAAAATCCTGTATCAGATTACATACTGTATTTCATAGTTCTATCAGGTGTGTTCTTAAGTGCAAGGGATTGCCATGGCATACCTCAAAAGGCTATTCCGATTATCATGGGTGGGTACAACGAAAACCGTATTTAGCCATCAGTCATAATTATAAGAATTGCAAAGATGTGGAATCCAGCATTTGCCTTAAATGCTGTGAGAGCAGCTGAAACAGAACCAGCAGGGGAGCAGCTGCTATAAGCTAACCACTTCACAAAAATCACTGCAGATCCTAACTCCCTCAACAGTGACCTCAATGTAGAGTTCAGCTCCAATGATTGATACACTTGAAATAAAATTAATAATTACGCACAGCTTCTCAGCATTTATCTTCTTCAAGGAATACATACATTTGTTTTGGGAGTAGCACATGGTAAGCTGTCTTTAGATAAAGTTAAAATAACCTAAAAGAGATCTTTAGTGGGATGCATCTTTTTTAGTATTTTATTTTAATTGCAGAAAATACCACCACAGCAAAAGGGGTCTGGGATTTTTTTGGGAAAACCAATAACAGAGAGGACACTCCCTTCCCAGTGGTCTGGCATTTTCATCATTAGGAACAGAAGCCATTACTTGAAGAACCAGGATGCTATTCTGTTCAGTTCAGTTTATTGTCCTATGCACAACAGCAATGAAATGCTTATTTGCATGTATGCTCCAATACAAAGACACCAAAAGCATAAACACAGAACAGCGGCAGCAACAACAAGTTAAATATTCCAATATATTTAACTTGTATAATTTTAGCATAATACTTATATTATAAATATTGTTATATTTTCTGCCATTCCAGCAGAAAAGATAACACAAAAAATGTGGTGGAATTGGAAATTCTATTGTAATGCAATAGAAAAGGCACAAATGTGGATTATGTAAAAACCTTTTTATTTAACAGCAGTTTTGCACTGCTTACCACAACACCAACTGCAAAATCAGATTTAAGAGTTTTTGATTTTTAGTTTGAAGACTCACTTTTGGGTTTTTGCAAGAATGAAATGATATGTGAGGACAGTGCAAGTTAGTTTTCAGTAACTTCTACCAAGGACATCCTTATACAAAACTAGCTCAGTGTTTTTTCCTGGTTAAATAAAATGCAATTACAGTATATCGCCATCTGTATCTAAAATTCAGATTATAAACGGAAACTGAAAGAATTTATCAGCATTCAAGAATTTTAAATAAATGGAGCGCAAGAACTAAATTCTCAGTGGCCTTCTAAGTAAATGTAAATGCAACCATTGTTTGAAAGGGGTTATGTACTGTATTTTCCTTATTGACATGATACCTCTCCTGCATTTGGCTAGACTTTTTTCTGAAAGGAAGTTGAAATGCATTCGGACTGGAAAACAACAACAGCGGCAGCACTATTATGTGTTAAAAACTCTTTGCTCATTAAGCTTTGATGATTTGGCCATCTGGCCTAAAACCTCTCCTCCCCTCTCCCACCACTCCAGTCTTCATGAAAGAGGCCCTGTCAAGGTTAGAAAGGTCACAGGCTCTAAGACCACAGGGCAAAGAGCTTCCCCAGACCCTAACCAAACATGGTTCTGATCACACCCCATCCCCGGTCATCAATCTCTTGAAAACCATACTTATCTCAAAGCATTCCTGATATAGTGATATGTTTTAATTTCTTTGTCTGTGTGCTCCTGCCTTTTTTATTTTTTTTTATAAATTGATGGAATCATAAAAGAAAATCTTTCTGCCCTCTCTGTAATAGCTTCCATCCTTTCACAATGCTTAGCTCATTAGCAAGTGACCTGAAGGCATGAAAAAAAAATTCTTCGGATAATGGATGCTTGCTGTTTTGAGACTATAAAAAAAGAAAAGAAAATAGCTAAACTTGGTATGTGCATAAGATTTTTTAATATTCATATAAAAAACAACAAACGAAATAAGACAATTTTTTTTTCCCCTTGTCGGATGCATCTGATAGTTTGCCAGTAAATCAGGGTCCAGCATCAGGTTTATGAATTGCAGGCTTCATTAGCCTTAAAATGGTAACAAAGGAAGATGCGTTCTAAAAAGTGCCATCCTTCATCTGAGAGGGCACTGCCTGACACATTAGGAATCTATATGCTCAATTAACCACTGGCAGGCTCATTTTTCTGTCTCTCTCTCCTTTGCCTTCTCCCTCTTTCCCTCTCTCTCTCTATCTCTCTCTCTTCCGCTGAAGCTTTCAGCGTCCAGCCCATTGACACTTCGTACTGCATGCAAACACTCAATTACAAACAGGCTAGTGGGTATTTGATTTTCAGTAAAAGGTTTGACTGCTGCTAGCTTAACACTCCATCACTTTGTTGAAAATAATAAGGTGATAGTGAGAGCCAATCATGAAGTATCTGACTCGCTACAGAAACATGCTTGGGATTTGCAAATGGGCTGCCAAAAGAAAGAGCGGCAACTTTTTCTTCAAAGGAAAACAAAAATATTATATTGGTCTAGCCATTTTTTTTGCCTAACCTGAATTATTTGATACTTACTTGCACCATATACACAAAGTTTAAAAGAACTAAATTAAGTTTGCAAACTTCCTAAAAAAAATTCCTAACGTTAGTTAGGGTTCCATAACTTTTTTCAGTACTAATAAAAAAGCAAGTGTTGAGATGTTCTGCTGATATTATATTTGACCTAAAAATACCTTTAGCAAATTCTTTTTATTTTTCATTTTCCTGTTCACTTGTAGCTTTTTGAAAGTGACATTTTGCATAATACTAAAAATCCACCATGATGTGTTAATCACAAATTGTCCACTTACTTTAAAGACAAGAGACTGTATCCAGACTGTATCTACTAGTACATTTTTTGTAAATTTATAGAGAAATTGTTTAATAAAATTCAAATTAAATATAAAAAATCTTTAATGGGATTGCATTAATTTTCTAAAAGCATCTTTTATGTTACTGTGACATTCTTGGAAATAATGTTCTACATTTCTACAATTATTGAAGCAGAGCTGCACATCTTATTTTCTTGCAAGTGTCACAAAGGAAAAAACTTCAACTTCAAATTTATCTGGCAAATGTCATTTCTCCTCTAACACGGTTTTATAAAACAAGGTTTCTATGCTAAATGCTCAAATATTTTTTCAGATTCTGAGAACTTTCTTGGAACTTGTGTGAAACAGAATCTTTTGTCACACTGAAAACCTGAACCAAATTTTTCGTATTCATGCTTCTTTAAATTCCCCATTCTCACCAAAATATACTTCACCTCTCCCTACTTTTTGTTTCTTTCTCTGTGCTACACAGCATATACAGTACTCTTCCAGGATCTGACGGCTTTCTGAGCCTCACTAAACACACACAAACTCTTCTGACAGTATGACATTGCTAGATAGAGCATGTGGATGAGGCAGAAAACGAAGGAAGGGCTCTCAGTGACTACTGCCTGTTCTATAGTGAGCTAGCTTAGCATCTTAACAGCACATTATTCATGTAACCCAAAGACAACATCAGAAGCACTCCTGTTTTTATGTAACTTCCCAAAAAAACATGTATATAAATTAACAATCAGTATACAAATCCAATGTAGAAGGACATTTTTCATATTTTTAAATGAGAAAGTTTGGACTGTACATTTTCATATCTTTACATTTTCTGCAAAGCAGAGAGACAAAAGAGAGCTCAATGACAATTTGTAAGAATCCTTATCTTCATACAGCCAAGACAAGGGTGGAAGACATACTAGAGGTACGAAAGAAAATCTTGAATGATTTTTTTCTGGCCAGCTATGAGAAAATGTAACTTGACCTGTTTCTAATTTAAACTTATGGTAATGTGTCTACTTCTCTCTTTTTTTCCTGAATAAGTCTGTCACCCAGGGATCCTTATCTCTTTATGAATGGCTCTGAAAATGATGACTGAATCCTGTTATATGGAGGATGTTCAAAACCACGATAAGCATCAGTGCGTGATAAACGGCATGAAGCACCGGTCTTTAAATTGAAAGGTCAAGGGTTTGAAACCTCAGTCTGACACTTCACTTCACTTGTCCAATGTTTTTTTTTTGAGCCTTCCAGTTATCAAGAATGAAAAATGGCTTAAAACCAATAGCACACTCTTTCAAACTGCTAGGTCACTAGTTCAGAGTGATGATGGAGACCTCAGGTGGTACTTCCACTTGTTGTAAGCCAGTGGTCTCACCTGAGCAAAAAAAAAACTGCATAAATCCACCCTCCAAGTGCTCTGATGCCTTTTTGGAAGCTCCTCCACCACAGAATTGTGAAATTATTTTCACATAATAATGCATCTCAGTTTGCATGAGGCAAACTTTTTGACACTGAACAGGATTATTATTTTGACCTATACTGTAAACAGGAAAGATGATTTCTTCCTACATCAAAATGACATGAAAATGTTCAAAATGATGGGAAAGGTATTTCCTCAGTGCTATTCATGGTAGAAAAATATTTTTAAAATTCTCCTTCTTCATAAAAAGCAATTAACTAATTCATCTGTCAACATGCAAAATAACGACTGAGGAGAAATAAAACCTCTTTATTTTCAGATATAGAACGTCAATTCCCTATATCAATGTCTTTAATTGTCTTAAAACATGAAATTGTGCATCTTTTGTCACAACTTAGTACTCCCACACAAGAAGCTGTTTGTCTTTGAGTAAGAAAGTGAGAGAAACAGTCTGTTCATATACAGTATAAATAGCAAATAAAATTAACCAGTGGAGAAATGAAAAAAGGCATGCAGTCTTAAAAATTGACTTGTTATGGTACTAATTACAGCAGTTATGAAGATGCAGGGCATTTATCACCAGCACTTGTCTCTGGCTTTTGGTTTCAGTCCGTAAAATAGTGAGGGACAATTAAGAGGGATTAACTCCTTGTCCTGGCTACCAGAGCAAGGGGGAGGGGCAGAGGGGAGGAGGCTGGTTTGCCTGGGAGACCAGGCCTGACCTTCTCATTTCATCCTCATTAGTATCTCATGTCAACAGAGCTAGTGCTCTTTAATCATCACCCATCATCCCTAGCTTCCACAGGCAGAAGCAAACCATCGGTTGCCGGGTGAGAGTGGGAGGTCAAATATGACTTTTTTTGTTGCTGAAAGGGCGCAAACTAGGGGTCACATCCGGGCCGAACATTCAGGAGGACTGTCAAACATAAAAAAATGCATGCAGTTTAACCTGAGGAGAAGAGCACAGTGTTTTATTTTTTGACCTTGCTGGTGCTTACCCTGAGTGTAATGTGGAGAACTGAGACCAGACGAAATCAGACTAGGATTACCATACAGTATGTGAATAAGACATTCATTTAGTATTGTGAACGAAGGTACGAACACTCCTTCCAACCTACACATCTTTATACTTTTTTCAGAATAATAGTGCTTTCTTTCCTCTGTGTGTGTTTTATGCTGTGCTGCAGCTATCCCCCTGAAGGGTGGCAAGGCTTGAGGCGCCCTTTGCCAGTGTAAATGAGCCCCATTCATTTCCTGCCTTTGGCATATGGCATATTATTGTCCTCTGCCACTGAGGCAGAAGTGATGCAATTTGTTGGCATGTCCTGTCATTTCACAAACTATCTGTCCCACTGAGGCCCAGCAAACAACAACAGAAGACAAGGAAGGGCAGCCAGAAACTTCACTGCTTTTTTTTCCCTCCCGCCTCCAACCACACACATGAAAGAAAGATAAACGTTAAAGAGCCGGTGACCTACTTTCAGAACATTGCTCAGTCCAGCTTATGACTAGTAGAAACTTTCTGACCCCACTTACTTTCAAGTGTTTTATTCCTGTGTTTTACATACTGTACACACGCCATGTCTTTTGACATGTCTTGTCAGACAAATTCAACTATATGTTTGAGAAGACCTACAGTTCAAACTGTATTCACTTTGGAGGATGTTTTACTGTTGGTCTCATGTGTGACTTAACTCAATTAATCCAGCACCTTAAAGTATTTGTTTTCAATACTTAATTTAAACTGTAAAACCTGTTCATGAAACCATAATGCCAGCTGTTCATTATGTGAACATGTTCATTGCCATTGTGACCAATATGTACTGTATACCGTAATATTTATTGTGGATCAAATATGGACATTTTAACATGTTACAGTACTGCATATTTGTGTCCTAGCAATATTGACCATGTAATCTATCTGTGTTTTTCTTAGCATTATTTTCCCTATTTCCACTTGGGTTTACAGAAATAAAATCTCTTAAATCTGCAATTAAGTTTTGCATTGCCATTAGTTCTACCTTTCATTTAGATTTTGTCTCTCCCCCTAAATTGCTACATTTTATTGAGACCCCTCTCCCTCACAAATTCTAGACTGAACAACTTAAACTTTTCCAGATTTCATATTCCCTATGTCTGGAAGACAAACTGTCACTTTATAGGGGGAAACATAATACATCTTTTGTTTCTACAAATCTATTAATTTTTTGTCAATTAAACAAAATTTCCCTTCCTGCTGTATTGGCAAGATGTTTTATTAATTTATTATTACAAACTTTGTAAGTCACCTTAGATAAGTGTATATAAGTTACTGATAAATTGACAGGTATTTTATTAAGCAAAACAATAACATTTATAATTAGATTAACTCATGTATTATTAGTGTTGTTGTTTTTGTGCAATAATAAGAGTTATTGATCAAATGGAGATAGCAGTTACACAAAAATATAATGTGAGCAAAATATTAAAAAGCCCCATTTACAAACAAGTGCAACAAAAACAGAACATCTGAATCTGTAATGCCTGTAAAAACCTGAGGCTTGCAAGAAGCTGAAAAAAATGAAGGGCCTTCAGTGGACATTTATCAGAAGGTAAAATGAGAAGAAAAAAAATCGGAATAGCAACCTAAAAGACATGTTAATATTTTGTTAAGAGGAAAGTCAATTCTTTATGATTCAATAGAGACACTGGATTTAAAGTGGGATTTCTTTTATGTTAAATCCTGTCAGTTAAATCCTGTCAGTTAAATACTTCAGTATTTGCTTTGAAGTTGATTTGAGCTAGATACTACACTTGAAGGAAAACACTCTAACTTTCTTTCTAGGCATCTTCCCGGACTATTGTGTGTATGTATTTTCATTTACTTAATAAAGACATAAATGAAATGCAAATACAGACATATTCCTGAAAGGGGCAGACCAATAGTGGTACCTGGGTTTGATTCCTGACTGGGATTTCTTGTTCTGTGTGGATTTCATAAGTCCGCTCCATACTTGCATGGATTTGTTTCAGGATGATCTAAAGACATTTGGTCTAGGTTAATCACAATCTTTAAATTGTCTCTGTGTGTGCCCTGTGATGGGCAAGAATCTTAGCTTGTCTCCTGAAATAGGCTTGGAAGTGGCTACAGATAAAGGATTGATGAATAGAGTAGTTTAATAATAATAATAATAATAATAAATATTCTTTTCTACCTGCACACTAACACAGTCTCCTACTGCAAGCTCATAATAATCACCCAGCACGCCTGATACTGTATGTGATCTAAATGTGAGCTGACCCTACCACAGCACTTCTAATGTAAAAAAGAAGCGTAGAAATTTTAAGCTTTTGTGTTCTGATTATGTGCCCTCCCTGTGCTTTTGATCCATACTTCCTTTAAAAAGGTTGAAGAGTAATTAAGCAGTTTTTGATGAAAAAATAATTTGAGTTACTAAGGTGTAGATGGTAGTACATTTGTACTCTCAAGACAAAGGGTTGTAGGGATTGTTTCTACCATTTTGTAAAGGTACTGTAGATATACTGTGCATAGTGGCTGAGACATGTATCCCAGCCACAACCCTCTACATTTGACAACTAAAGAGTAAGGAAAAACATTGTTATGTGAAGCAGTTACACCAAAGATTCCATTGTAATCCTTTCCTCTTCCTTGTCTTGAATCAAATTGTGTTTCCTTTGAGAAAGGGAATACACATTCGGTGTTGACTTCTCAAAGGGAATATTTGTGGAACATGCCAAAAAGAATTTAGTTTTGTTAAATGGGGCAGTGTAGCCAGAATGGAGCCTGCTCCTTACCCTTGGCAAAGGGGTCATATTTGAATCGAAAGTGCATAAGCTTTCAATCTGGCTCCAGATTATTGACTGGCCTATACATTTCACCATAGCAAACTCTTGGTAAAGTGCAGAGGACATAGCACAATAGAGGTTCAATACTGCAGTCATACTGAAGTGAGCTTTTCTTATGTGTGAATGAAACATGCAATCTGAATTGTGGGGTTTAAAATCACCCTTTTAATCGCAAGCATCGGACAATGACTGCATTACAAATTCCACTTTAATTTCAGTCTATGTAGCAAGAACCTGAAATGTGTTTGTGGGAAGTGTTATGACTAGTTGCTTGGGATTCAAAAACACCAGGAACACTGAAGAATAACATTAAAAAAAACTTTAAATGACAGGTTTTGTGAAAACGGAATGAGCCAACTGCTTTCTAAAATGCAAAATCCAGTTTCAAACGCCATTGTGTTGTATTTGCTCATAGCTGACCTCACCTTATGGTGAGGTTCTTTTTCCAAACGAATGAATCCAAAGCTCTAAGGAACAAAGGGATATTCCCACCAGGGAAGGCCTGAGCAGTCAAAGGGAGATGGTGGGGTACTTCAGATCAAAATGACATTAGATTTTCTCCCAACTATTGTTAATATTGAAGGCTGTTATTGCTCTGTGCACCACAGGGAAATGTCTCAACAGAGTTTAGTCGCATTATGAAACACATGGCACAAACACTTTTATCAAGCCTCCCAATGTACGTATGAGTGTGCTCAAAAAGTTTTGATCCCGATGAAGAGGTAAATGCCAGAGACAACAGCTGTTAGACATTTGAAGTCTAATCTGAAGAAACCAGAACACTATTTTTTAGATTTGTTCTTTTCTCATGCAATTTGTTTTGCATAACTGATGCTGAAAACAAACAAATTCTAACAAACATTTTTAACTCCAAAAGAACTTTATTTTCCCTTTAGCTTCCCGTATCATCTGATATCTCTAACAAGAACACGACACATAACTTTTTATTTTTTTAATAGACCAAAAAAACACACCTGAAGAGTTCTTACGTACTACATACTGTAGTATCTGACATGAGAGGCAGCTCAAATTTGAGGAGTAGGGCATTTCTCACTGCCATCATTATACGTGTAACAGGACTCAGTGGCATAGAGCCTGTTACAGAATGTGACATCATGCCCTTAATACAGTATCTAGTGTAGCACTCTCCAATAGTGGAAGACCAAGTCTTGTGGTATTGCAGAGCTCATCAAAGTCTAAGGAGAGGCACTGTAACTGCTTTGAGCATGAATCACAGAAAACTACCTATTACCATGGCAGAGAAGGAATGAGTACAGAGAATTGCTCTTAGTGTTAAAATTGTAGGTGAAGCATAAGTTGTAATAAAAAGTCTAATGCTTAATAAAGAGAATGAGTGAAAGAGAGCTGGGAGCTAGCTATACATGTAAGTCTAAGACAGACTGAAAACACACATGCTATATAGGGAAAGCTAGTGTAACACACAAGAGAAAGTGAGACTTAGAGTGTGGATACCATAGAGTGCCGAAACTAAAAAGAAGAGAAAAGAAAAAGAGGAGGCATAAAGAAAGAAAGAAAGAAAGAGTCTGTTTTTTTCTATTTCTCAGAAGGCCACCAACACAAGAGACCACATAAAATGCCAATGGGTCATGTGACACAGCTAAGATGAGGACAGTAAAGGAATTTTTCAAGCAGCTAATAGCAACTGTTGTAGCATTCAGCCATGTCTCTGTTTAAAGTTCCATTACATCCATTTACTAATGTATGAGATACACCTGTAAAGTGCAAAAAACTGTAGACAGTATATGAGGTAGACAAACAGCAGGTGTGCAGGTACTGTACTGTAGATCACTGTACTGTGTCATTTACATTGCAGTGAATCCAAGGTTCGTGATGCTGATAAAATATTAAATTATATTAAACTATGTAATAGTGAAGGTCCCAACAGAGAACCCTGCAGAACACCTTTAGTAAGTACAGCAAAAATCAAATGTGAAACAGTAAAGATTTAGAAATTTGCTCCTGGTAGCAAAATAGGAGCCAAACAATCAGAGGGAATTCCAGGGGTTAGGGGTTGCTGGATGCTTTCCCATGCGATCCAGCAAGATGCCATGATGGACAACATCAAAAGCTGCACTTGAAACCAGAAAGAGGAAGATATTAAGGGACCCAGAGTCAGAAGCCATCAGCAAATCATTAACTATCTTTAAATAGGGCTGTTTCAAATTAAACTCTAACTGAAAGGGTTCAAAGAGCACATTAGATGCAAGATGTGATTGAGTGGCCATTGCCTGTTAAAAAGCACATTAGAAACAGAGCAGTAGTTATGTATTTGGGGGTCCAAGCACGGCTTTTTTATCTTAGGTGTGATAGTCACTGACTTTAAGCCTACAGGCATAAGACCAGATTTCAGATCCATTGACAAGGTTAGTAACAAATTGACAAGGAGCTGGAATGGTAATTGAGTAAGGGCATAGGAATAGGGTCCAAAACACAGGTAATGTAATTGATTTCTTAGCTACCATTACAGTTACACAGGCAGCATCAAAAGCAGTTAACTGAGAGAAGCAGGAATCTGTAAAACCAGCCAGCAACCATATCACCCTGCAACTCACAATTAGCAACCCACTGAAGCTAAGCAGGTGTGAGTCTGGTCAGTAGCTGGATGGGAGACCTCCTGGGAAAAACTAAGGTTGTTACTGGAAAAGGTGTAAGTGGGGCCAGCAGGGGGCCCTGATCCTTTGGTCTGTGTGGGTTCTAATGCCCTAGTATAGTGATGGGGACACTATACTGTCAAAAAGACACCATCTTTTGGATGAGATGTAAAACTGAGGTCCTGACTCTCTGTGGTCATTAAAAATCCCAGGGTGTGTCTCGAAAAGATTAGGGGTGTAACTCTGGCAAATTTCCCATTGGCCCTTACCAGTCATGGCCTCCTAATAACCTCATCTATGAATTGGCTTAATTACTCTGCTCTCCTTTCCACTGATAGCTGATGTGTGGTGAGTGTTCTGGCGCACTATGGCTGCTGTCACATCATCCAGGTGGATGCTACACATCGGTGGTGGTGGAGGGGATACCCATTACCTGTAAAGCGTATTGAGTGGAGTATCCAGAAAAGTGCTTTATAAATGTAAGAAATTATGAATTATTATTATTATTAAAAGAAGATGAAGATGTACAGTAGATGCCATTGTACTGATGGGTTATTAATTGTATGTAATTATGTAATTTTGAATTCCAGTAATTTAAGCCATGGTAACAAGATGTGAAAAAAAAACAACTAAGCATTATTTCATGAAACCAATGTTTGACTTCACAAATTGTTTCCTTATAAGGTAGGTCTAATGCTTAATGATGAGGAATAACAATCTGCAACTAGTAGCTGCGTTAGAGGATGCTTACCGAGTAGTAAAGCAGTAGTGAGTGAGTGAAATTTGACTTAACCAGCTTGGCCGAATCTTGGCTAAATCTGTCCCACATCCCATAAAAGAAGCTGAATTTGTTTTGATCTTGATTATTTTTAGAACCTATTGCATATATTTTCAGACCACGGATATATACTGTAAGCATTATGTATCTATATATGTACAGTATACATCATTGAAGGTGTGTCCTCAGGATTTCTCTCAGTATGCTAGAAGCTTATTGTTTCCTCCTTTCTGGGTACCAAATGCATTAAGCCTATACTAAGCCACTGTCATTTTTAAGGTAAGTGGAAAAGGTTTGAAGGAAAATCAGTTTTTTAGCACTGTTTGCTAGTACCAAGAGATGCTAATTGCCAATACAAAATTTGAAATTATAATTTTGCATTTCATTTTGGTTTGAGAACATATATTAGAAGCAGACCAGCAAAAATGACTAAAATTGTTTGAAACCAAGTGATCCCCAAGACTCTGTGTCTAATAGGTATATGTGGTGAAATGTTTTAATTGTGGAGCTGTTCGGTGTGCAAGGTTAGAGATGCCATGCTGTTATAAGAGTGCTTTTTTTGTTACCCGACTTTCTGAAAGGGCTCTCATCTCCTTTAACACTATCTGAAAAGAATGCAACCAAGAGAAAGAGGAAAGGGAAAAAAAATGCTTAGCATTTTTAGGTTCCTTCTGGCAGCTGTAATATTGAGAACAAAATATTTTACATAATGTTTAGTTACAGTACATCATAATCAGATACTGTACATATACAAAGACACCATTGCAATCTTTACTTTAAAAATTATTTTTAGCCAATTCCAGTTTGCTTTTCAAAATGTTGAAAAATGCACTTTCAGATCATAAGTTATAATCCTTTCAAAATCATATTCCTTTAATTTAGGACCAAACTCATTTCATCTGTAAATTTGGAGGAAAAACGTCATTCAAGAATCAGATGCTTTGCGAATATGTATCATGTATCTTAAGTGTAACAGTTTTGGTGTTATCCAATTGGTGGCTGTAGACTTGGAGGAAAGATTCATGTGACAAAACACGCTGTTGTGAGATATATATAGCTAACGTGATTATGATTTTGAACAGCTGGGTGAAACTGTCTTGGCTGTCGTTATCCTTCCCGAACTGCAATTAAGAACTTCCATTTTAGCTTGGTAACAGACTTCTCAACCAGCTCTAGTTGTTGTTAAAACAACAGTAAAAGTTAAAAAAAAACCACTTGATTCCGTTTATTAGTTCAGATGTGTGTTTTGAACTACAGTATTATAACTGACCATGTACCGTTTTCTGAAACGGTATTAAAAATTTTAAAAAAAGAAAATCAGCAGGCCTAATTAGTCACTGCAAGGGTATGAGTGAGACTGTGTCCTTGCCAATTTTCTCTGTGGAGTTTTTTTTCCAAACCTTGGCTACTGTGGTCAGATACTGCTCTCAGTGGAGAGCTTTGGAAGGTATCCTTACTTATGCATGTTATTGGTAGGCAAATTGAAGGATTTTGCCTAATCTGCAGTGTGCCTTAATATAGGAAGTGCAAAACACCCCAGCGAGACACACAATTGCGGCATGTATTTTGTAATCCGCGTTCTGCCTAAACCTACAAACTCAAGCGGAGCCTGGCGCTTGGAGCGGCAGGGGTGATTATACCAGAGCAATATATACACAGCGCATTACAAAACAGACGTTGTACAGAAAACAAAATTAAAACATCTGAGCTTAAAGATCAAAGGCGCACGATGCCGGTCCATATGGTCACAATCAATTAAAACAAAGTTGCATCTTTCTTAATCTCCCACGTCAAATCGTGATAAGGTTAGACTTTCCAATTCAACAGAAATGAAAGCCATAGTTTATGGCTCTCTGAATCCTCACCAGAAAACAAAAGCCTGACCGTTTAGGGAATTACCTTGGAATAAAAATGTAGGCGACAGTTGCCTCTTTGGTGAGCTTCTTTTCCCTTTCCTTTTTGCTGTTTCAGTTGAGATACGTCTTTATAATTTATGAAGTTAAAAAAAAACCAGAATCAAGCATTCGAGACAAGAAAGAGTGTGTGCTTTGCAAGAGCATTTTTATTTAACTTGAGGTAAATTTAGGCTTTGCTGTCTGTCCAGGTACATTGGAACATCTTTCATTTCCGGTTTATACAAAGAGGAAAACAAACCAACTTGGTTTAAAACGATAGTGGATTATTATACATTTTTTTAAATAATTGTTTGGAAAGCAACGGCTGCTGTAAAAAGCAGGCTTTAGAATGAAAGTTTGAACTTGCAAGAGGTGTCAAATGTTCTATCAGTTTAAAGCAAACCTTGGACATATCTTGAAAATGGAACAGTGGAACCGCACCAGTTTGATCACAGATTATTTTATGGCTACATATTTAATACAATTTTCATAATGCATTTTTATAATATATCTAGAAAAACAGATAAAAGGGACTTTTAAGTTTAACTTTTATAAAGTTTAACAAAACCTTCCAGTTTTAAAAAAATAAATTTGGAAAACATTGTTGATTAAATAAACACTCCAAACTGTTTTCTGCAATGAAATAAATTAAGAAGTTTATTTTTACTTATGATGGCATCTAGTTTAAACATTTTTGCTTGACAAGAAATTTACATTCAAAAATGAAATATAAATCAATAAAGTGCAGTAAATCATTAATTATCCAGCAACCCCTTCTTCTCTAGAGCTCTACATAACTACATCAAAATATTACCTTATTTTTTAATATTATTTTGTTATGTGGATTTCAGTGTTATTATTGCACTTTTAATGTAAGGTACAATACATTACATTTGTATCATATATCTCCTCAAGGAAATGTTAGAAACCAAATTATTGGGCACCAAATAATCAGTGATCTACAATAAACATTTTTTATGATTATAAGATGACAAATACATTGGAAAGTTTAGCACATATGTATTTGGTGGAGGCTTGTTTGGTGGGTCACCATCTGACGTAAAGCAAGTTACTAATATTTATCCATAAAACGTGTTTAATAGATTGTCAGGTATCACTCAAAGAAAACAAAATGATCTTTTTTTTTTTTGTCCTGGGATTAAACTTGTGGAGGAGAGACAACCTGCCCCATATGCTAGAAGACAAACAGGCAGGCTGTGCCATAAGGCATGCTAATGCCTTTACATTTAATGGAGAGCTCCTTTGGTCTGATCTGTTTTGCCCTTTAGAATCTCCACTGGACATGGTTTTGTTTTAGTATTAATTCACTATACATCTCAGTATCTGAAGGCACTACCCCTTTTGTTCAATGTCTGCTGGCCAGATTACAGATGCGAGGAGTTTTCAAAAGTGGTTCTAACAGATGAGGGTATACCATTCATGTCTCAGGTGTTGCAAGACCAAGTGGATGGAGTAGTTCCAGGTCACGTTTCAGGTAATTAAGGACCACCTCTGCCAAGCCCCTAATTTTACCCTGTCATTCATTTTACACACTGACTCTCTTGGCCACATGATGAGAAGCAATGCCCTCTCAGCAGTATGATGATCTGGCATACCCGATCATATACCTCACAAGGAAGCTGTTGCTGAGAAAACAGAAATGTATTGCTGTCCCTATCAAATGAGCCATGGAGACACTTGGATATTATCTTTTGGGGTGCTCCTTCACCCTTGCTGACAGCTCGTGTGCCGCAGTAGTGGATCCACTGGGTCAAGGATTAAAACAGTCAAGTGGCACAGTGATACAGTATCTGGCAGTACAAGCATTCTACTTCAAGATGCAGCACAGACCAGGGCTCCAGTATGCCAATGCTGATTTCAAGTTTTGAATGCCATCTATTGAGCTCCATTTTAGCAGGTGAGCTATGTGACAGGTTGCCAGCATCACACCTGTTTGGAGGGGTCACAGCTGTGGGTAATTAAAGCCCCTAGACAAATTGCAGCTGTGCTCTTACCTACTTAAAACAGTGCTTTGTCCCCAGTAGGGCATAGAGAAGAAGGAATGCTGTCAACCTGCACAGGAAGAGAGATTATGAAAGCCTGACTTCGATATCAGAGTTATAGTCCCCAGCAAAAGCTACTGTTGAGTCCACAGACTGTGTGTGATTAGTTCGTATGACTTGTTGCTTGAAATAAGAATACAAAATCTGTAGTAGGACTGTGCCACATATTAAAGTTACTTTTCTTCTCAGGATTTCAGTGCTTTTGAGGGTGACAACAACAACAAATAAAACAAAACATATTTAATAATAATAGAAAAGGTGACAGATGGATCTAACCATGTAATTTACAACCATAACTACAGGTATGTGTATGGCAAAAAGGACAAATCTGGGAATAACTGTTTCTGGCAAAGCCTCTCTTAAGTGTTTACTTTTAGTTGTTTGTGTGTTAAAAGAAAGAAATAGAATAACATGTCTATTCTATAAAACAACCCAAGTAATCCATTTAGTCATTCAGAGGTATCAGTGCAATTGACTTTATTAAAACAAAATGCTTTGCCCTATGTGTAATATATATACAGAACATGGTAAGAATATAGTTGAGAACATTCTAATTGTTAATTATGGTCTGAATGGCTGACTGACAAATGCACGCTATTTGATTGGCAGTTTCATCAATAAACTGACGATGAGATGTTTCTAATCTTTTAGCCCCTTTATGGAACAGATTGGACTTCATACATGTGAATTAAGCCTGCAGTATAATGGATTTCATATTGTTCTTCCTCTTGTCACTTTTCTTTTTCATGCGTCCAGCACTATATGATGGATGAGGTTAAAGGTTGTGTATCTTCTCCCAAGAGTTTGGCTATCTCAGCTGTATTAAAACGGCCTAAATCTCAAAACCTGATTGTCTAGGATTGACCTAAATTGCAGAATGGAATACATTTCAGTCATTTTGACACAGGCTAGGTGGAGG
Source organism: Atractosteus spatula (assembly GCF_055471065.1). NCBI lineage: Eukaryota > Metazoa > Chordata > Actinopteri > Semionotiformes > Lepisosteidae > Atractosteus > Atractosteus spatula. Next base: position 29,021,301 of record NC_142717.1, on the reverse strand, counting down.
GTAAAACACAATATGGGTGGGAATACAGAATTGTGTCAATGCACATACAGTATGATTGCAACACTTAAAGGAAGAAGTAATGTAGTAAACACAGTGCATAAAATGAATGAAATATCAATGCATTGTCATACACAGTAGGATAATATGATGTAAGGCAGTTAGGACTAGAAAAGAGAATAGAAAATATAGTTCAGGTGGGTAGCTGCGTCAGCATACTGACCAAAACGTTGTGTTTTCTTTTTTCTCTTCTCAGCATGGAATAAACCTATTTATTTATAAATAAATTGGAGAAAATATATTTATTTTCTTGTTTATTATATATATATTAATTGTTGTTATATAACATACCAACACTTAGCAAAGACTCAGGTGTACAGAGGGAAAAGGGGGTCTGGGGTTACCAAAGACAATACTGGCACAGGATATAAGACAGGCTGGTCATGGAAACCCATTTATTATCGAAGTGGCTTTGTAGTTTTTTACAATTTTGTTTCTCAACAATTTAAGTCTTTTGCAGTAGTCCTGGCAGCAACCAATGGGTTGCCATTCTGTTTCAACTGAAACAAATGCAGCTTCATGGACAATCACTTCAAAGGCCAGTTGCAATATGAAGACTATAGCTTTGATAATTTGGGAGTGAAGTTACTGGTGATTCAAAATAATAAATCTGCTGCAAAGCTTCAGTATCATTGTGGTACCCTAAGGGCCTCAAATGGAATTAATGGAGTTAATTCCATTCCCCAAAGAAGAGTTTGGGGAAGTTTTACCCTAATCTTGTCCACTTCTTCCTGTCTTCCTGTAAATAACAGGCTTCTTGCTACTCCCTTGTACATTTCGTTTTCACAAGCCACCCTTCACACCATCCTCATCTTTACAGCAGTTCTCTTGCCCTTGGTTGATTAAAAATGGACGGATGCCATTCTGGTCAAGTAAGTTACACCAACAAAGTTCACTACTGAAATCGTGTTTCTTCTCTGCCTTAATTAGTGTTTCACTGAACTACTGAATTATGAGATGTGAATGCAGTAGTTAGTGATCCTAGGTTATGAGTTGCATACAGTACACAATAAAGTGAGTACACATTAATCAGGAAATCACTCAGCGAATATCTTGAAATTATTCAAAATCAAAAGAGGTTTCCATAGTTTCAAACACGTGACATTTGGCCTTTCATAGGTTTCAAGAATTTTTTATCCTTTTCTAAAGTAATTTCCTATCAAGCTCACAAACTATATTGTTGGAGATAAAATCTCTCTAAACATATTTGATTTACAATATGTCTTGGGTTTATGAGTACCTCTTTCATTTTCTTGTCCTTTTTTGACATCTAAAGTGATAGAAGTTTTATGCTTTTGATATCTATATGAGTCTCACTTTGGGCAGGATTCATAGACATGTCACTCTTCAATAAATAATGGAACCGCAACAAAGATTTCAAGTGCGTCTGAAATATACTGCATCCTGCAATCCGTTTTAATGCGGAAGCAAGTAGACCATGTAAGGAAAATAGGAAAAACGATTCTTAAAATTGAAAGCTGTTTGTGTGAACAATATAACACACTTTATTATTTTAATTTTCTTTTGATTATATAAGCTTTCCTTTTACTGATTTTTATGTATATACACCAGAAAAGCTGTTTCTGCCAGGGCTGTCAGTGTCACCTGCTGGTTAAGAAAGTTAAGAAATATCAAGAAACTTCCTGTTTTGATCGACAGAAAATCGATGAAAGGGGTCAAGTAATGAAAGGAATTCTGTGTGACATGACTATGTATATGAGGAAAAATAAAATAGATCTAATTTAACTGAACCATTTTAGATTTTGAATATTACCAGATAATAAGTTTTACTACTTACGGTCCTTTTAGAGGTGATAGAATAGTAATTTTCCTAAGAAAGCCCTGATGAAGCCTCAAAAACTAGCACATATTGTATTATACATGCACTCTTTTTACCTGGTCTGTGGTGATTCATAGTTACACTTCAGATTGCGATTGCAGAATTTACACATAGATTTTCATCACTCATGTTAGTGACTCCTTCTTTGGAATCTGAATTGCTACAAGGACAAGTGTTTCTGGCTCAGCCCAGTCGCTGAGCCATTCATTATTTCAACACTCTGACAAGGGTGGGCTCTGAAAAGATGCCAATTGAAGAAGTCTCCATGTCTTGCAGGGATCACTACAAGCCTACAGGTACTCAGGAAGTTGCACGGTTCACTCTGGTGTCCAGAGGTGAGAGGACCCTGTCGACTAATCCTCACTCTGCTCTGGTGAAGCAATGCCCTGTCGTGTTTCCCTGTTTGGGGAATCCCAGTTGTAGTCATCTATCGACGAGACCCAGAATCAAATGTCTGAGGCATAGAGGTCATCCTGCTCTACAGGTGAGTGTCTTTCTTGACTGAGCTTGTGAACTAACCTCTCTGAGCTCCAAAGGGTTAGCAACGCTTTACAGACTGAAGTCTCTCAGTAATTTCACTGTCCGAAACAAACACTATGAGACAGATTAATGTCGTCAATAGAACGCTATCACAATCAAACTCTGCAAACTGAAGATGTTCACACATGATACAGACTATGGAAACAAGAAAGGAAACTTAGTACAGTACTTGCTGCTTTTACTCTTTTGAGCATTAAATACTGCAGTGCAGTGCTGGTGAACTACTGTAGCAGTAGACTAGCATTGTAAGCACAAAATTGTTTAATATGATA